>NC_092767.1:67999219-68304329 GCF_047496795.1 Chiloscyllium punctatum
GTCATTTAGAAAGTACAGGAAGCTAGGAGAAGGTGGAGGGGCGGTTCTGTTAATTAATGATGACATGAACACAATAGAGAGGCATGACCCAGATTCAGGAAATGAGGATGTAGTAGTGATTTGGGTTGAGATGTGAGAAAAGACAAAGGCAAGAAGTGTCTTACGGGACACAGACCTCCTAATAGTAACCACACAACCAAAGCATAAAAGAAGAAACCATGGGAGCTTATTAGAAAGGTATAGCATGTGGATTTAATCTACATACAGACTGAAAAATCAGCTGGGCCAAAGTAGCCTGGGTAAATCAAGAATGTTTTTGAGATAGCTCTTGGTATGTCATACTCTGGAGTCAACCAGAGAGCAGGCTACACTAGATCTGGTATTAAGAAATGCAGTTGGATTAATTAGGACTTCTATAGTGAAATGACCTCCAAGGTAGCAATGAATATATATGATTAGATTTTCCTTTCATTTTGAAGGAGACAAGTGGATCCAAGTCTGGTGTTTTAAAGTTGACTAAAGACCAATTATGAGGCCAGTAGTGCAGAGGGAACTAAAGTGAACTGGCAACTCGGGGTTAAGGGATAGAGATGCAATGGCGGATATTTTGGAATACATAGAATTTTTCTTTCTTGTTGAAATGCAACTATTCTATCGGAGGTTTCACATTCTGTGGTTAACTAAAAGTGTTAAAGCTTATATCAGATTTAAAGAGGATGTGTATAATGACGTAGGTGTGGGTTGGAGGTCAGAGATTGGACAGAAAATACAACAGCAAAGAGTGATCAAGAGATTAAAAGAAGGGTTAAATTAGAGTAGGAGAGAAAGCTAACTAAAATTTGAAACCAGTTTCTATAAAGATTTATAAGAGTTAACAAAGCGAGCATTGGTCCTACAGAAAATAAGGTGATAGCAGATTTTCCACTTTTGGTAGCAAGAAAAGATGGTAAGCATATTTTTTGAAATAGTGTGTGGTGAATAGAAAATTGGCTAATGAACAGGAAACAGTGAATAGGAATAAGGAATTCTTTTTCAGGTTGGCCACCTGTAACTGGTGGGATTACACAGGGATTACAACCATTTACAATGAGTATTAGTGACTTGGAGGAAAGAAATGAATGTACTTTAATCACATTTGTGCATGACATAAAAATAGATGGAAAGGCAAGCTGTAAGATGGATACAAGCAGTCTACAGAGATATTGATAGATAAGTAAGTGGGCAGAAAGTTGGCAAACAGTATAATGTAGGAAAACATGAAGTTCATTTTGGAAGGGAGAACAAACAAACTATTATTTAAACAGTGAAAAACTGTAGGAAGCTGCAGCACAAAGGGACTTGGAGCACTTGTGCATGAATAACAGAAAGCTAGTTTACGGGTGCAGCAGGTAATCAGGAATGTTGGCCCTTATTTCAACAGGTTTGGATTATAAGAGTAGTGACGTTTTACTGCAACTGTACAAGGTGCTGATGAGAACATATCTGAAATAATATGAGCAGCTTTGGTTCCCTTATTTAGAGAACTATATTATTTCATTGGAGACAGTTCAGAGAAGGTTCACTATGATCCCCTGTAGGATTGCCTTATGAGCAAAGGCTAAGTAGGTTGGGTCTCTATTCACTGGTGTTTAGAAGAATGAGAGATGATCTCATTGAAACATATTGGATTCTTAAAGGACTTGACAGGGTAAATGCTGAGAGATGTTTTCTTCATGGGACAGTCTGGTGGCATAGTCTCCATAAATGGGCACCAATTTAAGACTGAGATAAGGAGAAATTTCTTCTCTTCAAGGATTGAGAGTCTTTGGAATTGCTTTCCACAGAGAACTGTGGCAGCAGGTACCTCGTGTATATTTAATAGATTCTTCACAAATCGGGGAATCGAGCGTTATGGGAAAACGCAGGAAAGTGGACATGAGGGATGTCAGATCAGCCATGATCTGTTGCGTGGCAGAGCAGGCTCAAGGGGCTGAACTGCTTACTCCTGTTCCTATTTCTTATGGTCTGAAATATTCAGAGATTAGAGCTCTGAGAAAGCAGAGGAATCTGGGTATCTAGTGCATGAATAGCAAAAGGTTCCTATGCAGGTACAGTAAGTAATTTGAGAAGTGATGTCACAAGGAATTTTGGGCTACGGGGAGAATGCGGGTAAGTGGAGTTGAAATGCCCATCAGCCATGATTGAATGGCGGAGTGGACTCAATGGGCCGAATGGCCTTACTTCCGCTCCTATGTCTTATGATC
This sequence comes from Chiloscyllium punctatum, assembly GCF_047496795.1. Lineage (NCBI taxonomy): Eukaryota > Metazoa > Chordata > Chondrichthyes > Orectolobiformes > Hemiscylliidae > Chiloscyllium > Chiloscyllium punctatum. The sequence goes on from NC_092767.1 coordinate 68,001,463, forward strand.
TTACGAATATAAATGTTATAGTTTATTGCAAGTGGAATTGAATACAAAAGTCGGGTGGTTGTGTAGTTCTTCTGGAGTAGTGTGTACAGTATTAGTCTTTCCTAAACATGGATGTAAATTTAAAGTTTAGAAAAGGTTTACTCAACTAAAATCTGGATTGGGCGAGTTGTCTTATGATGTTTGGGGAGTCTTGACAGAGTGGATGTCAAAAGAGCGCTTTCTTTGTCTTGTGGAAGAACCGAGAACGAGGGTTCATTATTTTAAAAATAACAAGTCACACATTTAAGACTTGAAGATTTTAATTTTCTCTGAGGGTCGCGAGTATTTGGAACTGTCTTCCTTGAGGTGGTGGAAATAGAGTCTTTGAATGTTTTTAAGGCAGAGGTGGATAGATTCGTTGTAAGCAAAACCTGAAAGATGATTGAGGATAGACAGGAATGTAAAGAAATCAGGACAGCCATGGTTTTATTGAGTTAAAAATCACTCACAACCAGGTTATAGCCCAACAGGTTTATTTGGAAGCACTAGCTTTCAGAGCGCTGCTCCTTCATCAGTAGCTGTGGAGCAGGATCATCAGACACAGAATTTATAGCAAAAGATCACTGTCATGCATTCAACTGATACAATATATTGAACAAACCTAAATTGCTGTTAAGTCGTTCATCTTTTAGAATGGATTGCAGATTTTGGTTCATTAATATGTAAATCTCAGAACTTCTTTCAAATCACATTCCCGAGATAATTTAGTTCTAGGTCTCATGATCCTGCTCCACAGCTACCTGATGAAGGAGCAGGGCTCCAGAAGCTATTACTTCCAATTAAACCTGTTGGATTATAACTTGGTGTTGTATCATGGTTGTATTGGAAATTGTGCAGGCTCCATTGCTTCCAAATCACATGTTCTTACATATGATTAGATTCCCTACAGTGTGAAAACAGGCCCTTGGGCCCAGTTCACACCGACCCTCCGAAGAGTAACCCACCCAGACCCGTTTCCCTCTGACTAATGCACCATGGTCAATGCACATCTTTGGACTGTGGGAGGAAACCCATGCAGACACGGGGAGAATGTGCAAACTCCACACAGACAGTCGCCCGAGGCTGGAATCGAACTTGGGACCCTGGTGCTGTGAGGCAGCAGTGCTAACCACTGAGCCACCATGCTGCCCCAGTAAGTAGCTTGTCAGTCAGAGAAGGCCATGGGAAGACAGTGCTGCTTGCAGTGTGCTGTTGTGAGGTAGGCAGGGCACTGACAATGCAGAATATACTGTGCACACCCTGTTTGAAGGGTAAAAACAGAATTGAAAAGCTAAGTAAGCACTTGTGTTGGATACTGTCAGCCTGTCCCACTTTGGCCACTAGCTAGTGATGAAAATCTGTTAATTAGATTGCACAACGGGTGCCTTGCTGTAATTGGCACTTCAAAGCAAATTAGTTCTGTTAGAGAACTGGGCTTTGATTATTTCTTTTCATCTACAGCCTTTCCACTATCCTCTTGTTGAATATAAGTTGCCCAATTAAAAATTAAGAGATATAACATCAAATTGAACACTTGTCCTGTTGTTGAGGTATTATACCATCCTGGTTAGTGATGTCTCATTTATAAGTTGGAACCTCCCGCAATGCAGCAATCCATCAGGAGATATTATACTGCAGTCCCTGAGCTACAATTAGAACCCAATCTGACTCCAAAGTGAGCGTGATACCTACTTAGCCCCAACTGAAACTTAAATTAGCTGGGGCTGTTTGTAATGACCTTGTTTCCTCGTGTAGCTGATGCTCACCAACGGGGTACAGGCCAGGGATGGTACCTAGCATCTTGCTAGGTCTGTGTGACTCAACACTGCCTTCACCCATAGGATAATAATGTTGCTCATTGTCCAAATAGTGTTTCCGTTCAGAAAAGATTTACAAAGATTTGCCAGGGTTGGAGGATTTGAGTTATAAGGAGAGGCTGAAAAGGCTGGGGCTGTTTTCCCTGGAGCGTCGGAGGTCTAGGGGTGACCTTCTAGAGGTTTACAAAATTGAGGGGCATGGATAGGGTAAATAGGCAAAGTCTTTTCCCTGGGGTCGGGGAGTCCAGAACTAGAGGGCATAGGTTTAGGGTGAGAGGGGAAAGATATAAAAGAGACCTACTGGGCAACTTTTTCATGCAGAGGGTGGTACGTGTATGGAATGAGCTGCCAGAGGAAGTGGTGGAGGCCGGAACATTTGCAACATTTAAGAGGTATTTGGATGGGTATGTGAATAGGAAGGGTTTGGAGGGATATGGGCTGGGTGCTGGCAGGTGGGACTAGATTGGGTTGGAATATCTGGTTGCCATGGACAGGTTGGACCGAAGGGTCTGTTTCTATGCTGTACATCTCCATGACTCATTGTAATGAAAGCCTGTCTGCATCCAGAATCTGTCAGTTCTAATTACCCCTTAATAATCTGCAAGTATGTAGTTTGAATTGCAAACTGATTACTTATAGAGTACTGTGGGGTAGAATTCTATGCACCTCCTGCTTGATGTTGGGCAGAGTGAGGCAGTCTGTCGCCTGCTGTGAACAGGCTGTGTGGCATGTGGTTTCGTCAACAGACGTGCAGGTTCATTGCTGTCTGACCTCTGTGAACTTTCTCATTCTTTAGCCACTTTCTCAGAAAAGATATGGTCTGAGTTGTGACTCGAAATAGCTGGAAACTTGTGTGCTTGGTGAACTACACTCTCAGTGTACAGCTGTGAGTGTGCATCCTCATGTTGAATGTGCAAAAGGATATTACCAAAACTCTGAAGTTATAACTGTCCGGGAATATTGAACTGATTACTTCTCTATTCTCTCTTTTTTTAACAAAGAAATGACAAAGGGCGACTTTTAATAGAAATCTTGATAATTCTGATTGGTTCGATAAAATGGATGTAAATAAGCTGTTTCCAATTCTCGAGAATCCACAATGTAGGGGACATAGTTATAAAATAGTCACTAATAATTTTGATAACGAGATGTGGAGAAATGTATTTCCTTAGAGAATGGTCAGAATGTGCAAATTGAAGGCACATGGAGTGTTTGGGGCAAATGACATAGCTGCATGTAAATGAAATCTCAATATACACGAGTGAGAAAGAAATTGAAAATTTTGTTGATGGAATTAGATGATGGAAGGACAGGAAGGGTCATATGGAACATTAACTCTAGCAACAACAAATGATTGCTTATATTTGTAGTGAGTTTCAAATGTAGTCAGACATCTCATGGTCTGTGCAGCAGTGTTTCCAAACAACATTTGATGCTGAGTGATGTCGAGGTGACTCAGAAGTTTGGTTAAAGAGCATCTAAATTTAAGAAAGAGCTGGCAAGATTTTGGGAAAGCAATCTTGGGGGATAGGCAGCTGATGACATAGACTTTCCATGATAATCTAAAGTCAAGAAAGTGCAAGAGATCAAAATTGGAGGTGTGCACTGATCTCAGAGTTGGAGGTGTTGGACCTGCCACACAGTGTGCTTAAATTCTTATGTTCAGCAATAGAATTGTGAGTCGACTCCTATCATCAAAAATATTTGGTATTTGAACACACTTAATATTAGAACAATAAAGTATACTATAAACTAATGAAAAATAGTACAAACTACCTTATGCTTTAACTTAACTTTGTGCAATCGTGTACCACCACACGAGAACATGGCTGGACTCCATGTGATGATGTCATCGTCTTCTAATGGTCTCTGAGGTGTCTTCTCTTTCAGTGGTTATTCTTGTTACCGCACTGAGAGGGGTTTTGTGGAGATTGTTATCCTTCCGAGTCTTCGCGCCCTTTTGGGAGGATCTTGAGAATCTGCCAATGGATTGATCAGGTTCGATTTCCTTGATCAATCAGACCCAAACAGGTGTTGGCTCATTGATGGCAGGGTGACCCTTAGGTGTCCATTATGGTAGGTGTAGGGTGCATGTAGCCTCCTCCAAATAAAGGTGCTAGGCGCCTCCGTGTCTAAGGAATGACTCACTGCTCCTAATTGTCCTGAGGGCGACATTCTTTTGTCCCATTTAAGTCCAACTTTGGGTGTGTATTATTGCAGAGTCTGCAGCTGTCAGGTTTGTTTGCAAACAGTCTATGGGCAGCTGCAGCCTGTCTGGATTCTGCAGGATGGGGATTGATACAGTCACTCTAGTCAAGGTTGGCTTCCACTTCCCAAACTACTTTAATTATTGTCCATTCTTTTGCAACTCCATCATAAGTTCATTATTTCGGGTGGTCTGTCCGGCCACAGTGGTAACGTTCCTTCTAATGTTTTTTGTTAGTGAGTCCACTCGTTAAAGTATGTGAACCTTCAAACCTTTTTGTACAGCCGCACATGCAGTAACTTGGAGGTACTTGGCCAGTTATAAGGAATATCAGTTTTAGAACTGGACTTGGTTTCAGAGATAGGGTATGGATAGGTGTTGTGATGAACAGCTTATTTCTGTGCTATAAATTCTGGATAATAGGTGTAGTTTAATCAGTCCCTGCCTTCCCATTCCTCTCTGTACAATTTTCTAATCATCCCAAACATGTCTGTTATACTGCTGATGTTTTATATTTATACAGTTGCGTTTTTCAATGCTAAGATTTTACAGGGGCCCATCCTTCTGGCTGGAGTTCTGTTAGGAAGAGGAGGGAAAAGGCCATCTCCATGATATTGCTAATGCGCTTATCTCTCTTACACAGCTCCAACAGTGTGTCGCAATGTGCCAGAAAGCTGCAGAGAAAATCTTCCAATTCTACAGGGATTCGGTGAGCAGGAAATACTCGAAAATGAGTGACTAGAGATGGGAGCAGTAGAGTGCTTAAGGGCCTTCAGGAAAGCCAAGAGCCATCAAGTTCAGAATGAAGCCAACGGACAGTCTCTGATGGAGAGCAATGAATATTCTGTTTATATCCTGGTCCTGAGCCTTCCATGATCACTGAGCCCTCGATGATCAATCCTGTGGATAGCTGTGGGTATTCTGAGCTGGTCTGAAAGAAACAGTAACTCTCAGCTGTTTCAGCACTTTGGCACATTACACACTGTACTTTGAACACTTGCAAAGCATGTATTTGGGAGTCAGGAAGAAGGAACTTTTTTTTAAAAATAAAGTTTAATGGTGAAGAATTACAGTGTTGTTTCATGCTAGTTTTACAATTTCCATTCTCTTCAGATCTGAGAAATAATGGTTACAACAAATGAAAACCCATTGCAGTCATTGGCAAATCTGGTCAAAGTGCCAGCCCTGGAATCACTGCTTTCTTGTGAGGTTTAAAGGGTGTTTGTTTGGTTGTTCCTGCCTTCTGTATCTCAGTAATAGAATTGCAGTCCTGTGCCAGTTTTCTCTTTCCACCCTGATGGTACTAACTGTCTTCAGGGGATAGGCAATTGGGATGTCCACTCTCCCTTGGGCACTGTCTCTCCTCATGGTACAGCTTGCCTTGGGTACCCGCTATCCCCCAAGGTGCAGGCTGTCTGGGTGACGTCGCTCCCAAGGGTAGGAGTTCCCTTTGGCATTGTCTCACCCTGGCACCCAGCTTGCCCCCAGGGCACACTCTCTCCCTGATGCACTGAGTTGGCTGGAGCACTCACACTCACTGGGTATAGGATTCCCAGGATAAGCATTGTCTGGGGCACTCTGTCCCTTGGGATCCAAATTGTGTTGCCCAGGATAACACGACTGTATGGGACAGGGGAGATGCAACAGTAGATCTTATTGAAACTGGTAAAGCTGCAAGTGGGGCAGTTTGTGCTTCTAATGTTGACTGGTCTTCAACATGAGTTGGGCCGATAAATGTTCCTCAATTCCCCTATCAATGAATGAATGCATAAAACACGTGGCCTCTGTGGGGTTTGGGATTAATAGAGATTATTATAATTTGGGAAACAAATGTCCTGTTCCAAGGACTGAGCAGGGTGAAGATTGCTATTGACCAGTCCCAACAACTCAGTCAGGTACCTGCTGATTACAGTAATGTCTCCAGCTGCTTTGGAAGTTATTTTGAAAGAAATGTGAAGGATTGATCAACCCAAATCAGGTCTCCCACAAGATCATAGTTTACCACTGAAAAGTATGCCCTTAGCACCAGAGAGGAACTTTTTACTCTGCGTATCTAACTCATACTGTACCTGTCTTGATGGAACCCAATTGGATTTAAATTTTCTTGCTTCTGCCCTTGAACTACATGCGGCCAAGCTGTGTGTGATGGTGGCTGCAGCAGGATTTCCCCACATTTGTATTTGTGAGGATGATAACTTTCATTGTCATATCATCTTTGGGTAGCTTGCTTATGCACAAAGTAGCTGCCGCATCTCCTGCATTGCAACAGTGAAAGTAACTTATTCAGCTGGAAAGGTTTTAGAATGCCCTATAGTCATAGAGAAAGCTATGGAAATGTGAATTCTTTCTTTAAATGTGGAGTGAAGGTGGCATTTGATATGCTTGCCTTTATTGCTCAGTCCATTGAGAATAGGAGTTGGGAGCTCTTGTCCGATAGAGACACAATATTGGTGAGGCCAGTATTGGAATACAGTGTGCAATCCTGGTCTCCTTGCTAATTGGAAGGATGTTGTAAAACTTGAGAGGGTTCAGAAAAGATTTACAAGGATGCTGCCAGAGTTGGAGGCTTTGAGCTATAGGGAGAGGCTGGGGCTGTTTTCCTGGGAGTGTCAGAGGCTGAGGGGTGACCTTTATAGAGGTCCACAAAATCATGAGGGGTGTGGATAGGGTAAATAGACAAGGTCTTTTCCCTGGGGTGGGGTAGTCAAAACTAGAGGGCATTAGGTTTAAGGTGAGAAGGGAAAGATTTACAAGGGACCTATGGGAAAATGTTTTCATGCAGAGGGTGGTGTGTGTATGGAATGAGCTGCCAGAGGACGTGGTAGAGGCTGGTACAATTACAATATTGAAAAGGCATCTGGGTGGGTATATGAATAGGAAGGGTTGAGAGGAATGTGGGTCAAATGCTGGCAAACATTGTTAAATTTATTGAGGATATCAGGTCGGCATGGTCAGTGAAAACACCACAACTGTCACTTTCCACACCAATTTGGACAAGGTATCATTAAGTACCTCCTTTGTCGCTAGGTCCAAATCCTAACACTCCACCCCAATATCACAGGGACTTGCCTTCACAAAAGACAAAACCGCTTTAAGAAAGAAACCATCATCATCGTCACCTACTCAACAGTAACTAGGGATGAGCCATAAATATCGACCTTGCTAATGACACCCACATCTCTGGAATGAATTTTCCAAAAAAATTTGTGTAATATTATGCTGGTGAATATAGTTGATGTCACATTTCTCATTTTAAAACACTTTCAGTAAATCTAGTGTTTATTCAAATGTAAATTGCTCCATTCTTTATTCCCTTCTCTGTCAAATACTATAATCCCACCTTGAAATCTAAAAGCTTTTCGCTCTTGCACTTATCTTAGTTGCTGCAGTCTATTCCAAGTGATTAGCAGCAGCAGCAGAGTGTTATGATCTTCACTGCAGTTAATGTACGCATTTCTGGCACTGGGGGAGGAGAAAATAATTTGAGCCCTCGATGTGGAGCTTGAGAAAGAGTGCACTGAATTTGTGGGATAGCCTTCAATGCTCTTGGTTGCAATGGGAGTTGCACTCTATTCCAAGGAATGTTTTACTTTGGCTGCCAATATTTTGCAAGTGTTGGAATCTTTAACATAGTATTGCAGGTAGGTTCTAACTAGAGTATTGTATGGCATTAGCAAGATCTCCCTACATTTATACTCCATTTGCTTTGCAATAGCCACTATGGTAATGTAGGAAATATAGTAACCTATTTGCATACAGCAAGCTCCCATGTGACAATGACCAAATTACCGGTTTTTGACATAAATATTAGTCAGTACAATTGAGGTGAACTCCTTTGCCCTTAAGAGTGCTATGATAGCTGTTACAACCATCTGAGAATGGCTATTAGTTAAATATCTCATTCAGAAGGTGACAGGTCCAACAGTGCAGTACGCTGTCAGGAATGGCATTGGGTGTGAACTCAAATCTCTGGAGTGAGGCTTGAAACCACAACTTTTGAAACTCTGTTACAGACAATTATATACATACAACATGATGGGAATTCTGATCCCTGATTTAGTCTAGGTTCCCTGAAGATGGAACCTTCCATTTATTGTTGATCAAAACAATTGTTGGATCAGCGAAATGGCTGAGACACTCACAAGATGTTCCACAAAGCAGCGTGACCTCCATTCAGACCTTGCAGCTAAGAGTTGGTTACCTTTAGACAGATAGTAGATGGTTCTCCTGATGGGCTGTCTGGTATCACAGCCCTGTGGGAGTCAGAATCTGCCCAGCAAGTCTCTTCTCAGTCTCTGCTCCTGTGGAGCCTAGACCCTTCCAGGCTCTGGCACTACGAGTGCCCATTCTTTGCCAAGTATATCACCAGAGCCACCATGCCTCCGATGTAGGTGCAGACCCCAAGAGCAATAGAACAGATGGCTGTGCACAGAGCTTTCCTGGAGGCAGAGCTGGCCTGTCGATAGTCCCCTTTGGCTGTAGCTTTGCTGGTCTGCAGAGCACGAGGTGAGAAGGAAATTGTTACATAGAAGGAACAAAAAACTGAGAAGTAGTCAAAGTTAATACAATGTCCTGAGAAATGAGGGTAACCAAAGCTGCTTGTTCAACAACAGCCGATATTTATATAGTACCTTCAATGTTAAAACATTCCGAAGGGCCTCACAGGAAACAAAACTTAATGGTGAACCATATAAGGAAATATTAAAAAAACTCAATTCTCTTTTAGGAAACATCTTAAAGGAGGAGTTTGTAAGCAGGGAGGTTGAGGGAGGGAATTAGAACATAGAACACTATACCACAGTACAGGCCTTTTGGCTCTCGATGTTGCGCCTGTGGAAGGAATCTGAAGCCTACCTAACCTACACTATTTCACTTCCATCCATATGTTTATCCAGTGACCATTTAAATTCCCTTAAGGTTGGTGAGTCTACTACTGTTGCAGGCAGTGCGTTCCACACTCCTATTACTTTGAGTAATGAAACTACCTCTGACATCTGTCCTATATCTATCACCCTTCAATTTAAAGCTATATTCCCTCGTGCTAGCCATCACCATTGGAGGAACAAGGCTCTCAATGCCCACCCTATCTAACCCTCTGCTTATCTTATATGTCTCAATTAACTCCCCTCTCAACCTTCTTCTCTCTAACGAAAACAGCCTCAAGTCCCTTAGCCTTTCCTCATAAGACCTTCCCTCCATGCCAGGCAATATCCTTGTAAATCTCTTTCCAAAGCTTCCACATTCCCTATAACGCGGTGAACAGAACTGTATGTAACACTCCAAATGTGGCCGCACTAGAGTTTTGTACAGCTACAGCATGACCTCGTGGCTCCGAAACCCAATCCCTTTGCCATTGAAAAACTAACACTCGGTAGCCTATCAACCTGGGTAGAAACTTTCAGGGATCTATGTACATGGACACCAAGACCGCTCTGCTTTTCTACACTACCAAGAATCTTACCATTAGCCCTGTACTCTTTATTTTTGTTGCTCCTTCCAAAGTGAATCACCTCACACTTTTCTGCATTAAACTCCATTTGCCACCTCTCAGCCCAGGTCTGCAGCTTATCTATGTCCCTCTGTAACCTGCAACATCCTTCAGCACGATCCACAACTCCACTGACCTTAGTATCATCCGCAAATTTACTAACCCATCCTTCTATGCACTTATCTAGGTCATTTCTAAGAAGTGAAAAATAGCAGTGGCTCCAAAACAGATCCCTGCGGTACACCACTAGTAACGGAACTCCAGGATGAATATTTACCAACAACCACCGCCCTCTGTCTTCTTTCGGCTAGCCAATTTCTAATCCAAACCATTAAATCACCCTCAATCCCATGCCTCTGTATTTTGAGCAATAGCCTACCATGAGGAATCTTATCAAACGCCTTACTGAAATCCATATACACCACATCAACTGCTTTATCCTCATCCAGCTGTTGAGTCTTCTTCTCAAAGAACTCAATAAGGTTTGTCAGGCACGACCTACATTTCACAAAACCGTGTTCTTATTCCTGATAAACTTATTCTTCTCTCGATGATTATAAATCCTATCTCTTATAGCTTTTTCCAACACTTTACCCATAACCGAAGTAAGGCTCACTGGCCTATAATTACCAGGGTTGTCTCTACTCCCCTTCTTGAACAAGGGGGAGTTCTAGACACTCAATTAACAGTGGTGGGGCAGTTAAAACTGGGCATGTTCAAAAGGCCACAGTTGGAGAAGTTCATTCTATTTAAAAGAGCTGAATGGCTGTTGGAGCTTGACTACTGCGATTCCACACTGTCCACAGCAATAAGCAGAGCTGTGACTGCTAAGATGCCCTCTCACCTTTAATGAAGCAGGTAGCTGGGAGTGCAGGAGCTAGAGCAGGTTCTTCAGGCCCTAGTCACTGCCCATTTATTGGATCAAACTTCCTCTTGTACCTCAACTCCATTTACCTGTCTTTGCTCCATATCTGTTTACAGAATTATTACAGTGCAGAAGAAGGAAATTTGGCCCATCCTATCTGCACCAACAATATCTGTTATTCCTGATAAAACTCTTATCTATACCTCTGGAAAGCTCCAATTGACAACCTGAACCTACTGACATTCAAAGGAGGAGCTTTCAGAGTGGGAAAACGCACTATGTGATTTCAGGCCTTGACTGTTCACTTCTCATTTTGGATTAGTGGTGCTGGAAGAGCACAGCAGTTCAGGCAGCATCCGAGGAGCAGCAAAATCGACGTTTCGGGCAAAAGCCCGAATAAAGGCAGTGAGCCTGAAGCGTGGAGAGATAAGCTAGAGGAGGGTAGGGGTGGGGAGAAAGTAGCATAGAGTACAATGGGTGAGTGGGGGAAGGGATGAAGGTGATAGGTCGAGGGGAGGAGGGTGGAGTGGATGGGTGGAAAAGAAGATAGGCAGGTCGGACAAGTCATGGGGACAGTGCTGAGCTGGAAATTCACTTCTCATTTCAGGTTTGCATGCCCAGAGCAATGGAGGTAGTTTCTCTGTATCAATTCTTTAATTGGGTTCTCCAGTTTTCCCATCTGTTACATCCAAGGCGTTCAAGTTACTGAGGTATCATACACTCTTACTTGCATATTGTAGCCTGGACCTATGAATAGTGACAGTTGTAGAGGCTCCAATTTCTATCTATCAGGGCAAATCAGGACTTTCTCCACTCTTACCTCCTGCCAATGGAAGAGAATGAAGGATTTCTTCTCAGTGGGTAGTGAATCTGTGGAATTCTTCACCACAGAGGGCAGATGAGGCTGGGTCATTAAGTATAGTCAAGGCTCTGATAGACAGATTATTAATTAGTAACATAATAAGAGATTACCAGGAAAAGGCCCTCAAGTGGAATTGAGGATTACCGGATCAGACATGAACTTATTGATTGGTGGGGCAGTCTCAATGGGTTGAAAGGCCAACTTCTGCTCCTCCATCTTATGGTCAGATTTACAAGTTAATATTCAACCCCAAACACAAGCAAAAATAGAAAGCTCAGCAGTTCTGGCAGTATCTGTGGAGGGAAATCGGAGTTAACTTTTCAGGTCAGCACGGTGGCTCGGTGGTTAGCACTGCTGTCTTACGGTGCCAGGACCCAGGTTTGATTCCAACTCGGGTGACTGTTTATGTGGAGTTTGCACTTTCTCCCCGTGTCTGCGTGGGTTTCGTCCCACAATTCCAAAAAAGATGTGAATTGGTCATGCTAAAATGCCCATAGTGTGAGGTGCATTAGTCAGGGGTGAATGTAGGGTAGGGGAACGGGTCTGGGTGGGTTACTGTTCGGAGGGTCAGTGTGGACTTGTTGGGCTGAAGGGCCTGTTTCCACGCTGTAAGGAATCTAATCTAATAAAATAAAGGTCCCGTGACCCTTCCTCAGAACTGGATCTGAAACGTAGCTCTGATTTCTCTCCACAGATGCTGCCAGACCTGAGCTTTTCTGGCAATTTCTGTTTTTGTTTCTGACTTCCAGCATCCGCACATCTTTTGGTTTTTATTTAATGGTCAACTTGTTTGGCTGCATTGTGAACACATCTCCCTTTGCCGTCAAGTCCTGGAGTGGAACATGACCTTGGACCTTCTGGCTCAGAGGCAGAGGTGCTACGTACTATGCAAGGAAAGACCTCCTCTGTTTTATTAAACAGCTCGATTAGGTCACCCCTCAATCTTTTAAACTCCAGGATACAAAAGGCTGTTGTGATCTGTTCTCACAAATGAAACCTGGAATACTCCAGCAAGAATATGAATAAAACAGCATCTTACCTTCTGTGATAAATAAAATGCAGCAATTCCCATTGGCCAGAAGCAACAGAGCATTGAGAAGACAGCGAGTCCTAGATAATCCTGGGGAATGTTGAATGAGAGTGTGCTGTCACTATCACTATCACTATCACTGTCCCCATCGTTGTAATAATTGGTCTGTGAAAATATCAACATCATGGAATCAGAATCCCTACAATGCAGAGGCAGGCCATTTGGCCCATCGAGTTCACACCAACCCTCTGAAAAGCATCCCATCCAAACCCTAGAACCCCTCATTTCCCATGGCTAATCCGCCTAGCCTGCATATCCCTGGACACTATGGGCAATTTATTTAGATTCCCTACTGTATGGAAACTGGCCCTTCAGCCCAACAAGTCCACACTGACCTTCCGAACAGTAACCCATCCAGACCCATTCCTCTACTCTATATTTACCCCTGACTAATGCACTTTTCACTATAGGCAACTTAGCACGGCCAATACACCTAACCTGCAGGTCTTTTGGATTGAGGAAAGCGGAGCACCTGGAGGAAACCCACGCAGACACGGGGAGAATATGCAAATTCCACACAGACAGTCACCTGGGGCAGAAATTGAACCCGGGTCCCTGGCACTGTGAGGCAACAGTGCTAACCACTGAGTCACGTGCCACCTCTGACCGTCATGTCCACAAATACTCCCAGAGTAAGATATGACATAATGGAGGAGTGGTCTTCACTGATGGATCCACGTTCAAATACACCACAAACTCTAACAATGACCACTATTTATATAGTGCGTTATCTTGCTGGATGTCCAGTCAAATTAAGACTGGTCACCAAAAGGTTGGTGATTGGGATGATCATTTAAGACTGAGTTGGGAAGAGCTGTGGTCACTCAAAGGGTTGTGAATCTTTGGAATTCTGTAGCCCTGAGGGCCTTGGATTCTCTCTTGTTGAATATATTTAAGGCTGGGATAAACAGGTATTTGTTCTCTCAGAGAATCGAGGGACACAGGGAGCGGATGGGAAAGTGAAGTTGAAGCCCAAGGACCATGATTGTATTGAATGGTAGAACAGGCCTGAGGGACCAAGTGGTTTATCCCTGCTCCTCTTTCATTGAGGCATTCAAGAGGACATTGGATGATTATTTAGATAGAAGTGGGCGGCACGGTGGCACAGTGGTTAGCACTGTTGCCTCATAGCGCAAGAGACCCGGCTTCAATTCCCGCCTCAGGCGACTGACTGTGTGGAGTTTGCACGTTCTCCCCGTGTCTGCGTGGGTTTCCTCCGGGTGCTCCGATTTCCTCCCACAGTCCAAAGATGTGCAGGTAAGGTGAATTGGCCATGCTAAATTGCCCGTAGTGTTAGGTAAGGGGTAAATGTAGGGGTGGGTTGTGCTTCGGCGGGTCGGCGTGGGCGTGTTGGGCCAAAGGGCCTGTTTCCACACTGTAATGTAATCTAATCTAATAAGTAACATGCAAGGGTATGGGAAAAAGGCCAGAAATTAGCAGTAGGCAACAATGCTCACTTGAAGAGCCAGTTCAGACATGATGGCCTATTTCTATACCATGCCACTTCTATGATTCCGTTTGCTGTGTTCTTGAGACTGAGTTCATATTAGCTCAACATAAAATGTCTAAACACATTAATCAGAACCAGATGGAATTTATTTTAAAAAGAGGTATTTTAAGGAGGTTTATTGTAAAAAAAACTAAGGCATTTAACAACCCAGCACTACCTCAGGACATTCCAAAGCGATTAGTAGCCAATTAATTACTATGAAATTAAGACAAGACAGGAGAACAGGCAATTGGTACATAGCAAGATCCCACCAATAGCAAATCGAACCATGGAGTCATTACAACATAGGACAGTATTTGGCTCATTGAGTCTATGTTGGCTGTCTGTGGAGTAAAGCAATCCCGGTCCCATTCCCATTCCCAAATCGTTGATTGTCTTCACTTCTACCACCTTCGTAACTAGCGGGTTCCACAGTCACAGAGTCTTAGAGCCATACAGCACAGAAACAAACCCTTTGGTCCAACTCATTCGTGCCAACCAAGTTTCCCAAACTAAATTAGTCCCATTTGCTTGTCTTTGGCCCATATTCCTCTAAACGTTTCCTATTCATGTATCTGTCCAGATGTTTTTTAAATGTTGAAACTGTAAATGCATTTACCACTTTCACTTGCTGCTCATTTCACATGTGAACCACCCTCTTTGTGAAAAGGTTGTCCTTCAGATCCCTTTTAAATCTTTCCACTGCTCTCTGGTTTTGGGCTTCCCTAACCTAGGGAAAAGACCTTTGCTATACCCCTATCGAGACCCCTCATGACTTCATAAATGTCTATAAAGTAATCCCTCAACCTCCAACGCTCCAGTGAAAGAAGTTGCAGCCTATCCAGCCTCTCCCTATAACTCAAACCCTCCAATCCTGGTAACTTCCTCATAAATCTTTTCTGCACCCTCTCCAATTTAATAATATTCTTCCTATAGCAGGATGACCAAAACTCTACTCAATACTCCAAAATTGGCCTCACCAAAGTCCTGTACAGCCATAACATGACATCCCAACTCGTCTACCCAGTAGTCTCAGGACTGAAGGCAAGTGTGCCAAACGCCTTGTTTAATACCCTGTATACCTGTGATGCAACTTTCAAAGAATGATATACCTGAACCTTAGTCTCCCTGTTTCTATAAATGGTTTGAAACTTAAAAGGATCTACCAACCAGGTTTCTTATTAAGCAATTATGGTTTTATTATTTAATCAAAAAAATATCCAATATAGATGAACTTACACAGTCAGTAATACAGAAAAATTTCCAACTACAAACATCTCCAAATGACACTGTGAAATACACACAAACACACTTCAGAAACAGAAGGTAAAACAGATTTCTCTGTAGAGTTAGGCTTTCTGAGTCATTACCACTCACTATATCGAAGAGTTCTTCATCAAATTCTCACTGCACCTCTTGCCCAGAACCTTAAATCTGTGTTCCTATGTCCTGTGTACCATCAGCTAAAGGGAACAGCTATTCTTAGTCAATCTTAGCTAAACCTATCCTGATTTTGTGTCACCAACTTAAGTCAAGGAAAATTATCACTGACATAAAGAAAGGTTTAGCATTTAAATAGACCTCTCCTGACTGTAGGACACTCTGAATTGCTTGACAGCCAATGGGACACTTTTGAAGTACAGTCACTATTGGAGGAAACATGAGAACCAATTTTCACATAGCAAGCTCCCACAAAGAGAAAGTGATAGTGACCAGATCATCTGTATTAACAATGTTGGTTGAAGGATTATGAATGTGGTTTTAGATGCTCCCAACCTGCTCACTAAGACCTGCCAACTGCTCAGAGCCTGGCACCTCTATTGGGCCACAGTGCCAGTGGTGAGGCAGTGCCATCTGCCAGTACAAAGCCAGGCTAGGATCATCAGTGGATCCCAGCTGCAGCTGACGGTCGAGTCAGCAAGGGTGTGCGGAATATCTCTAAGGTCCCTCGATCTAGCACCGAATGCCTATGAATGAGGGCCACGTGCATCTCCACCGCCTAACCCCAACCACCACCAATCAGAGACCCTGCAAATTCCAACCAGCAGTTTGCTTGTTCTCCCCACATGGCCAATCCCCCCTGCTCACTGCTGGGTTAATACCCAGGTAGGGGGATGAAGCCCTTATTTAAGCATTAAGTGGGCACTGAAGGGCCTCAATCACGATGGGAAGACTTGCCCAAAATGGAAGGAGGAAGGCAGTGTAAGGAAGCTTCTAATACTCTGCTGCCTAATTAAGTGCACCCCCGACCCAAATGCTAAACCCATCACAGGGAAGGACAGAAGGTTCCTGCCTCTGTCTCGCTGATTTTTTTTTCACCTCTGCTGTTCTGTCCATCTATCTCTTCCTCTCTCTTTCATTCTATCTTTCTGTATCCCTCTGTCTCTCTCCATTTGTCTTTCTCTCCATTAATTTCTCTCCTAACTAACCATCTCTCCCTTCCTTTCTCTCATCTCTTTCTCTGTTGAATGAGGGAGAGATCTTGTAGAAATCTATAAAATTACAACAGGACTAGACAGACTAAACACAAGAAGGATATTCCAGATTCCAGGGAGTCGAGAACCAGGGGTCACAGTCTAAGGATACAGAGTAGGCCATTTAAGACTGAGTCAGAGAGTCATACAGCATGAAAACAGACCCTTCGGTCCAACCAGTCCATGCCTACCATGTTCCCAAACTAAACTAGTCCCACCTGCCTGTGTTTGGCTCATAGCCCTCCAAACCTTTCCTAATTATGAACTTATCCAAATTTCTTTTAGACGTTGTAACTGTACCTGCATTCACCACTTCCTCTGACATTTCATTCCACACGAAAACCACCCTCTGTGGAAAAATGTTGCCCCTCATATCCTTTTTAAATCTTTCTCATCTCTCCTTAAAAATATGCCCCCCCCCCAGCCTCGAAATCCCCCACCTTTGTTATTCACCTTATCTATGCCCCTCATGATTCTATAAACCTCAATAAGGTCACTCCAGTGAATAAAATGTCCCAGTCTTTCCAATCTATTTTTATATCTCAGACCCTTCATTCCCAGCAACATCCTGGTAAATCTTTTCTGAATCGTCTCCAGCTTAGAGAGATATCTTCACCCAGAGAGTGGGGGAGCCTGTGGAATTCTCTGTCACAGAAAGCGGCTGAGGGGAAAACATTGAATGTTTTCAAGAAAATGATAGATATAGTTTTTTTTTAGATTAGATTCCCTACAGTGTGGAAACAGGCCCTTCAGCGCAACAAGTCCACACCAACACTCCGAAGAGTAACCCACCCAGTCCCATTTCCCTCTGACTAATGCACCTAACACTATGGGTAATTTAGCATGGCCAATTCACCCTGACCTGCACATCTTTGGACTGTGGGCGGAAACCGTAGCACCCGGAGGAAACCCACGCAGACACGGGGAGAACGTGCAAACTCCACACAGACAGTCGCCTGAGGCGGGAATTGAACCTGGGACCCTGGTGCAGTGAGGCAGCAGTGATAACCACTGAGCCACCGTAGTTCTTAAGGCTAAAGGAATCAAAAGGTGTGGGGAGAAAGTGGGAACCATGATCATATTGAAACATAGAAAATAGGAACAGGAGTAGGCCATTTGGCCCTTTGAGTCAGTTCCACCAGTCAGTATGATTTTGGTTGCTATTGAATGGCGGAGCACGCTGGAAGGACAAACTGGCCTATTCCTGCTCCTATTTTCTATATTTCTTCCTCTTCATCTAATCTCTCTTTCTTCCTCTCTCTTGCTCTGTCTCTTTTCATTCCTTTGCTTCTTTCTTTTTCTCACACTACCTGTGCTACTTATAAAGTGCTGACAGATCTTATTGGGTTTTTGCTGCTGTAAAGTTCTGTCTAATGTTACTATATTCCTAAGGGAACTAATTAAAATAAATCCCAGTTATTTCAATCATGTGAATTATTGCTTTATTTCACAGATGTGAATAATTAGGGAATTATTGCAAAAATCAACAATACTGAAGATAAATTCATAAAAGTGAGTTTAATACTGAGTGAGGGAAGCATAATTTTCTAATCACATCATGAAGACATTTTGAATTTTCTAGGCACTGAGAGCTACTTTGAAAGAAAATTTAACATTAGGACAAATATCTTTTCAGTCAGGAGGGCTGTGGTGCCTCAGTCACTGAAGGTGTCTTACTAGCAGGAGAGACTAGGACCTGACAGCACAGCCCCAGAGTGAAGGGACAGCCCTTCAGTATTGAGATGAGATGGAATTTCTTCAGCTGGAGGGTGGTGAATCTGTGGAACTCATTGCCCCAGAAGGTCAAGTTATTGAGTGTATTTAAGACAGAGACAGATAGTTTGTTGATTAGTAAGGGGAGCTGGAAATGTGTTGCTGGAAAAGCGCAGCAGGTCAGGCAGCATCCAAGGCTTATGCCCGATACGTCGATTCTCCTGCTCCTTGGATGCTGCCTGACCTGCTGCGCTTTCCCAGCAACACATTTTCAGCTCTGATCTCCAGCATCTGCAGTCCTCACTTTCTCCTCGAAGATTAGTAAGGGGATCAAAGGTTACAGAGAGAAGGCAGGTTGAGAAGCATATCAGCCATGATTGAAAGGTGGAATAGACTGATTGGGCAAATGGCCTAATTCTGCTCCTATATCTTACAGTCTTATGTTTAAGGCAGAGATTGATAGATTTCTAAATACAATATTAAAGGTATCTAGGGATTCAAGAATATTGTGGAAAGCTTTTCCCACATTCCAAACAAGTAACCATTTACCTGTGTCTCCAGATATGGAAGGTCCTCCACATCGACTGAGACAGTCGGAACTTTTGCCTGACCAGCCTCCGATTCCAGAACCTTGGGCTCTTTCGAATTTCCTATCTTCGGCTCCCCAGGTCCATTCTCAGTGAAAGTGGTCTCGGTGCAGTGTTTTGAGCTAGCCCAGACCCTCAGGTCTGCATGCGGCGTTAGGCTTGGACAGTAGAGAGACTCGACAGTGTTCTGCAGTGAGCATGTGTCCAGGAGCTGTGGGACCAACTGGGAGTCCGTGCTGGCAGGAGAGCTGCCTGGTACCAGCTGGTTGCGGATTGGCGTGAGGCCATGGGGAGATGTGGGCCCCTCCTTGGCTGAGGTTCCGCCAGGCAGTACATGACTAAACAGTTTGCCACTCACCTGCTTTCCTAACAGGGGTCTCTGAAGCTCACACAGATCATCCATTCCCTAAGAGTGTCTTCCTCCCAATGTTAATAGATGCTCTGCATTGTGTCTGTCAAACAAAGTAAGTTTTTTTTTAGAAATTGAACAATTGAAATCTTCAAGTTTTTGTAAAAGATGTAGTACCTTTCCTGTGGCATGCTGGTACCTCCCCCTGCTTCTGGGCTACAAGGTTCAAGTTCCATTTGCCCCGGGGGAATCTCAAGACATATCTGAACATGTTCAGCAAAGGATGATGTTGCTTCAGAGTTTTCAGAGCTCTTGTTACATAATGGTAGTGACCCTACCTGTGAGCCAAAAGGCTTAAGTTTCACCTGTTCTTGAGGTGTGTGTGTGAACTGGTTGATGAAAAAACATTATTGGTGCTGTCAGCTTACTTTATGATCAATTCTCTGCTTTTTATAAGTGGGTCCATTGATAAAATATAAGAAATGTAAGAGCCAAATGCACACAGCAAGCTCCCAATAACAGCTAATGGGCAGATAATCTGTTCTGGTGGTAACAACTCAAATGCTGGAGAAACTCACCAAGTCCAGCAGCATCTGTGCAGAGTGAGACAGAGTTAATGCTTCAAGTCCAAAGTGACTGTAATGGGGACATTCCTTATACCGCATAGTGGGCACTGTCAGGACTGTGGGCAGACTCGTGAAAGAGGAAGCCCATCGAACCCCATACCCAGGTAAGTAGGTGGTGGTTTGGGATCTTAGGGAAGGTTTGGGGTTGACATTTAGAGGACAATGTGCTTCGGAAGGAAAAGACAGCGATCTCCTCAGGGATGGGGCTGCCTTCCTTCTTTCTGATTTCCACTCAACTCTTCTCACCCTTGGCCGTATCCTGCACTCTGGATCATGTCTCTCTTCATAGTTTTCTCATTAGTATCTCAAAAATAGCTCTCCTCTGAAACTGTCACCTTTCTGTGTGGGAACCTGTTCCATCAATTTTGCCAATGACTCAATTAACTTAAAGTGCAGAGAGTGTACAGTTTAACAGAGCTATGCCAAGCACTCTTGTGAACAATGAGGCCTTTGCAAGACTGCATGAATCAGTAGTTAGCAGGTGGGAAAAGCAGTGAAATAACACAGCAAAAAAAAGTTACACACTCCCACACAACAGCAGATAGATGTACTGTATAGAGACAGGAAAACAATCAACACCTTCCTACATTTACACATCCACACCCAACATTCCCCAACACAGAGTGAGACACAGACAAACCCACGCAAACGTCAACACACAGGCGAACACACCCATACATACACAGATATAGAGACAAAACTCACCCTAATACAGACACATAACTCCCTGCCCATACTCCCCAAGATAAAGACAGAGACATGTATATAGAGATTCACAGAGACACATATGCATAGACAGTCACATAGACACACCTACACTACGCGACATACAGACAGGTGTAGGGAGACACACAACCTCTCCCACATGCACATTCATCCACACAGAGACATAGAAAGACACAGATACATAACTCCCACACCCAACACATACACAGAGACGTGCACGCAGAGATTTGCACAGAGACAGTCACATTGGCAAGCACACAGAGATAGATACACACAGACGTATAATCCCTCAGCACAGACAAATCCATACCCAAACACCTGCACACACTTTCACATGTGTACAGAGATATACACAAAGACAGTTTCACACAGACAGACACATAGTGAGACACGGACACACATCCTCACAGCCACACATTTTCACATGTATACAGAGATGCACACAGATTCAGATTCAGGCAGACACACAGGTAAAATCAGAGATGCAAAAACACACACTGACAGACAAGCTACACAGATAAATAAAAAACCAAGAACTCTGGATGCTGGAGATCTGAAAAGAAATGCAGAAATTGCTAGAGAAACTCAGCAGACCTGGCAGCATCAATCGGGAGAAAACAGAGTCCAGTGCTTCTTTAACAGAACTGGGACATTCCTTTATACCACAGAGATTTGGGGTGGGCATTACTATGGGTGAAAAGAATAGAGCTACAATTGAGGAAGAAGGCTCTCCAACCCTGAGGAGATCGTGTTTTTTTCTTATCTAACCACATATCCTTTAAAACCCAAATCCAGCCGGATCTGATTCGGATATATAGACATAATCGCACAAACAGATATACAGTCAAAGACAGCATCTCAGTCCATAGTTGTTAGGTGCATTAGTCAGAGGGGGGGTGGGTTATTGTTCAGAGGGTCAGTGTGGACTTGTTGGGCTGAAAGGCTTGTTTCCACACTGTAGGGAATCTAATCTCATATGGATACACACATACGTAAAACACCCCCCACCCCGCTTTGTCTCTCTGCCTCCTTTTCCTCTTTTAATATTTTCTTTAAAATCTATCTCTTTAACCATTTGACCTAAAATCTCCTTAGATAGTTTGCAAAATTTGCTTCATGGCAGCTGCCGTGAAACACCTTGGGGCGCATTTAAGAAGCTACATCAACACGGATTGGTGTTGAAATGGGAAGGAAGAGGTGGACTAGCGGAACGGGATAGCGAGGGGGGGGGGGGGGGGGGGTAAGGAACGAGAACTGCAAGAGAGAGGTTAAAGTGAGAATGGTATCGAGAGAAAGGGAAAGGGTCCAAACAAGAGAGACAGAGGATGCGGGAGTCATGCAAACTAATTGTGTGCGTTGCTTTTCTGACCCTCCTCACACAGGCACTTGCAGCATTTTCTGCCTGGGGTTTTTAGATGCTGCAAGTTGAACTTGTTTTCACCAATTTGGCTGCGGAATTTCTCCCCACAGACTGAGAATAAGACGCAGGAGAGTGGATTTAAGGGGACATTGTTCACCACAGAGGGAGAGAGCGATATGGGGGCAGAGACCCTCAGCACATTAAATGAAATGGCTTGGATGGGATTGTGGAGTGCTGTAACCCACAGGGACATGGACCAAGTGTTGGAGAGTAGGGGTTAGACTGGAGGGGGTATCGGTTGGCTGGCTGTTTGATTGGGGATGAAGAAACACAGAGATAACTGAACGACTTACCAGGAAACGCTGGGAGAGATGTGGCAATGAGCTTCGCTATTAGGATTTCCGTTTCTTTAAACAAACCCCCATCAGGAATGAGCTTTCTGGCACCCAGGTGAGCAGCAACAGGGTTTATCTATTGAAAGTTTTCTGAAATAAAGACCTCTGAATCCAGACAATCATCAAGAGCAGTCTTGTCAAACTACCTCTCCAATTAATCCTAGACTTGCCACTAACTGCAGGGCTTCTCCTTGGTCCTAGTGCCCACCCTGCTCCTGTCAGGGGATGTGCCAACAAAACGGGGCTGTTTCCTTTCTGTGGCTGTGGGTACTGCAAATTGCCCTACTCCTACATGCGAGCTTGGGGTGCCAAGGGTTGTCTCCCTGGAGCCAGTGCGCAGCTGTATTTCTGCACAAAGTACTGGGGATGGGCATGGGATGCAGGTTCAGAACTGGATCAAAGTCCTGGATGTTTCTGCCAGCTTTGATCACTGCTTGCAAGGTTGACATGCTAACCCAAGCTTAACTTGCTGAGGGATTAAGCTCAGGTTCCATAACTGCCACCTCAACCCCTCCCCTGGGGAAGTGGGGCTGGGGGAGGGGGAATGACTTTGCTGGGTGCAGTTCCAAGGATGAAGAGTGTCATCCCTGCCTCTGAGTCAGACCCTCCAGGCCTTGATGGTCAAGCAAGGTGTTTTTATAACATGGTCAGATCTGTGTGGATTGACGTGCCAACCCTTCCATCACTTGCAAATGGTAGGCAGTAAGAGAGCAAGAGATTCCTGTTTTAGTTATACATGATGTGGTCTGGATCCTCTCATACAGATCCTGTCTTCAATTTCATAGCCTCCTACAGGAAAAATAAGCCATGAAAAGCAGCTCTAAGCATTTTGTCTGCCTCGTGTGACCCTAGACATGGAAAATGTTCCAGGGACGCTGACTCACAACAGCCAAGCCTCCCTCCATCCATCCTTTATCTTCTCATACCTCTTTGATCTCTCTTCCCATTCCTCTTTTCCCCTCTATATCTCATCACTGCTTCCTGCTTCCACCTTTCTATTGAGTCCTCACCCCTTAATTTTAGAAAAACTGAAGCATATAGTACAGAATAAACCATTCGGCCCGTCGAGATTACACTGATGATAAAAAAATTGTCTATCGACACAAATCCCACATTCTCTCTTAATCTCATATTCTCCATCGCGAGAATATCTGGTCGGCATTGATGAGTTGGACCGAAAGGTCTATTTCCATGCTGTACATCTCTATGTCTCTATGACTCTTCCTTGCTCCCTCCATCCTGCTGCAAGTCTCTTCAGCTTAATTCATTTGTCTTCATTCTTCATTTTTCTCACTTTCTTACTCCCTCCTTCATTCTCCAGTTAGTTTTCACCCTCTCTTTCTAGCCTCTCATTTTTGTTCCATCCCACCATCAGGCCTGCGATATGAGCTGCCCGTTAGCCCTGTATAGTGTATGTATGTGAATCAAAATGGGAGCAATTAGCAGCACGGATGTAATGAGACAAGTGGCTCAAGGCCCAGTTTGAGGAGCATTCTCTCAGCCTCAGGAAATCATAACAGAATCTTTTTGGTAATTATTGCTGCTTGTTTTTTTTTTATCATGACTGATTTAGCCCATTTGTAAAGCACAAATCCTCAATAGGTCTCCTTCATCTGATGACTTGAACACTCCTTTAACAATATTGGTTTAAGATAAAAGGTCCTCCTACCCGAGAGTGTCATGATGTATCTCAACAGGTCAATTAAAAATGTACAGAAAACTTGCATGGCTTCTAACCCTCTAATAATATGGAGTTTGGATTCAATGAGGTTTCAATGGAGAGTTGACAATGTGTTACTGGAAAAGCACAGCAGGTCAGGCAGCATTCAAGGAGCAGGAGAATCGACGTTTCGGGCATGAGCCCTTCTTCCTGACGTCAATTCTCCTGCTCCTTGGATGCTGCCTGACCTGCTGCGCTTTTCCAGCACCACATTTTCAGCTCTGATCTCCAGCATCTGCAGTCCTCACTTTCTCCTCTTCAATGGAGAGTTGATGGGAACACAGGACCAAGGAGCAGGTGGAGGCCATTCAGCCCTTGAGTCTGCTCTGCTATTCAATAAGATAGTGGCTGACTTGAGGTGATCAACTCCATAGTCTGTTGTGCGGCCATGTCAAATCATGGTGCTGTGTGAGCTGCTGCTCATGGTGGAGATTGCAGCCTCCATCCCCATTCAGTGTCGAGAACGGCCTGGTCTCATGTGGGATAGGAAAACCACTTCCTAGTCTAACTCTTGTCATTGTCAAGATGTAGTTTATTTCACATCAGCAAATTATAAGCTACATAGGTATGATAGACACAGTTATGGATACTTTGAGGAGGTTCTGGATGTTGGATTTCCCTTCTTCAAGAACCTTAGCTGTTCTGCTCACAAGTTCATATAATATCATCATAGTGAGTGGTGCTGAGAACACTCTTCAGTGCTATCCCTTTTAGATCCATGACAACAGTTTCCTGTCTGCATCCCCCCATCTAACTGAGCTGGCATAGGTTCATAATTAAGTCACTTGACTTAAACAGCAACTTTCTTCAATTATAAAGTGCCTTCAAAAGTCCCAGTGAGGCTTCCATTGGACATACCAGATTTGTATTCCCATGGCTATTGAGGATTGAAGGTCAAATTGAAGTGCTCTACATGAGTGAAGGTTGTGGGAGACAGTGAGAAGCTACCTCGTCAGGTTGGGGAGGGGCACTCCAGAGCAAGAGAGGAGAGGGGGTGCTTTATGTTAAATTTCAAGGCAGGCTGTTGAGAGCTGATATCAGGAAGCACAAAGGAGACTGGAAATCTCTGAACTCATCCCCCACAAAAGGGGAGGAGAGTTGTGAACACAAGCCAACCTTCCATCCATTGTCTCTATCTACACTTCTCGCTGCCTCGGAAAGGCAGCCAACATCACCAAAGACCCGCCCAACCCGGTTATAACCTTTTCCATCAAGCAGAAGATGCAAAATCTTAAACAGACGTACCAACAGGTTTAAGAACAGCTTCTTCCCCGCTGTTATTAGACTTCTGAATGGACCTCTCAAAATTCAGATCTAATGTTGAACTCGTCTTTTATGCACTTTCTTTGCAGCTATTGCATTGTGTGCCTTGCTTTGTTCTTTCACTCTATAATCATTGTATCGTATGATCTGCCCCTGTATTGCACACAAAACAAAACTTTGCACTGTACCAGGGTACATTGTGACAATAATAAATCAAATCAAAATCAAAAAAATTCTCCAGACATTGCAGATCAACTGAAAATTTCAAACCTCAGATTGATTGATTTTTATTCAGTGAGGGTATTGAGGAGTACTGAACTTAGGTGTGTGGATGGAGTTAAGATACAGAGTAACTATAGTATATCTTTATTGAATGGGAGAACAAGTTCAAGAGTGAATGGCCTCCTCCTGTTCCTAGGTGCTGGTGAAACACATCTCCCTATTTTAATAGTCTGGAGTACTCCTGTTCTGTAGAAATCAGACTGGACCCAAATGGTTAATTCCGTTTCTCTCTCTACAGATGCTGCCAGACCTGGTGAGTTTCTCCAGCAATCTCTATTTTTATTTCAGATCTCGGGCATTTGCAGAACTTTACTTTTATTGAAGCACATCTCCCTAACTGTCCCGATCAAATATCTGCCTATATTCTGACTCTAATCTCTTTCTTGTCACTAAATTACAAAGTACATTATTCCAAGCGTCTCTTCCTCCCACCCACAGGGATGATTTGAGTTCCACGGCATTTTGTAATTTGCTGTAAAACACATTTCCTCTTAGCCCATGGGGGCTTCAGCTTCAATTGCTAGCACTTGCAGGATGAAAGCTGTGAATAGCACTGATTGTAGGTAATTAAGGATTTCTTAGAGCCTCATTACTGCATTCAAAAAAAACATACCTGCCAGGAATTGCAGAACACTTCAATTACCCCCCTGAAGCAGATGTTAATAGCTTTACATGCATCCAATGTTCCACTTCTGCGGTATAAATAATGTCCCTCTGTCTGTAGATTTCTTTATTCTACCAGACCTCTCGGAATCTCGTTATCGACCTTCCTTTCGTCCTCTCACTGTTGCAGTAGATGTGGCATCACTGTCAAGGCCAACATTTGTTGCCCTTCCTTCAACACCCTTGAGCAGAGTGGTTCACAAAGGCCATTCCGGAGGGAGTCAACTGCAGTGCTGTGGGACTGGAGTGACGTGTTCGCCTATGGGAAGGTCAGCTGATTTCCCTCCTTCAAGTATACTGCAACCAATTTTTTTTGATAATCAATAATATTTGTCATGATCACCATTTCTAAGATTAATTTACATCCCAGATTATTGATTACATTTCATCCTTGAACACACATTCCCAGAACATTAGCCAGACTTGGCTGAAGAGGCTAAATGGCCTTCTCTTTATTTGTGTGCCACTCGGTAAAGTCATAGAGTCAGATAGCACGGAAACAGACCCCTTGATTCAACCGGTCCATGCCGAACATAATCCCAAACTAAACTAATCCCACCTGCCTGTACTGGGTCCATATTCCTCCAAACATTTCTTATTCATGTATTTATCTAAAAATATTTTAAATGTTGTAACTGTACCTGTATCCACCACTTCCCCTAGAAGTTCATTCTGCACACAAACTCTGTAAACAAACTGCCCCTCACATATTTTTAAATCTTTCTCCTTTCACCTACAAATATGTCACCAGTCTTGAAATCCCCAATGCTAGGGAAACGACACCTGCCATTCACATTATCTATAGCTGTCATTATTTCATAGACCTCAATAAGGTTACCCCTCAAACTCCTACACTCCTAGCCTATCCAGCCTCTCCTTATAATTCAAACCCTCCATTCCCAGCAACATCCTGGTAAATCTCTTCTGAATCCTTTTCAGCTTAATAATATCCTTCCTATAACAGGGCAACCAGAACTGGACACAGTACTTCAGAAGAGGCCTCATCAATGTCCTGTAAAACCTTAATATAACTTCTCAACTCCTACACTCAAAAGGTCTGAGCAATGAAGGCAAGTCTGCTGAAGGCCTTCTCCTTATCTATATGTGATGCAAACTTCAAAGAATTGTGTACCTGAACCCCAAAGTTGCTGGTTATTCTACAATACTACCCAAGGCCCTACTTTTCATTGTGATGTGGAGGTATTGGTGTTGGACTGGGGTGGACAAAGTCAGACATCATGCAACACCAGATTATAGTCCACCAGGTTTATTTGAAATCACAAGCTTTCGAAGCGCTGCTCCATCATTAGGGTTTAACACTACCCAGGGCACTGCTTTTAACTGTATAAGTCCTGCCCTTGTTTGTTTTACCAAAATACAATACTCACTGGATTGGGATGGATTTGATTCTGGGCTTTCATATCGAAAAATACAACCTCTGCACTATTGCAGCTTCAAAAATAAACACCTGAATTCCAGTGACATTACTGCTCATCATCATTGCCTCAATATCTGTTCAGGCTAGGGTCAATTGAAACTTTCAAAACTGAGATTGATAATGTTTTGTTGTATAAATGTATATTAAGGGATATGGAGCCAAGACAGATGACTTAAAGCAACGATCAGAAATGATCTAATAGAATTTTGTAACAGAATGGCTTTCTCTTGATTTGTGTGACTAGGTGAGCATGCAGGAAACATATAGATCAAGGGCAAAAGCTTCTGTTGGTACATGAAGAGAAAAAGCTCTGTAAAAACGATTACAGGTCCCCTGCAGTCAGAAAGAGAGGAATTTATAATTGGGCACAAAGAGATGACAGACAAACTAAATACATACTTTAGTTTTGTTCTTCACAAAGGAAGAGACAAATAACATCCCAAAAAATATGGGAGATCTCGGGGTGTAATGGGAAGGAGGAATTGAAATAAATTAGTAGCGAAATGATTTTGGGGAAACTAATGAGATTAAAAGCAAATAAATCCCTATGGCCTGATAATCTTCATCCCACAGCACTTGAGGAAGTGGCCCTAGAAAAGACAGGTGGGTTAATGGTAATTTTCCAGAATTCTACAGACTCTAGAACAGTTCCTAAAGATTGTAGGGGAGCTAATGTAACCCCACTATTTAAGGAAGGAGACAGAAAGAAATCAGTGAATTGTGGACCAGTTAAAT
Organism: Chiloscyllium punctatum; assembly: GCF_047496795.1. NCBI lineage: Eukaryota > Metazoa > Chordata > Chondrichthyes > Orectolobiformes > Hemiscylliidae > Chiloscyllium > Chiloscyllium punctatum. The sequence goes on from NC_092767.1 coordinate 68,029,629, forward strand.
TGACATTGGTAGTAGGGAAAATGCCAGAGTTCATTATAAAAAGATGTAATAGCATAGCATTTGGAAAACAGTGACAGGATCAGATACAGTCAGCAATAACTTACAAATGAGAAGTCATGCTTGACAAATATACTTGGAATGTTTTGAGGATGGAACTAGTAGAGTGGATAAGGAAGAGCCAGTGGATGTGGTTTACTTTGATTTTCAGAAGGCTTTCAATGATATCCTACACAAGAGATCAGCATGTAAGATTAAAGTGTATGGAATTGGAGACTGCATACAGAAATGGATTGAGAACTGGTTGGCAGACAGGAAATAAAGAGGAAGGATTTTTTTCTGAGTGGCATCCAGTGACCAGTGGTGTATCACAGGGATCAGAGCTTGGACTCCAGCTATTATAGAGTCATACAGCACAGAAACAGACCCTTCAGTACAAGCAGTCCAGGCCGAACTCTATCCCAAACTAAACTAGGCCCACCTGCCTACTCCTGACCCATATCTCACCTAACCTTTCCTATTCAAGTACTTAACCAAATGTTTTTTAAACATTGTAATTTTTCCCGCATCCACCATTTCCTCAGGAAGTTCATTCCACATGCAAACCACCCTCTGTAAAAAAATTGTCTTTTTAAAGTTTCTCTCCTCTCATCTTACAAATATGCCCCCTAGACTCGAAATCCCCCACCCTAGAGTAATGACAACTACCATTAACTCTATCTATAACCCTCATTATTTTACAAAGTTCTATAAGGTCACCTCTCAACCTCCTATGTTCCAGTGAAGAAAGTCCCAGCCTATCTCTATAACTCAACCCTTCCATATCCAACAACATCCTGGTAAATCTCTGTTGAACCCATTCCAGCTTAATAATATGGTTTAGATGGGGAAACATATCACATCTCCAAATTTGCAGATGACACAAATCTGAATGGCAGGGTATGCTGTGAGGGGGACGCAGTGAAGCTTCAGTGTGATTTGCACAAGTAAATGGCCAAATGCATGGCAGTTGGAGTATAATGTGGATAAATGTAAACAGGAAGGCAGATTATTATCTAAGTGGGGGTAGGTTGGGAAACAGGATGTGAAAAAAGACCTTGGTGTCCTTGTACATCAGTCCCTGAAAGTAAGCATTGCATGTAAAGCAGGTGGTGAAGAAGGTAAATGATATTGGCTTTCATAGTGTGAAGATTCGAGTACACAAGCTAGGATGTGTTGCTGCAACTGTACAGTACCGTGGTCAGACCACACCTGGAGAATGTTGCACAGTTTTGGTCTCCTTATCTGAGGAAGGATGTTCTGGCTATGGAGGGAGTGCAAAGGACGCTTTCCATACTGATTCCTGGGATGGTAGGACTGATATATAAGCAGAGACTTGATTGGTTAGAACTATATTCATTGGCGTTTAGAAAAATGGGTGGCAATCTTATAGAAATCTATAGAATTCTAAAGGGATTAAACGGTGTAGGTGTAGAAAGGAAGTTTTCGATGATCAAGGAGTCCAGAACCAAGAGTTGTAGTCTAAGCATTAAGGAGGGGTCATTTAGGACTGAAATGAGGAAGAATTTCTTCACCCAATGAGTGATGAGCCTGTGGAATTCTCTGCCACAAGAAACTATTGAGGTCAAAACATTGAAGGCTTTCAAGACAGATGTAGATATAGTTCTAGGACTAAAGGGATCAAAGAATGTGGGAATGAAGTGGGAATAAGGGACTGAGTTGGATAATCAGCCATGATCATTTTGAATGGTGGAGCATGCTTGAAGGGCCGAATGGCTTACCTCTGTTTCTACTCTCTATATTTCCTGGTGGTGGCCCTCATTGAGATGTGCTAATCAGTTGTGAAGGAGATCCTGCCACAGAAATGAAGGAGTGGGGAGGGTGTCATTCCTATGAGAGACAGGATAGAGGCCATGTGTTCGGATCAGTTTCACTCTGGCATTACCTGGTGCCTTGGAGCAGGATTGAAATCTGAAGCATCACCCTCTGCTCCTCAGTGGAAGAATGAATGAGGAGTGAATTGCAAAGCTTGAGGAGAGATGTTTCAAAAGATGTAATGTGCACTACAAGTGATTATTCAAAGCTGAGCATCTGGCCCTTCCTGGTGACTTGCAGCTTGCAACTCTCAGAACTTGCTGAGCATCTCCAAAATAACAAATCCTGTCAGTTTGGCCAGGATGCTTCCGATGCTGGATTAGTCCACCAAGAAGAATACAAATAATTCACATTGGTTCCCTGGCTATTGGAAAGAAGCCTGGACTAAAGGGTTACTGCATCTTTCATCTCTGTTTATTTAGATTTGAGTAATTTTGCTTTCCCAAGAACAATTAAATGTCCACTTAAATACTTGCATTGACAGATCGCCTTTCGTAAAGTTCCACATGAAAGGCTGTTACTTCAGCTTAAGACATTAGTATTCTTGATCGAGTTGGGAAGTGGGTAAGGAATTGGCTAAAATAGGAAACTAGCGTGCACTGTTTAAAAGAGTAATGTCAAATGAGGGAATTAGATGGAATGTCATGGCTCAGGGAGTGCTGCTCAGATTTCTGCTGTTTCTGATGTACATAAATGATGTGAGTTTGCAAATGTAAACTGTTTAACTTAACACACAATACCAAATTAAGGGGCAATAAAGTCTGAGGACAGCTATAGAAATATTTGAAAGTGGACAGAAGAATGTTAGGTGAACTACACGTAACGTAGAGCAAAGAAAATGGCCATTCAGCCCAACTGGAAGAAAGTGAGGACTGCAGATGCTGGAGATTAGAGTCGAGAGTGTGGTGCTGGAAAAGCACAGCAGGTCAGGCAGCATCCGAGGAGCAGGAGAATTGACGGTTCAGGCATAAGCCCTTCATCAAGAATGAGGCTTGTGGGTCAGGGCTGAGAGATAAATGGGAGGGTGGTGGGGCTGGGGGGAGGTAGCTGGGAAATTGATAGGTGGATGAAGGTGAGGGAGAAGGTAATAGGTCAGAGGGGGCAGTGATGGAGTGTGGTGCCAAGTTGGAGGCTTGGGACTGGGACAGTGTGGGGGGGGAGGGGAAATGAGAAAGCTGTTAAATCCACATTTAGCCCCTGTGGTTGCAACTGATCTATACCAGTATTTATGGTCCATCCGAACCTCCTCCCATCCTTTTTCATCTGGCTGTATTCAACAAAAACTGCTCCAGATAGTTTGCTGAGAAACACTGAGTGACACAACTTGAAGTGAAAGCATGGGTTCCCATGGAAATCAATGTTAAATCCATAATCAAGTTCATTGGAGCCTTTTCTTAACTGGAAACGCAAAAATACAGGGTGCAGTACTGCATCCCAAGCAGAAATAGTGTATGCATTCCAAACTGAAATAGCATGCACAAACTGAATGTGGCAGAAATACAAATTTATCGTACATAGATGACAAGGTTTCCTTGTTCTCTCCCCCGCTGCAGGCTCACTATCACCACCTGCTGGGCATCTGTGGCTCATTTTACTTTTTATCTCCCTCTGCGCTCTGTCTCCCTCTCATTTCAATTGAGTCTCTATCTCTTCCTCTCTCCTTTTCAATTTTTTCTGTTTGTCCATTTATTTTATAGATATTTTTATTGAAAGAAAAAAAGAAATTTTTAAAAACAATTTTTACAAAATTACAAAGCAACACAAACAATTATAAACACTAATATACAATTAAATATATAAAAAAGAAATAAATAATAACGAAAATACAACAAAAGAAAAAAGAGAAAAAAAACTCAGCTAACTACTAATCTTTCCTACAAACAACCAAAGCATAAAATAACATATCTTACATTACTAGTAAAGAAATAATGTAATAATTTAATAGTTAAGTACATACTCAAAATGGATTAACATCAAGTCATGATAAAACCCGTATTTATATGTGATTCCTCCCCCCGGGGGCCCCCAGACCTGCCAGAACCACTACCACAGCTAGACAAAAGCCCTTGACAAAATGGCCGAAATATCTGTGTACATATAGTTCAGAAAGGGCTGCCATATTTTATACAATAATTCCTGTCTGTCCATTTTAATTCTGGTTGTCTCTCTTTGCATTCTCCCTTTGAGTTCTTGGTTTCTCCCCACCTACCCCCAGGGCACTTTTGACAAACAACGTGATCAATTCAGCAGTGAGATGATTTTCATCATTCCCTGACTGATGATACGATGTTAATGCGGAATTAACAACACATTTTTCCACAACAGTTCCAAGGTGGAGGACGGGAAAAATTTCTGGCTGTTAAGAGCTGCTCCTTTTTTTGAGGTATTTTAGGTGCTGGAGGTGATTTCCTCGAATTCCAGGAGCAGCAATTACTGGTTTATATGCTGTTGCATTGCTTTGGAACTTTGGGAAAAAAAAGTCAAAACAACAGCAGTTTAAAAGGGAGAAGAGCAGACAAAGGAAGCACATGGTGAGGACAGTGCAGGAGAGAGAGAGAGAGAAAACCTGCACAGTTACTTCCTTTGCTGTTTGAATTCGTGTATCGCTGGACATCGGAGTGCATCTGGGAAAATTAACAAACAGTGAAATTCACAACTAATCTTGGAGGAACTATTGGGTGAAGTTCACAGCACAGAATCAGATAAGTTACTTATTGTTTTAAGTCTGTCCAAGAGAAAAGCTGCAGTAGTGGGTACGGTGGATTCTTTGCTGAAAATGTGTTGCTGGAAAAGCGCAGCAGGTCAGGCAGCATCCAAGGAACAGGAGAATCGACATTTCGGCATGAGCCCTTCTTCAGGAATCGAGGAGAAAGTGAGGACTGCAGATCAGAGCTGAAAATGTGTTGCTGGAAAAGCGCAGCAGGTCAGGCAGCATCCAAGGAACAGGAGAATCGACATTTCGGGCATAAGCCCTTCTTCAGGATTCTTTCTTGATTATATGTTTTGGAGCTAAGTCTCTTGATTAAACTTAAAATATAAGCCATAGCTATTAATTTAACCTGTGGCAGTGTTTGTAGAGGAATAAGACAGTGTTATTTTCTGGGTCTGTAGATTGTGAAGGACCTTTACAGTGATATGTGCTTCTTGTCAGATGTGCGAGTTTAAAGAGAGTTTAAAGGTTACTACGGATTATATCTGCCATAAATGCTGTTGGATGCGAATCTTATCAGATCGAGTGGATCGGTTGGAGAGACAGATAGAAGCGATGAGGAATTTGCAACAGCAACAGTACGTGATGGATGGCAGTTATAGGAAGGGGGGAAAGTCTCAGATACAGTCACATAGATGGGTTAACTCCAGGAAGGGTAAGAAAGGTAGGCAACTAGAGCAGGAGTCTTTTGTGGATATACCCATTTCAAACAAGTATTCTGTTTTGGAAAATGTAGGGGGTGATGGATTCTCAGGGGAACGTAGCACAAACAGCCAAGTTTCTGGTGTTGAGACTGGCTCGAATGCAATGAGGGGTACGTCAGCTTGGGAGGATTTAAACTAGTAAGGTGGGATGGGGGGGGGGGAGGGGGGGGTGGGGGAGGTGGGGTCCAGGGAGATAGTGAGGAAAGAGATCGATCTGAGACGGGTACAGCTGAGAACAGACGTGAGTCAAACAGTCAAGGCAGGCAGGGACAAGGTAGGACTAATAAATTAAACTGCATTTATTTCAATGCAAGGGGCCTAACAGTGAAGGCAGATGAACTCAGGGCATGGTTAGGAACGTGGGACTGGGATATCAAAGCAATTACGGAAACATGGCTCAGGGATGGGCAGTACTGGCAGCTGAATGTTCCAGGATAAAAATGCTACAGGAAGGATAGAAAGGGAGGCAAGAGAGGAGGGGGAGTAGCATTTTTGATAAGGGATAGCATTACAGCTGTGCTGAGGGAAGATATTCCCAGAAATACATCGAGGGAAGTTATTTGGGTGGAACTGAGAAATAAGAAAGGGATGATCAGTTTATTGGGATTGTATTATAGACCCCCCAATAGTCAGAGGGAAATTGAGAAACAAACTTGTAAGGAGATCTCAGCTATCTGTAAGAATAATAGGGTGGTTATGGTAGGGGATTTTAACTTTCCAAACATCGACTGGAACTGCCGTAGTGTTAAAGGTTTAGATGGAGAGGAATTTCCTAAGTGTATACAAGACAATTTTCTGATTCAGTATGTGGATGTACCTACTAGAGAAGGTGCAAAACTTGACCTACTCTTGGGAAATAAGGCAGGGCAGGTGACTGAGGTGTCAGTGGGGGAGCACTTTGGGGCCAGCGACCATAATTCTATTCGTTTTAAAATAGTGATGGAAAAGGATAGACCAGATCTAAAAGTTGAAGTTCTAAATTGGACAAAGGCCAATTTTGACTGTATTAGGCGAGAAGTTTCGAAAGGCTGATTGGAGGCAGATGTTCGCAGGTAAAGGGACGGCTGGAAAATGGGAAGCCTTCAGAAATGAGATAACGAGAATCCAGAGTAAGTATATTCCTGTTAGGGTGAAAGGGAAGGCTGGTAGGTATAGGGGAATGCTGGATGACTAAAGAAATTGAGGGTTTGGTTAAGAAAAAGAAGGAAGCATATGTCAGGTACAGACAGGATAGATCAAGTGAATCCTTAGAAGAGTATAAAGAAAGTAGGAATATACTTAAGAGGGAAATCAGGAAGGGAAAAAGGGGACATGAGATAGCTTTGGCAAATAGAATTAAGGAGAATCCAAAGAGTTTTTACAAATATATTAAGGACAAAAGGGTAACTAGGGAGAGAATAGGGCCCCTCAAAGATCAGCAAGGTGGCCTTTGTGTGGAGCCACAGAAAATGGGGGAGATACTAAATGAATATTTTGCATCAGCATTTACTGTGGAAAAGGATATGGAAGATATAGACTGTAGGGAAATAGATGGTGACATCTTGCAAAATGTCCAGATTATAGAGGAGAAAGTGCTGGATATCTTGAAACGGTTAAAGGTGGATAAATCCCCAGGACCTGATCAGGTGTACCCGAGAACTCTGTGGGAAGCTAGAGAAGTGATTGCTGGGCCTCTTGCTGAGATATTTGTATCATCGATAGTCACAGGTGAAGTGCCGGAAGACTGGAGGTTGGCAAACGTGGTGCAACTGTTTAAGAAGGGTGGTAAGGATAAACCAGGGAATTATAGACCAGTGAGCCTGACCTCAATGGTGGGCAAGTTGTTGGAGGGAACCCTGAGGGACAGGCTGTACATGTATTTGGAAAGGCAAGGACTGATTCGGGATAGTCAACATGGCTTTGTACATGGGAAATCATATCTCACAAACTTGATTGAGTTTTTTGAAGAAGTAACAAAGAAGATTGATGAGGGCAGAGCAGTAGATGTGATCTATGTGGACTTCAGTAAGGCGTTCGACAAGGTTCCCCATGGGAGACTGATTAGCAAGGTTAGATCTCATAGAATACAGGGAGAACTTGCCATTTGGATACAGAACTGGCTCAAAGGTAGAAGATAGAGGGTGGTGGAGGGTTGTTTTTCAGACTGGAGGCCTGTGACCAGTGGAGTGCCACAAGGATCGGTGCTGGGCCCTCTACTTTTTGTCATTTACATAAATGATTTGGATGCGAGCATTAGAAGTATTGTTAGTAAGTTTGCAGATGACACCAAAATTGGAGGTGTAGTGGACAGCGAAGAGGGTTACCTCAGATTACAACAGGATCTTGACCAGATGGGCCATGGGCTGAGAAGTGACAGATGGTGTTTAATTCAGATAAATGCGAGGTGCTGCATTTTGGGAAAGCAAATCTTAGCAGGACTTATACACTTAATGGTAAGTTCCTAGGGAGTGTTGCTGAACAAAGAGACCTTGGAGTGCGGGTTCACAGCTCCTTGAAAGTGGATTTGCAGGTAGATAGGATAGTGAAGAAGGCATTTAGTATGCTTTCCTTTATTGGTCAGAGTATTGAGTACAGGAGTTGGGAGGTCATGTTGCGGCTGTACAGGACATTGCTTAGGCCACTGTTGGAATATTGTGTGCAATTCTGGTCTCCTTCCTATCGGAAAGATGTTGTGAAACTTGAAAGGGTTCAGAAAAGGTTTACAAGGATGTTGCTAGGGTTGGAGGATCTGAGCTACAGGGAGAGGCTGAACAGGCTGGGGCTGTTTTTCCTGGAGCGTTGGAGGCTGAAGGGTGACCTTATAGAGGTTTACAAAATTATGAGGGGCATGGATAGGATAAATAGACAAAGTCTTTTCCCTGGGGTCAGGGAGTACAGAACTAGAGGGCATAGGTTTAGGGTGAGAGGGGAAACATATAAAAGAGACCTCAGAAGCAACTAATTCACGCAAAGGGTGGTACGTGTATGGAATGAGCTGCCAGAGGACGTGGTGGAGGCTGGTACAATTGCAACATTTAAGAGGCATCTGGATGGGTATATGAATAGGAAGGGTTTGGAGGGATATGGGCCAGGTGCTGGCAGGTGGGACTAGATTGGGTTGGGATATCTGGTCAGCATGGACGGGTTGGACCGAAGGGTCTGTTTCCATGCTGTACATCTCTATGACTCTATGACTCTACATTGTGAGGAAAGGACATTTTTTTAAAAAGTGCTAAAATGAGAAAATGTTAATGGAGAAATGTTGAATGAGGAGCACCCTCATGGGTTTTGCATTTTCCCCTTAAATACGTTTACAGTATGTGCCAGACATTCCACATTCCGAAATGACAAAACTGCATTAACTTTGAATCAGGTAATGGGAGAGGCTGAAAGTGATCTGGGAGAGCCAGAAGACTCAATGTTGACCTTTGCAGAGTTGAAATTTGCAAATCCAGCAAAAGGCACTGTTGAAATAAATCATCTCTCAGAGGAAAATATAAGTGGCAGTCAGATCTTGGACACTAAGAATGAACCTTATGTTAAACGGGGTTTATCAAGATTTAAAAGAATACTTGTTATAGGGAATTCTCCTGCCAAGGACACAGACAGGAGATTCTGTGGCAGTGAGCATGAATCCAAGAGAGTACGTTGCCTTCCAGGTGCTAGAATTCAGAACATCTCAAAACGTTTGAAGCATATTGTCAAAGGGGAAAGTAAAAAGCCAGAAGTTTTTGGACACGTCGGCAGAAATGACATAGTCAGGGAAAGGGTTAAGGCTTTGCAGAGTGAACATAAGAGGTTAGGGAGCAGATTAAGAAAACAGAAAAGTAATAATCTCTGGTTTATTTCCAGTGCCAAGTTCTATTGAGGAAAGGAATAAAAGGATAGGGGAGATAAATCAATGGTTGAGGAGGTGGTGCATTGGGCAAGGATTCAGTTTCTCAGTTCATTGGGATCTCTTCTGGGACAGAAAGGACCTGTTCAAAATGAGTTTCACATGAACTGGAAAATGACCAATATCCTGATGGGAATATTTGCTGGCTATGTGGGAGTGAATGGAGACAAGTTGTTCTTGCAAATAGCTAGCACAAATGTGATGGTGTGAATGGCGTCCTCCGGTACTGAAACAGAATGTAGCTGCTGGAAAACAGAAATAATCAGCACACCTAATACAGCTTGATGAGTGTTTGTTGATTAACCATTGAACAGTTTCCTAATTAACTGGATGCTTTACCAATCAGTCATTATTTTCCAGGTAATAACTGCATCAAATTGCTTTAACACCGTTGAAGTCTGCTGTGAATAAAGTACACTGCTACACTATTTGTGCACTGAAGCAGTCCCCTTCAGGAGCTCATGGCTGCTGAGAGGGCTGGTTATGTTGGCACTTGGCCAGATGAGACTCAGTGTAGTCCACATGCTCTTCAGGGACAATGCCTGAAAATGCAAAGCTATTAAAGAAATTCTCAAGCTAGATCTTCGTGTTGAACCCCACTGATGATCATTGGGCAAACTCCAAATACACATCGTTGCCATTGATCCATGACCATCCTTCTCGGAAATCTCCAGATGAGTTTGCCATTTAAAACAGTGCAGTGTAACATGTATCTGCAGAGTCACTAAGGAGTCCCATGCATCCTTGTTCATTCCTCAATAATTCAGTGGATGTGATATTCTATTAATGAATATTATCTATGCATGAGTTGACTAAAACCATCCCCTGATTAAAACACTAAGCAGGTTTGGTGCAGTTCATGGCCAAGGGTGGAAAGAGATAGGAGTGGAGCTGTCTTGTACATTATTGCACACGCAATAAGCCAGCTGAGAATCTGGTCACTGTTTTGGTTTCTATATGTCTAATTCCACTAATTCTAATTCTGGACTCTTGAACATCTACTATTTTGATTGCTCTGCCACTGTTCGCCATGCCATCGGCTGGTATTCCCTCACTATCTTAAGGACACTCCTTAAAAAGCCTACCTCTTTGCCTAGGCCTTTTAATCTTCTGCTTGAGTATCTTCTTATGTTTCTTGAGGTCAAGTATTGGTCAAGTCAGGATACGTCCTGCACATTTCAGGGTCAAGGCAAAGGAAGACAATCAGCTGGAGGACTACAGTGTGTTAGGGTGGAGGTCCTAGAGGGATTTGAAAACAAGGATGAGAATTTTAAAAACAAGACTTTTCTTGACTGGAAGCCAATGTAGGTCAACGATCACAGAGGTGATAGTGTCATGCTATTATGAAGGTGCTATATAAATGCAGGCTTCTGATGTTTAGGTCATCAAGGAGCTGAGCTAAATTATAATCATTAAGGGAACATGGGTGGTGGGAAATAGTCCATAATTTGGCAATGGATCCATGATGTTGAATATTCATCCTTTGCTTCCAGGCAACATCTAAGATGGAGTCCGTTTGTTTGCAACCTTGGCATCATATTTAATCCTGAGACAAGCTTTCGCTGTCATCGTTTTGCTATCTTAGGACCGGCTGTTTCTGCCTCCAGGACATTGCCTGACATTGCCCCATTCAAACTGATTTGCTGCTGAAACCCTCATCCAAGAATTTATGACCTCTTGCCTCAACTATTCGAACAAACACGCAGCCAGGTTCCTACATTCTAACCTCTGTAAACTTGAAGTTATCCAAGCCTCCTAGTTATCTGAGCCTCCTAGCTCAGAGGTAAAGACACTACCACTGTACCACAACATCCCTAAAGTAAACAACAGTGCTCAACGCAGGTCTTGAATTTATAACCCTAACATTACAAGTCTCATACTGCACAGACGAAGCTAGTCATGTACATTATGTAAACTGAAGGTGTGACCATGAACAAGACAGGTAGAGGGATCCAGCATGTAATACTGAAGGATCCTCAGCCCTGAAACTCACCCAACAGGTTTGAATTCTTGGTCTCTGTGGGGATGAAAGTGGGGGGCTATAGGAAAGGTGAGCAAATTGGCTATAGTACCATGGTACTGGGAACCATTTAAGTGAGGAGAGAAAAGAGAAATATAGTTATAATTGGTAGCGTAGTCAGGGGAATAGACACATTTTCTGGAATCAGGTTCCCAAAGGCTGTGTTGACTGCCTTGTGCCTGGGTTCAGGATATCTCATGTGAGCTGCAGAGGAACTTGGAGCGGGAGGAGAAAGATCCAGTTGTTATGGTCCACATAGGGCCCAACGATATAGGTAGAAAGAGGTTCTACTGAGAGAATATGAGCAGCTAGTGGCTAAATTAAAAAGCAGAACCAAAAATGTAATAATCTCCAGATTATTACCTGAGGCATAAGACGATTGGCACAAGGCCAACAAGATTAAAGAGGAAAATACATAGCTCAAAGATTGGTTTGTGAGAAACAGATTCAAATTTATGGGATAATAACAACAGTATTGGGGAAGGCAGGAGGGGAAAGATCCACTTGTTGTGGTCCACGTAGGTACTGATGATATAGGTAGGAAGAGGAAAGAGGTTCTGCTGGGGAAATATGAACAGCTAGGGGCTAAATCAAAAAGCAAAACTAGCCCACGAAGGAACATGCAATTCTGGATTTGGGTATGTGTAATGCGGCAAGCTTAATTAGGGAGCATAGGTAAAGAAACCCCTAGAGGACAGTGATCATAATATGATAGAATTCACTCTGCAAATTGAGAGGGAGAAGCTGAAATCAGATATAACCAACGAGTGAAGGTAACAACAAAGACATGACAGAAGAACTGGCCAGAGTTGATTGGAAGGGGAGCACAGCAGGGAAGGCTGTGGAGCAGCAATAGCAGGCGTTTCTGGGGTAATTAGTGAGACACGGCAGAAATTCATCTCAAGGAAGAAGAAATATGCCAAGGGAAGAACAAGGCAACCGTGGCTTGCAAGGGAAGTCAGGGACACATAAATCAAAAGAACAAGCATACAGTGTGGTGCAAGGCCAGAGTATTGGGAAGTCTATCTGGGATGAGATTGTGGAGGCGTTGTTGATGATCTTTCAGGAATCATTGGAGTCAGGAAGGGTCCCAGAGGACTGGAAAATGGCTGATGTAACATCCCTATTTAAGAAGGGAGGGAGGCAGAGGACAGGAAATTATAGGCTGGTTAGCCTGACCTTGGTCTTTGGTAAGGTTTAGAGCCATTGTTAAGGATGAGATTGCAGAGTATTTGGTAGCGCATGGTAAAATAGGGATGAGTCAGCATGAATTCAACAAGGAGAGGTCATGCCTGACAAATCTGTTACAATTCTTTGTGGAGGTGACGAGCAAGTTAGCCAATGGAGAGCCAGTGAATGTGATTGATTTGGATTTCTAGAAGGTCTTTGTCAAGGTGCCACACAAAAGGCTGCTAAATAAGACCCTATGTTGGGGAAGGTATTGGCATGGACAGAGGATTGGCTGACTGGCAAAAGGTGGAGAGTGAGGATAAGAGGGGATTTTTTTCAGGATGGCAGCTGATGACTGGTTGAGTTCCACAGAGGTCAGTGTTTGAACCACAAATATTCATATTATACATTAACAATATGGATGAAGGATTTGAGGGCATTGTTTGTAGATGACATAAAGTTGGTGGAAGGACAGATGGTTTTCATTGAATTCCTACAGTGAAGATAGAGGCCATTCAGTCCATCGAGTCTGCACCCATCCTCCGAAGACTCACCACCCCCCACCCTATATCCCCATAACCCTGTATTAACCATAGGTAATCCACCTAGTCTATACATCCCTGGACATTATAGGCAATTTATCATGGCCAATCTGCCTAATCTGCACATCCTTTGACTATGAGAGGAAAGGCTTTGGAAATTTGAAACACAAAGGGACTGAGGAGTTTTAATTCAGGATTCTCTTAAAGTTAACATGTGGGTTCGTTTGGCAGTTAGAAAAGTAAATGCAATGTTAGCATCCATTGCAAGAGGCCAGAACAGAAGAACAGTGATGTACTGGTGGGGATGCATAAGGCTCTGGTCAGACTGCTTTGGAATATTGTGAGGAGTTTTGGACTTTGTGTCCAAGGAAAGATGTGCTGGCATTGGAGGGGGTCTGGAGGAAATTGACAAGAATGATCCCAGGGATAAAGGGGGAATCTGATTCAAACTTACAGAATACTGAGAGGCCTGGATACAGCAGATGTGGAAAAGATATTTCCACTAGTAGGACCAACTAGGACCCAAGGGCATAGCCTCAGAGTGAAGGGACAACCCTTTAGAACTGATATAAGGAGGAATTTCTTCAGCCAGAGAGTTGTGAATCTGTGGAATTCATAAAAGACTGTGAAAGCCAAGTCACTGAGTGTATTTAAGACAGAAATAAATAGGTTTTTGATTAGTAAGGAGATTGAGGGTTAAGTGGAGAAGGCTGGATGAGGAGTTGAGAAACCTATCAGCCATGATTGAATCATTGAGCAGATTTGATAGGCTGAATGGCCTAAGTCTTATATCTTATGGACTAATATAAGTTATTATAAACTTTAAGGACATGTAAATGGTCATTGGATAAACATATGGATGAAAATGGAATAGATAGGCTTCAGATGGGTTCCACAAGTCGGCACAACATCGAGGGCCGAAGGGCCTGTACTCCGCTGTAATGTTCTATGTTCTATGCTGCAAGCATTTGGAACCTATTGTTTCAATGGTTTGGTAGATTGGCTTAAGCATAAAATGTGGCAAATGTTTAACTCTGATTTAACATTATTAATTCATCATTGCAATAAGGAATCGGGAAATTATTCTTCATATTCATGATGAGGAATCCATGAAGATTTAAAAATTTGAGGTGTTTTAATTGTTTGCTCACTAAAAATACAATCTTCGTATTTGTGACTTCTTTTCAATTTTCTCTTCTTTTCTTCTTTTCTTCTTTTCTCTCTTCTCTTCTTTTCTCTTTTCTTTTCTCCTTTCTCTTTTCTCTTCTATTCTCTTTTTTCTTTTCGCTTTTCTCTTCTTTTCTCTTTTGTCTTCTTTTCTCTCTTCGCTTTTCTCTTTTCTCTCCTTTTCTGTTTTCTCTTTTCTCCTTTCTCTTTTCTCTTCTTTTCTCTTTTTTCTTTTCTCTTTTCTCTTCTATTCTCTTTTTTCTTCTTTTATGTTTTCTCTTTTCCCTTCTTTTCTCTTCTTTTCTGTTTTCTCTTCTTCTCTCTTTTCTCTTCTTTTCTCTTTTCTCTATTCTCTTATATCTACTTTTCTCTTTTCTCTACTTTTCTCATTTCTCTTCTTTTCTCTTTTCTTTTCTCCTTTCTCTTTTCTCTTCTATTCTCTTTTTTCTTTTCGCTTTTCTCTTCTTTTCTCTTTTGTCTTCTTTTCTCTCTTCGCTTTTCTCTTTTCTCTCCTTTTCTGTTTTCTCTTTTCTCTTCTTTTCTCCTTTCTCTTTTGTCTTCTTTTCTCTTTTTTCTTTTCTCTTTTCTCTTCTATTCTCTTTTCTCTTCTTTTATGTTTTCTCTTTTCCCTTCTTTTCTCTTCTTTTCTGTTTTCTCTTCTTCTCTCTTTTCTCTTCTTTTCCTATTCTCTTATATCTACTTTTCTCTTTTCTCTACTTTTCTCTTTTCTCATTTCTCTTCTTTTCTCTTTTCTATTCTTTTCTCTTTTCTCTTCTTTTCTCTTTTCACTTATTTTCTCTTTTCTCTTCTTTTCTATTTTCTCTTCTTTTCTCTTTTCTCTTCTTTTCTCTTTTCTCTTTTCTCTTCTTTTCTCTTCTATTCTCTTTTTTCCTCCTTTCTCTTTTCTCTTCTTTTCTCTTCTATTCTCTTTTTTCTTTTTTCTTTTCTCTTCTTTTCTCTCTTCGCTTTTCTCTTCTTTTCTCCTTTCTCTTTTCTCTTCTTCTCTTTTCTCTTTCCTCTTCTTTTCTCTTTTCTCTTCGCTTTTCTCTTCTTTTCTCCTTTCTCTTTTCTCTTCTTTTCTCTTTTCTCTTTTATCTTCTTTTCTGTTTTCTCTTCTTTTCTCTTTTCTCTATTATCTTATCTCTACTTTTAACTTTTCTTTTCTCTTTTCTCTTCTTTTCTCATTTCTCTTTTCTCTTCGTTTCTCTTTTCTCATTTCTCTTTTCTCTTTTCACTTATTTTCTCTTTTCTCTTTTCTCTTTTCTTTTTTCTCTTTTCACTTCGTTTCTCTTTTCTCTATTCTCTTCTTTACTGTTTTCTCTTCTTTTCTCTTTTCTCTTCGTTTCTCTTTTCTCTTCTTTACTGTTTTCTCTTCTTTTCTCTTTTCTCTACTTTTCTCTTTACTTTTCTTTTTGCTCTTTTCTCTTCTTTTCTCTTCTTTTCTCCTTTCTCTTTTCCCTTCTTTTCTCCTTTCTCTTTTCCCTTCTTTTCTCCTTTCTCTTTTCTCTTCTTTTCTCCTTTCTCTTCTTTCTTCTTTTCTCTACTTTCTTATCTCTTCTTTTATCTCTCCTTTTCTCTTTTCTCTTCGTTTCTCTTTTCTCTTTTCTCTTCTCACTTCTGTTCTCTTTCCTCTTCTTTTCTCTTTTCTCTTCTTTTCTCTTTTCTCCTTTCTCTTTTCTCTTATTTTCTCTTTTTTCTCTATTCTCTTTTCTCTTTTCTCTTCTTTTCGCTTTTCTCTTCTTTCTGTTTTCTCTTCTTTTCTCTTTTCTTTATTTTCTTATCTCTTCTTTTCTCTTTTCTATTCTTTTCTCTTTTCTCTTCTTGTCTTTTTTCTCTTTTCTCTTCTTTTCTCTTTTCTCTTCTTTTCTCTTTTATTTTCTTTTCTCTTTTCTCTATTCTCTTATCTCTACTTTTCTATTTTCTCTTTTGTCTTCTTTTCTCTTTTGTCTTCTTTTCTCTTCTTTTCTCTTTTTGCTTCTTTTCTCTTTTCTCTATTATCTTATCTCTACTTTTCTCTTTTCTCATTTCTCTTCTTTTCTCTTTTCTCTTCTTTTCTCATTTATCTTTTCTTTTCGTTTCTCTTTCCTCTTTTCTCTTTTTTCTTCTTTTCTCTTTTCTATTCTTTTCTCTTTTCTCTTCTTTACTCATTTCTTTTCTCTTCTTTACTCTTTTCACTTATTTTCTCTTCTTGTCTCTTTTCTCTTGTTTTCTGTTTTCTCTTTTCTCTTCTTTTCTCTTTTCTCTTCTTGTCTTTTTTCTCTTCATTTCTCTTTTCTCTTCTTTTCTCTTTTCTTTTCTTTTCTCTTTTATCTTATCTCTACTTTTCTCTTCTTTTCTCTTTTTGCTTCTTTTCTCTTTTCTCTATTATCTTATCTCTACTTTTCTCTTTTCTCTTTTCTCATTTCTCTTCTTTTCTCTTCGTTTCTCTTTTTTCTTTTTTCTCTTTTCTCTTCGTTTCTCTTTTCTCTTCTTTACTGTTTTCTCTTCTTTTCTCTTTTCTCTTTTCTCTTCTTTACTGTTTTCTCTTCTTTTCTCTTTTCTCTACTTTTCTCTTTTTTCTTCTTTTTGCTTTTCTCTTCTTTTCTCTTTTTTCTCCTTTTCTCTTTTCTCTATTCTCTTATCTCTACTTTTCTCTTTTATTTTATTTTCTCTTGTCTCTACCTTTCTCTTTTCTCTTCTTTTCTCTTTTCTCTTCTCTATTCTTTTTCTCTTCTTTTCTCTTTTTGCTTCTTTTCTCTTTTCTCTATTATCTTATCTCTACTTTTCTCTTTTCTCATTTCTCTTCTTTTCTCTTCTTTTCTCTTTTCTCTTCTTTTCTCATTTATCTTTTCTCTTTTCTCTTCGTTTCTCTTTTCTCTTTTCTCATTTCTCTTTTCTATTCTTTTCTCTTTTCTCTTCTTTTCTCTTTTCACTTATTTTATCTTCTTGTCTCTTTTCTCTTGTTTTCTTTTCTGTTTTCTCTTCTTTTCTCTTATCTCTTATCTCTTCTTTTCTCTTGTCTCTTTTCTCTTCTATTCTCTTTCTCTTAACTCTTTTCTCTTCTTTTCTCTTTTCCCTTCTTTTCTCTTTTCTCTTCTTTTCTCTTTACTCTTCTTTTCTCTATTCTCTTCTTTTCTCCTTTCACTTTTCTCTTCTTTTCTCTTTTCACTTCTTTTCTCCTTTCTCTTTTCTCTTCTTTTCTCTTTTCTGTTTTTTTCTCTTTTCACTTCTTTTCTCCTTTCTCTTTTCTCTTTTCTATTCTTTTCTCTTCTGTTCTCTTTTCTCTCCTTTTCTCTTTCCTCTTTTCTCTTCTTTCCTCTTTTCTCTTATTTTCTGATTTCACTTCTTTTCTCTTTTCTCTAATCTCTTCTTTTCTCTTTTCTCTTCTTTTCTCTTCTTTTCTCTTTTCTCTTATCTCTTCTTTTCTCTTTTCTGTTTTCTCTTCTTTTCTCTTTTCTCTTCGTTTCTCTCTTCTCTTTTCTCTTCTTTACTGTTTTCTCTTCTTTTCTCTTTCTTTTCTCTTTTCTCTACTTTTCTCTTTACTCTTTTCTCTTCTTTACTGTTTTCTCTACTTTTCTCTTTTCTCTACTTTTCTCTTTACTCTTCTTTTCTTTTTGCTCTTTTCTCTTCTTTTCTCTTTTCTCTTCTTTCTTTTCTCTTTTCTCTACTTTCTTATCTCTTCTTTTCTCTTCTTTCTGTTTTCTCTTCTCTTTTTTTTTCTTTTCTCGCTTCTCTATTTTCTTATCTCTTCTTTTCTCTTTTCTCTTCGTTTCTCTTTTCTCTTTTCTCTTATTTTCTCTTTTCTCTTCTCACTTCTGTTCTCTTTTCTCTTCTTTTCTCTTTTCGCTTTTGTCTTCTTTTCACTTTTCTCTTCTCTCTTTTCTCTTCTCTCTTCTTTTCTCTTCATTTCTCTTTTCTCTTCTTTTTTCTTTTCTCTTCTTTTCTTTAATCTCTTTTCTCTTCTTTTCTCCTTTCTCTTTTCTCTATTTTCTTATCTCTTTTCTCTTTTCTCTTCTTTTCTCTTTTCTCTTCGTCTTTTTTCTCTTCTTTTCTCTTTTCTCTTCGTTTCTCTTTTCTCTTCTTTTTTCCTTTCTCTTTTCTCTTCTTTTCTCTTTTCTCTTCTTTTTGCTTTTCTCTTTTCTCCTTTCTCTTTTCTCTTCTTTTCTCTTTTCTCTTATCTCAACTTTTCTCTTTTCTCTTCTTTTCTCTTTTCTCTTCTTTTCTCTTTTCTCTTCGTTTCTCTTTTCTCTTTTCTTTTCTTTTTTCCTTTCTCTTTTCTCTTCTTTTCGCTTTTCTCTTTTCTCCTTTCTCTTTTCTCTTCTTTTCTCTTTTCTCTTATCTCAACTTTTCTCTTTTCTCTTCTTTTCTCTTTTCTCTTCTTTTCTCTTTTCTCTTCTTTTCTCTTTTCTCTTCTTTTCACCTTTCTCTTTTCTCTTCTTTTCACCTTTGTCTTTTCTCTTCTTTTCTCTTTTCTCTTGTTTTCTCTTTTCTCTTTTCTCTATTCTCTTTTTTCCCTTTTCTCTTTTCTTTTTTCTCTTTTCTGTTTTCTCTTCTTTTCTCTTTATTAAGATAACTTGTGTTATTAAGATAAATTGGAACGTAATGTATTGGCAATTTGCAACTTTAAAATGGTCTATGCCTACCAACTGACTATGACATCTTCTTTCCCAGTTAACTACTTGAATCTCTATCCTTTTACTTAGTCTTAAAGAAATTAAAAAGTGGATTTCCCACTTTCACTTGCTGAAGCATTGAAGGAGTTGAACTCATCTCAATGTAATTCATTATACCAGTGAACTGGAGATTGGATGGCTGACTGGCAATACAGAGTAACACCAATAGCGTGGGCTACCACAAAGGACACTCCTTTTCAACCTCTTCCCTGTCATGTGATCTCTCTAATGGGACAGTGGGACTATGGCAAATTTCCTAAAGAATTGAATAGGACAATGCAATGTAGTTTCGACTGTGATTTTACATCAGAAATTAATAACTTATTGTCTTTAGCCTGTCATTGACTTAACCAGGGGTTGATGTTCATAACATTGAGGAAGTGATGTAATCATTTCAGCTCAAACTTATTGAGACAATGGCTACATCTCCAGAAAAAGAGCAAACCGATTTCACTCCAATATCTATCGAGATGATTTCCCCAAATCAATATCTCTCACAGCAAAATTCCATATAAAGCCAGGTAGCCCAATCCCATATTACATGGGCTGACTAGGATGTAGAAATAAAATGTGGTCTAAAACATATGCAAAAAAAATAATTGCAGCTCAATGCAGAAATTATTCATTTCATTTAATATGCTAACTGTGAGGGCAACATTCACTGGTTCCCAAAGTGTTATTGTTAAAATTGATCCTTTCAAAGGATGCGAGTGTCACTGGTAAGGCTAGTATGTGTTGATCCTAAACTTAGTGGTTTTCTAGGCCATTTGTGAGGGCAATGAATTGCTCAGGGTCTGTGGTCACTCTTAGGCCAGACCTGGGGGCAAGGATGAAGAGCATTAGGGAGCTAGATGGTTGTGCAGACAACAATGGATGATAGTTTTATGAGAGTGGAATCTTATAGCATCCTCCATGACATGAGTGAAAGTGACAGTTATATTAGAATTGCGTGAGAAATCCAGGAAAGCGTATTTCACCAGTGGGAGCAACATTTACACTTTTGCCAAACAGTGAAGTGAATATATCATCAGGCAACTATGAGTTGCCAGTTAAGGGAGACTATCACTTGTTAAACACTTCATTAACATTTAGTTTCTCGTCTTACCAAATGTGCTATGGAACATGAAAATCAGAGCGGTATCCTGGCGACTTCAGCTCAGCACTTGCTCCAAACAGACACCAGAAACCAACATCTCAGGACACCAGCCACATGTACTCCATATGGTGTTTTGGCTTTCATTAACAGGGGATCACGTTTAAGAGCCACGAGGTTTTGCTACAGCTCTACAAGTCCCTGATGAGACCACACTTAGAATATTGTGTCCATTTCTGGTCGCCCTACTTTTGGAAAGATACAGAGGCTTTGGAGAGGGTGCAAAGGTTTACCAGGACGCTGCCTGGACTGGAGGGCTTGCCTTATGAAGAAAGGTTGAAAAAGCTCGGACTTTTCTCTCTGGAGAGAAGGAGGCAGAGAGGAAACCTGATCGAGGTGTACAAAATAATGAGAGGAATAGATAGAGTCAATAGCCAGAGACTTTTCCCTAGGGCAGGATTGACTGGTACGAGGGGTCACAGTTTTAAGATATTAGGGGAGTGCGTAGGTTAAGTTACTATATTTTACATTAGGATTAAACCTCGGCACGACATCATGGGCCAAAGAGCCTGTTCTGTGCTGTACCTTTCTATATTCTATCCACAGATATCAGCAATTGACATGCCAGCCTGTATCAGTGATCACTAGGGTTGGGTATGATTGTCCTTCATAAGGATGCCTATGTGTGATCTTCAGATGGCTAAATACATTAGTCCAGGATCAACAGATTCTATTGCATTGTGAGCATTGGTGGGTGGGAATGGTGGTGGCTAGGCCTTCCTGATGTTCTATCTCTCCTTGCACAAAAGCAATTTCTGATCAGCAGTGCAGCAGAGATACTTTTCATGGCTCATAGCTCCTTGCTGGATGATACTTCTCCAGTGATTTTGGTTTGTAGCCATCCCGTCCCAATTGGTGATGTTGATATGGAATTTCTTGAAGTTGGTCTGGATGTTATCTTTGAAGCATTTCTTTTAGCCACTACAGATATGCTGACCTTCCTTTAGCTGGGAGCACATGATTTGTTTTGGGAGGGTCAAGGTGGGCATTTGGATGATATGGCCAGTCCATTGGAGTTGCTGTTGAATTATGATGGTAGTGATGCTAGCACTGTTGGCCTTTTCCAAGACACTGGTGTTAGTGTGTTTGCCTCCTCCAAGAACCTTAATGGTACATCTCTGGCTCACTTTCAATTCACTTCAATGTTGGGCTGTGCTGGCAATGTTGCAGCAAGGACACTGTGTGCTCAGGGAAAGACACCCAGCTCACAGACTGGACCAGGCTATACCTCTGGGTTCTTATTGACTCAGACTGAGTCTACTCAGATACTCACAGCATCCTCGCCTCGTCTTTTTGCAGTTTGCCCCTTAGCCAGAGATACTGGGCTCTCAATACTGCTGTAATGTCATTTAGTGCAGTCACAAAGCTGTGGAGCTTGTTGTGATTTTCAGCACCTTCAGCCAAGTCAAAAGAAGTAACCTTCACTCAGGAGGTCTGGGCGGTAAATCAAGGGCAGCTTCCGATAACAGTCTAGGCTCTTGGACATGGTCAGTAAGCCACTCGAGATGGTAAGAGTCAGGATGTTCTCCACATAAAGGGTGAGGAGCCAAACGTCACACAGCCCATCACCCTACTGTGGACTGTGTTCCTCCTGGAATCAGAGAGAAGCAGATATTACAGGAGATGAAAATGGGTGGCACAACTGTTATTTGTAGTGCAGGTAGTGGAGTGTCTTGACTGAGTGAGTAGGCAACACAGAGAGCATGGATAAATTGTGGTATTGGAAATAGGGCTAGGTGGAACAAGTGAGGGAAGATGCTGCATATAATAGTGAGAGGGACAGAGTACAAGTCTTGTTGGGATGTGGGTACGTTAGCAGAGTCAAAGTCAGTATGAGATTAGATTACCTATAGCGTGGAAACAGCCCCTTCAGCCCAACAAGTCCACACAGACCCTCCGAAGAGTAACCCACCCCCCCCCCCCCCCCCTATATTTACCCCTGACTAATCCACCTAACACTACAGGCAATTTAGCATTGCCAATTCACTTAACCTGCACATCTTTGGACTGTGGGAGGAAACTGGAGCACCCACAGGAAACCCACGCAGACTCAGGGAGAATGTGCAAACTCCACACAGACAGTTGCCCGAGGCGGGAATTGAACCCAGGCCCCTGGCACTGTGAGACAGCAGTACTAACCGCTGAGCCACCCTGCCGTCCTATCGTATCAGAGAGGAGATAATGGCACTTATGCTGGCAGAGTGGAGTAAGTTATTGACCTTCTTCCTACAGTGCTTGGAATTTCTCTGTGAATACAAGAGCAAGGAGTTTATGCTTGTATGAACTGTATGAAATGGAGGTTAGGCATTAACTGGAGTACTCCATAAAGTTCTGGTCACCATATTACAGGAATAATGGGATTGCATTAGAGAGGGTACAAAGGAGATCCATTGGATGCTGACTGGAAGGTTTGATCTATGAGGAAAGTTTTTGGAGCAGTGAAAGTTGAGAGGAAATCTGATAGATAAGATTATAAAAGCCATAGATGTGGTGGACAAGGTGGCACTTTTTCCATTAGTAGAGGTGTCAAGAACCATGGCCTACAGATTGAAGATGAGAGATAGAAATCTAGGAGGAGACTTGAGGTGAATTCTTGCACTTATTCTCAAATAATAATTTTCAGTTAATGGAATAGGTTTGTAAAAATACAAAAATAGTTCAGATCCTTTGTATTTTTTAAAACAGATATTAATACTTTGCTAGTTTATAAATTTACAGAGGGAATATCCCCAGAGGGAAGAGAGTGGGAGTCTGGAACTCACAGCCTGAAAGGGTGGTTGAGATAGAAACCCTTGTAATGTTAAGTAGTGTTTTGATACTCTCTCATGTTGCCATGGCTCCAGGGCTGTGGGCGAAGAGCTGGAAAATATGTATTACTGCAGTCAGATTTTTGTTGACCAGCATAGATACAATGGCCAAATAGCCTCCTTGTGTGCTGTGATAATCTAGGAATTTACAGCAAAATGTTGCAGGCTCATTTTTGAAATTCACACCTCCATCTCCCCTCTCTCAGTTAAAGTTTCTCCTCAGACACCCATCATGCTTCCCCCACCATCCCCAGGACTGGAGGCAAAGAGTGGCTCCATGGTTCAGCAATGCCTCCCTACAGCTCCTTCTCTCTTGGGTGACTGGGAATACCAGGAAATAGAGCTGTTAAATGGCTCTGCAAGCTCTACGTGCTATATGATTTACTCCTAATTCTTGTGTGTAAACTGCCTGGTGCATTTCCCTGTGACAGCAGAGACTACATTTCCAAAAGTATTTCATTGGCTGTAAAGCACATCAAAAAATCCAGTGATCAAGAAAGATGCACTATAAATGCAAGTTCTTAGTTTATAATGTACATCCCTCATCCATGTTAGCATCAAATAGGACTAGGTTAGGTTATGTTTTCTGGACCAGTTGGACCAAAGGGTCTGTTTCCGTGCTGTATATCTCTATGATTCTATTCTTGTACATCTGTTCCACACCAAGGCCTTCATTTCCTTCTTTAAAGTATTCCCAGATCAGGTCCATTGTGGGAACAGGATGGCAGAAATTTTGAAAGTGTTTTGGACATGGAAGAGAATTCAAGGGGTGGGGTGTAAGTAAGGGGAAAGGGAGTAGGAAGAATAGGGACAGGGAAAGGGTCATCAAGGGATGTGAAACTAGTACAGAAAGAAACCATTTGGCCCATCGGGTCTGCATCAACCCTCTGAAGAACATCCCACCCAGTTGCATCCCTATCCCCGTAACCCCTCATTTCCCTTGGTTTATCACCAAGCCCACACATCCCTGAATACTGTGGGCAATTTAGCATGGTCAATCCACCTAACCTGTACATTTTTGGATTGTAGGAGAAAACCAGAGTACCCGATGGAAACCCAAACAGGTGGGGGCAGAATGTGCAAGCTCCATACACACACACACAGTCATGCGAGGGTGAAATGGAACCTGAGTCCCTGGCGCTGAGAGGCAGCAGTGCTAACCACTTGGTCATTGTGCCAACCCAAAAGAGAGTGAAAAAGAATAGGGAGAAGTGGAATGGAGAATGTGGGGAGGCAGAGGAGTGATGGGAAGGTAGAGGAAGAATTTCATAGATCATAGAATCCTTACAGTGTGGAAACAGGCCATTTGGTCCAAGAAGTCTACACTAGATTGCCAGGGTTTGAGATATTGGGAGAGGCTGAACAGGCTGGGGCATCGGAGGCTGAGGGGTGACCTTATAGAGGTTTACTAAAGTATGAGGGGCATGGATAGGGTAAATTGGCAATATCTATTCCCTGGGGTCGGGGAGGCCAGAACTAGAGGGCATAGGTTTAGGGTGAGAGGGGAAATATAAACAAGAGACCTACAGGGCAACGTTTTCACACAGAGGGTGGTACGTGTATGGAATGAGCTGCCAGAGGAAGTGGTGGAGGCTGGTACAATTGCAACATTGAAGAGGCATTTGGATGGGTATATGAATAGGAAGGGTTTGGAGGGATATGGCTGGGTGCTGGCAGGTTGGACTAGATTGGGTTGGGCTATCTGGTCGGCATGGACGGGTTGAACCGAAGGGTCTGTTTCCATACTGTACATCTCTATGACTCTCCAAAAAGTATCCCACCCAGACCCATTCCCCTATCCTATCACTCTACATTTCCCCCTAAGGTCTCTAAACTACATATCCTTGAACACTATGGGCAATTTAGCATGGCCAGTTCCCTTAACCTGCACATCTTTGGACTGTGGGAGGAAACTGGAGCTGCCAGAGGAAACCCACACAGACAAGGGGAGAATATGCAAACTCCATACAGACAGTCATCCATGGCTGGAATCAAACCCAGGTCCCCGGTACTGAGAGGCAGCAATGCTAACCAGTGGACCACCATGCCGTCCAACATGTGGAGGTGGAAGGAGAACGTAGGGAGTTAAGAGGAGGAATGGGGAGGAGGAGGGGGAATGTGTGGAGTGGAGGCAGAATGGAATACTTGGGGGAATGGGGAAGGAATGGGGAGGGGAGATGTGTGGAGGAACAATGAAGAACATGGGGAGGTTAAGGAGGAATGGGAAGTGAGAGGGGGCATGTGTGGAGGGAGAATGAAAGATGTAGAGAGGTAGAGGAGGGATGGGAAGGTGAATGGGAAAGGAGAATGTGTGGAGA
Source organism: Chiloscyllium punctatum (assembly GCF_047496795.1). Classification (NCBI taxonomy): domain Eukaryota; kingdom Metazoa; phylum Chordata; class Chondrichthyes; order Orectolobiformes; family Hemiscylliidae; genus Chiloscyllium; species Chiloscyllium punctatum. The sequence goes on from NC_092767.1 coordinate 68,054,618, forward strand.
TGGAGGAAAAATGGAGAACGTGAGAAGGTGGAGGACGAATGGTAAGGGAGAGGACGAATGGGAAGGGAGAGGAGGAATGTGTGAGGAACGTGTGAGAATATGGGGAGGTGTAGGCAGAATGGGGAGGGAGAGGAGGAATGTGTGAGGAATTTGGGAGAATATGGGGAGGTGTAGGCAGAATGGGGAGGGAGAGGAGGAATGTGGGAGAATATGGGGAGGTGTAGGCGGAATGGGGAGGGAGAGGAGGAATGTGTGAGAATATGGGGAGGTGTAGGCGGAATAGGGAGGGAGAGGAGGAATGTGTGAGAATATGGGGAGGTGTAGGCGGAATAGGGAGGGAGAGGAGGAATGTGTGAGAATATGGGGAGGTGTAGGCGGAATGGGGAGGGAGAGGAGGAATGTGGGAGAATATGGAGAGGTGTAGGCGGAATAGGGAGGGAGAGGAGGAATGTGTGAGAATATGGGGAGGTGTAGGCGGAATGGGGAGGGAGAGGAGGAATGTGTGAGGAATGTGTGAGAATATGGAGAGGTGTAGGCGGAATGGGGACGGAGAGGAGGAATGTGTGAGAATATGGGGAGGTGTAGGCGGAATAGGGAGGGAGAGGAGGAATGTGTGAGAATATGGAGAGGTGTAGGCGGAATGGGGAGGGAGAGGAGGAATGTGTGAGAATATGGGGAGGTGTAGGCGGAACGGGGAGGGAGAGGAGGAATGTGGGAGAATGTGGGGAGGGAGAGGAGGAATGTGTGAGAATATGGGGAGGTGTAGGCGGAATAGGGAGGGAGAGGAGGAATGTGTGAGAATATGGAGAGGTGTAGGCGGAATGGGGAGGGAGAGGAGGAATGTGTGAGAATATGGGGAGGTGTAGGCGGAACGGGGAGGGAGAGGAGGAATGTGGGAGAATGTGGGGAGGGAGAGGAGGAATGTGTGGGGAATGTGTGAGGATATGGGGAGGGAGAGGAGGAATGTGTGGGGAATGTGTGAGGATATGGGGAGGGAGAGGAGGAATGTGTGGGGAATGTGTGAGGATATGGGGAGGGAGAGGAGGAATGTGTGGGGAATGTGTGAGGATATGGGGAGGTGGAGGCGGAATGTGTGAGGATATGGGGAGGGAGAGGAGGAATGTGTGGGGAATGTGTGAGGATATGGGGAGGGAGAGGAGGAATGTGTGAGGAATGTGTGAGGATATGGGGAAATGTGGGTGGAATGGGGAGGGAGAGCGCGAAAGGGAATAGGGAGTGGGCGGGGCCTCAACGGCGGCCTCACCCCGCCCTCCGCCCGTTTCCAATTGGTTGACAGCCGCAGCGTTGCAGCCAATAGGCGAGCTCAATGTTGGGTTGCCAAGGTATGAAGCGTCGATGGCGGCGGAGGTGGAGACATCGCGGGAGAGAATGATAGAGGAAGACAGATAGAGGGGGGGGGGGCAAAAAAAAAGAGAGTGTGAGACAAAGAGGAAAAGGGAGAGGAGAGGACCCAGGACATTTGACGGACATCGTGCGAAAAGCAGCTAATCTCCGTCCCTTGATGTTGATTGGATGATCCATCCGGTGGATACATTCTGATTGGTGGGTTAACATGTCAATCATAGATGATGCTGGGCCTTAAACCTGGGAGCGATTGTTTAAAACAACCAGAATAACTGAAATAAAGCAACTTAAAACATCACTGGATTCGATACATGTCGACAGATGCTGGTGGACCTACTGAGTTTCTCCATTTGTTTTCATCCCTCACTATCCCCATCAAACACTCCCAGTATGGGGATTAAATAGGAAGTTAATCAACCTTTACTTTGGAGGGATATGGGCTGGGTGCTGGCTGGTGGGACTAGATTGGGTTGGGATATCTGGTCGGCATGGACGGGTTGGGCTGAAGGGTCTGTTTCCATGCTGTGCATCTCTATGACTCTACTCTTTGGCACAGTGTTGAGGTTTCAGTTTCAATCAAACACTCCCCAGGACAGGGACAGCACAGAAACAGTGAATTGCATTGATTTATTAAAATGGAAATTGCTGGACAAACACGGCAGGGCTGACAGCATCTGTGGAGAGAAATCAGTGTTAACGTTTCATGGTAAGTGACCCTTCCACAGAACTGATTGCATTGGTTATTAGATATAATTCTTGGGTAAAGAGATTAAAGCGTAATGGGAAGAAAGCAGGAAGAGGGTAGTGAGATGGATGATCGTATTGAACAAGGGAGCAATATGAAACGCCAAATGGCCTACTTCTATTTTGTTAGAGTCAGAGTCAGAAATGTACAGCAAGGAAACAGACCGTCCAGATATTTGGGGCAGCCCGGTGGCACAGTGGTTAGCACTGCTGCCTTACAGCGCCAGAGACCCGGGTTCCATTCCCGCCTCAGGCGACTGACTGTGTGGAGTTTGCACGTTCTCCCTGTGTCTGTGTGGGTTTCTTCCAGGTGCTCCGGTTTCCTCCCACAGTCCAAAGATGTGCAGGTCAGGTGAATTGGCCATGCTAAATTGCCCGTAGTGTTAGGTAAGGGGTAAATGTAGGGGTATGGGTGGGTTGTGCTTCGGTGGGTCAGTGTGGACTTGTTGGGCCGAAGGGCCTGTTTCCACACTGTAATGTAATCTAATTTCTATTGACCTTATTTATGCAGATGCACAAGTAAACCACAAATCGGTTTGCTTTATGGCACTGCCTCTACTCACAACATTTCAAAGAATCAAAAGAAGCATGAAGAAAATCTTTTCTTTTACACAGAGAGTGTCTGGAGTGCACTACCTGAGAATTTTGTGGAGGCAAATTCATGTAGGGCTTTGGAATTGAATAAATATTTGAAAAGCTTTGCACACCTGTGTGGAAATGGGATTAGCTAAATTGTGTTGGAAAGAGATGGCACTCATACAAATGGCTTCCTGTCTTGAAACCATTTGACTCAAAATATTTTATATAGCATATTTGACGTTTATAAGGAACTGAGAGTTCCAAAACCCTGCCTGTCCTGAAAACCATCGAGTAGGAATGAAAGGACAAGTAATGCCTATTTGAGTTAACCCTCGCCAATATCTCTTAGAGTTTGCAAGTTTAAAAATATATTTTGATAGTTTCATCTGAGGGTATGTCTCTCTGGTTCCTTGGGTGCTTTACCCGAAATCTGTTTTATAGTTTGTTTTGCCAGAAAAATGGAAGTAATGTGTGATATCAAAGAGTTTGATTGCTCTCTGCAGTGCTACATTTGGCTGAGTTTGCAACCTGTTCATAGCTTGATATCCTTTCTTTGCAGGGAGATGGCTGAGCTGCATATTATCGGACAGATTGTTGGAGCAAGTGGTTTCCCGCACAAAAGCCTGTTTTGTAAATGGGGGCTGCAGACAGGTAAGACCCTTGCTTAGGTGTGTGGAGGATGTTGGAGAACACAGTGTAGTGCATTTAATTTTTTTACTTTGTCCTTTCATGAGATGAGGGTGTCATTGTCAAGGCCAGCAGTTTGTATCCCATCCCTAATTGCCCTTGACTGAGTGACTTGCTAGAGCCATTTTAGAGGGCAGTTAAGAATTAACGACATTGCTGTTGGCCTGGAAACAGAATTAGGCCTGATAGATGATCGTTTCATAGTCACCATCACTGATGATTAGTTTTACATTCCAAATTTATTAAAGGAATTTAAACTCCATCAGCTGCTGTGATGGGATTTGAAACCATGTCCTCAAAGTATTTACGGGGATGCCCTGAATTACGGGTTCGGCATTGCTATTGCTAGCATTTCTCTGTCAAACTGCATGTCTTGGTGGCATAGCAGGGGTGCTGGGGATCTGCTGTGCTTGATTCCTGTTGGAGCCGTGGGTTTAATATGAGAACAGGTAAGGATTTTGTTCAGTAAAGGACATTATAGTGAACCAATGGACTTAAATGACCATGCGTTACAGTAGTCATGGAGATTGTTATTGACACTAGCTTTATATTTTGCGATTTATTAGCTCTAGCCTGTTTAATTTTTCAATAAGGAGAAAGTGAGGACTGCAGATGCTGGAGATTCAGAGTCGAAAAAGGGTGGTGCTGGAAAAGTACAGCAGGTCAGGCAGCATCCGAGGAGCAGGAGAGTCGATGTTTCGGGCATAAGTCCTTCATCAGGAATTGAGCGGAACTGTCTCAGTTTCTCATTGTGTCAAGTCAGGTGCTTTCTAGACTAACTCATCAAGGTCATTTAAAAGGATTAGTCTACAATTCTGTTATTGTTGGTTACCACGATAATTAAAGGTCTTTTCTTATTGTTCAGCAGGGAGACATCTGCACAGTATGGTAATGCCACTGGGCTAAGATGCCATAGACCCAGGCAACCGCCTTGGGGATTCTGTTTGAAATTCTATCATGACAGTTTGTGAAGCTTGAATCATTTAATGAATCTGGAATATAAAAATCGTCAGTATAATGCTGTTTACTGTAATTGTAGCCATGACAATTATCCATCATTGATTGTTATAAAGACTCACTTGGTTCGGACTAGTTCTAAAGAAGAGTCATCCCAGTCTCAAAATATTAACTCCACTTCTGCCTCTACAGATGTGGCCAGACCTGCTGAGTTTCTCCAGCACTCTGTGTTTGGTTCACTAGTGTCTCAGGGAAGGAAATTTGCACGTTTGGCTGACCTACACATGACTCCACAGCAATGTGGTTGACTCTTAACTGCCCTCCGAAGTGGCTTGGCAACCCACTCAGTTTAAGGGCAGTTAGGGTTGGGCAATAAATGTTAACCTTGCCAGTGGCACCCACATCCCATAAATGATCAAAAAAAAGTTAAGTAATTCCAATTCTTTCATTAACCAACACCTTTTTCTTTTGTGAAGCAGATTACTGGATTTATTGTCTCCTTTCTTCCCCCATCCCATGGTTATAGGCTGTGCTTGGAAGCTACTTTCTGGCTTAAGAGAAGGACAAACACAAGTGGACAACCCTGTAATCCAGGACATGGCCTACTGGTCACATCCTATTGATGTACATTACGCGACCAAAGGTCTCCAAGGTAACTACAATGCACTCTAGTCTTATTAACCTATACACTTCTTCCTCTGGGTTACTAGTCCAGTTATATTGCTCCTATGCCATCACCACCTGTAAAGATAAAGCGATTGAGGGGGGCGAGGCCATGGAGGAACTTGGAAAAAAAATTGAGAATAGGTGAATGAGCGCAGGGGTGAGGCCAGAAACTCACCTTGGAGTAAAGTAAGACACCAAATGCCAAACAATCTCATTTAGTCTCAGTTGCCAGTAACTGGGAATCAGAATTTGAAGCAGGCTTCAGTTTTCCTAATTCTTAACCAGTTTCTGCTACCTTACAGGATGTCAGAAAAAGAGTCTGAGAACTGAACAGTAATAGAGGAGTTGAGAGAAGTTCCGGTGATTAGAGCTGGATGTTAGTGGTGCATGATGTAGAGATGAGAAATAAGAGGCTTAGCAAGCTGCTTAGTCCAAGGGCAGTCAGGAATGATGCTGACCTTGCCAGTGATGCTCACATCCCAAAAACCCAAAAAAAAAATCCCTGTTTCATTAATAATGTACTGGGGGAGTAACCTGGGGTTCTTTACCTGGCATTATTCTACTTGTTGACCTTGTTCTATACCTGCTGTCCATTTTACAGACATCCTAGATTATTGTAGTCTAGACTATCTGTGCTTTTGTTCTTGGACTGGGATTTGAACCTTTAACCTTCCAACTTTAATGTGTGTGTTAGCACCGTGTCAAGGATGAGTGGTACTTGGTATCGGGACAGGGATTACCTTGCAGCCAATGTAAAGTTTTACCCTGTGTATGAAATCAGTGGCTGAAGAGCTGGTTCTCACTCTCTCTCTCTCTCTCTCTCTCTCTCGAGCGCGCGCGCGCGCGCACACACACACACACACACACACTTCTGTGTCCTCTCTGTTTCTGTGTAGTTGTAAAAAGAGCCAGAATTTCTGCACTGAAAATTAATAACCTGAATACGAGCAGGAGTAAGCAATATTTCCCCTTGAATCTTACTTTATTCCTTAAGTTCATGGCTGACCTGCTACATCAGCTCCAGTTTCTTGTTTTAGCCTAATACCCTTTGATTCCCTCAGTGTCAAAAGATACATCTACTCAACCATAACAATGTTCAGTGACTGAACACTGGTGCTTTTAAAGAAATTAAAACTAATTGACAAATTTTAACTATGAAACAGCAGTGATTTCATCATGTTGCTTCAAGATTTGTCTCTTAACCTTTGCAGGTTCAGTGATGCCAGCAGGAAAAGGAGCCAGGACTGTAAACCCAATTAAACTTGTCACCTTCTATAACTAAATGGAGGTTAATGGGCTTTTGTGCTTTGTTCAGATTGCCTGAGAGAAAGTTTGTAATTATCGGCACTTTTTTTGGTTACAAATTCCAAAAGCACAGAAAGGATATTAATTAAAGGAAACATATAACAAGAGAGGCTTTCACTGAGTCTGGAGCTTTGAAGTTTAGGTCTTTGTCTGTTCTTGTAACTATATCGAGGTGATACAATTACTTGGGTCAAAAAGCAATGCCTGTGGTTTGAAAAGGAAAACTGCGGGGAAATTAATCAAAATTGATGGGTATCTTGTGGAATGTTGCTGTAGAAAAGGAGGCCATACAACCCATCTTGTTAATGCTGGTTAGCTGGTCCTACTTTGCTTGCTCTTACCTCATAGCTCGGCATACATTTCCTTTTAGAGCTAACGTCCGATTCTCTTGGCATATTGTTGAACTTACCTCCACCCTTCCAGGCTGAGTTCCAGATGACAGCAACTCATTATTTTTTAAAACAGTAGCGCCTCTTTCTATTGTTTAACTTCTATGCCAGTGATTGAAGAACAGTGTTCTTTGGTTACTGACCCACATTTTTTAAAATAAAAAAGTAGCGTGGGAATTGGGCATCACTGGCAAGGCAATCATTTTAAACAAAAAAAAAACAAGAATTATGGAAAGAATTCCTGTACTTTTCAAAGCAAGCTACAAGCACATACCGAATGTGCTATTTACACGGTTGTTTGCTCAACTAGTGGGGGAATTAGGTTGCAGATCAACCGGTGATTGGTTGTGTATAGGGTGAGGTTCATCTGGCAGCAAGTAGCTAATTGGTTTGTGCAGTGGTGATCAGATGACAAACATAATTTGGAGATGCCATTGTTGGACTGGGGTGTACAAGGTTAAAAATCACACAACACCAGTTTATAGTCCAACAGGTTTATTTTGGCAGCACTAGCTTTCGGAGCACTGCTCCTTCAGGTGGTTGTGGAGTATAAGATCGTAAGACACAGAATTTATAGCAAAAGTTTACAGTGTGATGAAACTAAAATTGTACATTGAAAAAGACATGGATTCTTTGTTAAATCTCTCACCTTTTAGAATGAACATGAAAGAACTGAAACCAACATTTTTAAAATCGATGACAAAGGCCTTCTACCCACCAAAAATTGTGTGACTGGCTTCCAGGAAGCTGAATAGCTTGTGGGTGTGAATGAGATAGCCAGAAGCCTCAGACCTCTGGAAGGATGGAAATGTCCTTGCCCCTGTAGTTTAAAAAAAGCCTAAAGCCTGAAGAAAGTCAGTTTATCTTGCCCCACAAGTTGCTGTGAGCTTATGCTTTTAACTCGAAGTCAGAAACTTTGTAAATTGTGAACCAGTTGCTCTGTGCCTGCAAGTACCTGAAGAGGTCAAGGAGTAGCAAGTCCTGACAGGCCAAAAGGAAAATCTGAGCAAATCTCATGAACAGGAACTATTAAGCTGCCTTCTCAGTTTTCCCCTCCACCCATAACAACTTTTTTTTTGTCTGGGATGAGGTTTGTAAGTGTTTTAGAGTTTTAACTGATAACATTGGCACAGTGGTTAGCACTGCTGCCTCACAGCGCCAGAGACCTGGTTCAATTCCCCCTTCAGGTGGCTGCCTGTGTGGAGTTTGCATATTCTCCCCGTGTCTGCGTGGGTTTCCTCCGGGTACTCCTGTTTCCACCCACAGTCCAAAAATGTGCAGGTTAGGTGCATTGGCCATGCTAAATTGCCTGTAGTGTTAGGTGAAGGGGTGAATGTAAGGGAATGGGTCTGGGTGGACTTGTTGGGCCAAAGGGCCTGTTTCCACACTGAAGGTAATCTAATCTAATAAAATTATTTGTTTACCTGTAACAATAATTTCTTTATTTATAATAAATAGGGATTCTTGTTAAGAATTTCTTGACTTGAAAACTTGATTTCATGCTTTCTGTCAATCTAGGTTTAAAAGGCAGGTTAATTTGATTATTTAACAGTTAGTATTTAACTTTTCTGACAATTCTCGGAAAAATGGCACTTGATTTCTATTGGTTACCACCATACTGAAAGTGACAACAGCAGATTTACTTCCCTAAAGGACATGAATGAACTGGATGGGCTTTTACAATATTCAATAATAGTCATCTCTAAAATTAATGTTCAGTATGTTGAAATTCCAGACTGTATTAATTGAATTGAAACTTCACCAGCCCTGAGTATTTTGTTTTTGAAAGAATCAGCAATCAAGATTGAGACAATTATTTTATATTCCAGATTTGTTAATAGAATTTAAACTAAACCAGTGCAGTGTTGGGATTTGAACCCCTGACCCCAGAGCTTTATTCATCCAGTGCCATTATCACTGTACCATTGTCTCATCTGTTCTGTTCAAGTTGATATCCTGATGAGGTGCAAGTGTCTGGTACTGCAAAGGTCATGTCCAAACGGCAGTGTCTCTTTTAGACGCTGCATAATGTACTGAGAGTGTCTGGCATTCTACGTTTCAGCTTCAGCTTTGTAAGGTCCGTCATTCCCACACCCTGCTCTCAGTATGGTGTCTCCATTTTTGTTTCAGTTTCCAATGTCATCACTTTTTGAAAATCTGGTTCTGCTGGTGTCTGTGTAGATTTTGTTTAGCAAGTAACTGAGCCTCCCATGCCCAGAGTATTCATGACTCTCAAGGTCTGATCTTCTTGTGTGTGTGGGTCACCCATTTTGTCAGTTGGACCTGCTGCAGTTGACTTCAGTGCCCAGGGTTGGAAAATCAGCCTGGGCCTTTGCTGCTGATCACCATCCTCCACATTCTCTGCTGAAATGTCAGGTAGATTGGCCCTGTGTTCTCTGGCATTTAGAGAAATGAGAGATTATCTCATTGGAACATCTAAAACTCTAGGACCGCATCTAAGAAGCTATTTTTTTTTCCCTATTGTGATGGGTTTAGAACTACGGGTCATGGTCTTAGATTGAGGGTTAGCCGTTTTGGACTGAGATGAGGAGATATTTCCACTCTTGGAAGTTTGAACCCCTTGGCATTTCTCTTTGGCCGAGGATTGTGGCAACTTGGTTCATCAGTGTATTTGGGACAGAAATGATAGAATTTTGGGCAGTCGAAGACCTGACAGATTTAGGGTTTGGGTGGGAAAATAAAATATTAGTCATGATCTTACTGAAAGATAAGGCAGGTTTGAGGTCCAAATAGCCCCCTCTTGCTCCTACTTCATATGTGATCGAATGCGATTCTCCCAATCGTGGCGGAATGGTTTCCTGACTGTGGGTACAAAGGGTGTCCAGTACATTTGGCTTGTATCTTTGTAAATTAGGAAAGGAAGAAGGGGAAGTCATGCCTTCACAGCAGTAATAACAATTCTTGCCTCCAACCAGCAAATCAAACTCATTCTGTCCCTATCTTTTGCACCAGGCTGGCCCAAACTGTACATGCAGGTCTGGCACCAGGACTCATTTGGCAGGAACGAGCTGTGTGGCTATGGTTTCTGCCACATCCCCAGCAGCCCAGGTACTCACGATATCCAGTGCGTCACCTGGCGGCCCCTGGGCACCTGGCAGGAACAGCTCTCCCAGATGTTTGTGGGCGGCGGTCCCCAGCTGAAACATAGTGACCTCATTTACACCGGGGCTGACCGCTATCGACTCCAAACCATGGCCATGGGCAAGGTCCATCTCCAGCTCAGCATCATTCTCCGTAATTTTGACCAATATGGTGTGGAGTACTGAATGGATTGTCGAGGGACAGACTTCGTGGTGAATGGTGACTGGTGATCTTCAGTCCTCTCTCTGACTTTTTCCACCTCTTTCCTCGTGCCTTCCAGAAGTTTCTGTCACCTTGGACTGCATGCAGAATTCCTGTTGCACGTATTTGTCAGGCTCCAGCTTGGTCTTTGCTCCATGCATTATATGGCAGTTCCATTTATAACAGGAATTGTCTGTATACCTTCCCAATGTGGGCTTGATGTCGGTTATCATTCCAACCTGATGACTGACTTGTATGGTAACATTGTGTTGGTGTTTTTCCCACTGGATACATTTCGTGCTGCAGCACATCAAGTTTATATATTTGGAAGATGTCACTTTTGAAATGTGTACAGTGATGGTGAAGTCTAAATCCTGTGATTTTATGAAAGCAGAGATGGCGATTTGTCAGCTATGCAGACTGGAATGTCAAGCTCCATGCAGAACCTGTGTTTGATTGCTGATATTGGGAGGGACCATAACTTGTGTGGTATGGTTACCGCTGGGTTAGGGGGTTTGGTGTGGGGATGGGGGCTAACAGTTCTTTTCAGGATTACTGGCAATTGTCTCTACTTGAAGAATGTCCAAGCAAAGACGGTAGAATGGATAAGAGGTTGTGGGTTTGAATCCTTCTTTGGTCAAATTATTTAGTTATTCAATATTCTGACATCATTCAGAAACTGTCCCCCAGTGAGAGTCAGCTTCTTCAGGATCATTCATCCCAGTGAGAGTCAATCCCTTCAGGATTAACATCCCAATGAGAGCCAGCCCCTTTGGTAACTGTCTTCCCGTGAGAGCCAGCCCCTTTGCCAACTGTATCCCAGTGAGAGTCAGCCCCTTCAGGAACTGTAGCCCAGTAAGTGTCAGCATCTGTGGAACGGATTGTAAATATGGAACTGATGAAAAATGACTGACTATTGCCTGTTCCAAACTAACACCCGAATAAATCTCCATATGTGTCTTAGGAAGCTGATTAATTATCTTTGATTACATGATACTATAAAACTTTTCTGAACAGAAATGTATTATTCTGCTTCGACTGCAAAACTAACTTATTGAAAGAGCAATGTGCATTTTATATAACTCAAGCCAATAAATCAATCTATTAATTTTTAAAACTTATTGAAAAATTAATTTCTTAAATCTGCTGTCCCTTTATGAACATGGTTCAGACAGATGATTTGGAACTCTGCTGGTAATAAGTAAACATTTGTAAGAAGTTTGACAATAGTTTCTGCTTAGTGGTAGGTGTGTTGTGTGAAATTACCTCTTTAATGGAAGATCAATTAGTGTCCTCATTTTTGAAATGGAAAGTCTCAAAGATACAACAAGTTGTGCTAATAGCAGAATATTGTGTACAGAACATAAGAACTAGGACCAGGTGTAGGTAATTCAATCCCTCTGGCTCTGTCAGTTGATCTCACTTCAGCCTTAATTCCACTTTTGTGCCCGCTTCCCATACCCTTCAACCCATTACTAATTTAAAATCTTTCTATTTCCTCCTTAAATGTATTCAATATCCAGCATCTTGGGGTAGTGAATTCCACAGACTGACAACCCTTTGAGAGAAGTAATTTCTTCTCTTCTATGTTATAAATCTGTTACCCCTTATCCTGAAAATTATGTCCTCTCATTCTAGACTCATGAGAAAAAATCCTCTCCATATCTACTTCCCTTTAGCATCTAGTGTATCTCAATTAGACCTCTCATTCTTCTAAATATAGGCCTAAACTGCCCAATCTCTCTTCACAAGAGCAACGGGGAAAGGGGAATAAATGTTACCCAGTCTATGATGCCCACATTCCACAAATTAAAAATAAGACAATCTGGTATAAATCTAGTGAATCATCTCTGAACTGCTCCCAGTGCAATTATATCCCTCCTCAAGGATTTTTGCAATACTCCAGGTGAATTTTAATCTGTGTAGGAGTTTGAATGTTTATCAAACTTGAGTTATACCTGTGCTGGGAGAACTTGACTCTGTGATAGCAACTCAGCAGCCCACTTTACACCTCTCCCTGTTTTTAATTCTACCGGATTTGTTTAGCAATCACCTGTTATGTGCATTCACCAATCCAGTTCTTCAGAGCCAAAATCTGTACTGATAATCCAGTGCTGTACTGTTAGAGGTGCTATATTTTGAATGAGATGTTAAGCCAAATGGATGTAAAAGATCCCAAGGCATTATTTCAGAGGAGCTGGGGGTTACCTCCAATGTTGTGGCAAATAGTTATTCCTCAATCAACATCCCAAAACCAAAATATCTCATCATTATTATACTATTGTTTGTGGGAGCTTGTGCGCAAATTGGCTGCAGTATTTCCTACATTACAACAGTGACTATACTTCTAAAGTACTTTATTAGCTCTTTGGGACATAGTGATTTACAAAAAGCACAATAGAAATGCAAGTCCTGCTGGGGTTCTTGTGGTGCAGTCACTGTGTCTCTACTTCTGAGCTAGGAGCCCTGGGTTCAAGTGTCACCTCTGCTTTAGTAACATTTCTGAATGGGCTAATTAGTAAAATATCTAGAAAAACCAAGTCCTTTGTTTTACTCCCTGCGATTTTGATGCAGGAAGTCCAATGGCACACAAGGGGGCAGTCACACACCACAAATCAGTGTGCATTGCGAATCACTAACTGGATTTTAGCCCCTTTCTATAACATGCCGTTTCCAAATACTGCATGGAGAAAGCGACCTGCACTTACCCGTCTGTGTTTACACTCTTTGCAGTGGTAATAATGTACCTCTTATACAAGTTACAAGAGAAACAAATCAATGAAGTAACATTTTGAAACATAGTTGCTGTCGGAATGTTGTATTTCTGTTTGTAGCCCACTTTGAGCTATTACTGTTCTTGCCCTCTATCCTGCAGTGTTTTTCATAGAATCCTTACAGTAGGAAGCAAGCCATTCCGTCCATCAAATTGACACCGAACCTCCAAAGAGCATCCTACCCCATCCCTATAACCCTGTATTTCCCTTGGCTAACCTACCTGGCCTGCACATCCATGGTTAACATAGGCAATTTAGCATGGCCAGTCCACCTAACCTGCATATCTTGGATTTTGGGAGCCAACTAGAGCACCTGGAGGAAACCCATGCAGATTTGGGGAGAATGTGCAAACTCCTTACAGACAATAGTCCAAGGCTGGAATCAAATCCAGGTCACTGGGGTTGTGAGGCAGTAGTGTTAACCACTGAGCCATCGTGCCACCCCACAGCTGTCGCTGTAAATATACCCTTTCCTCGTGTTTGAGTCATGTGGAAAGGTTTCTCTGTATCAGGAGTTGCATTTTATCTCAGATTCTGGTCAGTCTAGTCTCTGTTTCAAATTCTGATGGGTCTCAACAGAGTATGCACTGAGAGACTGTTCTCTTTAGCACTGAGGTGAGGAGAAATTCCTTCATTCAGAGGGTTGAGAATCTTTGGCCTCTCATGGAATCAAGGGATATGGGGAGAGGGTGGGAAGGTAGACCTAAGCTGAGGATGTCATTATTTATGGAATGGTGAGATTTTTGTTCTCTCTAAGGATCCCTTTTGAGGATCCTTCAACGACACCTTCCAAATGTCATTTTAGAAGGGCAGCTGATACATGGGCACACAAGCACCTACAAGTTCCCCTCTAAGCTACGTACCATAATAATTTGTAAATGTAATTGCTGTTCTTCACTGACTCTGGATCAAAATACTGCAATACTCTCTCTAACTGCACTGGAGGTGTCAATAAGCTACACAAACTGGAATGTGATTCATTGCCAACCTCTCTGGGGCAACTTGTAGTGGACAAGAAATGCTGACCTATCAAGCAATACCCACATGCCATGCATGAATAATAAAACGGGCAGGTGGGAATGTGAAATTGAAGACAATATCAGCCCGATTGTATTGAATGGGGAAGCAAGCTTGGCAGTCAAATGGTCTACTGCTCTCTTATGTTCTAGTATTTGGTTCCCAGCATTTTAACAGCACAAACTGTAGGTGGTGCACGGCTTACATTCAGCAGCTGTATGCCTTGCAGCTCCCCTGAAGTTAGCACTTGTTTTAGCCAAACATGTGGGAATGCAATGATCACACTGGGGAAAATCTCGAAATGGATGGCTGTTTAGAGCATGCAGAACTAAGTATTGCTCTGGAGTATCTACAGTTTTAGCTGCTGGCTTTCTGATTACCGTTTTTGGAAAATGTTTACAATGATTCCAGCCATTCCTCTCAATTCATGCATCCTCCTAATAAGTTGATGCTGGTTCTTGTGTCCTGTGTTGAACTTGAGTTGCATGGTTTTTTCAGATTTTTCAAACCTACGTTTGATGGCATCTAACTACCAATACGGCCTTAAAAATTCCACCTCACTTTCCACATTTGAAGGGCTCCTTAAATCCCACCTCTCTGACTAAGCTCATGATCACTTGTCCTAATATCTCCCCCTTTAGCTTACTGTCAGTTTATTGGACTAGACCTCTTATGGTGCAGTGGGTAAGGACCCCAACTCTGGGCCAGAAATGTAAGAATTGAGTCCCACTCCAGGACTTGGTGCCCTCGGAAAATATGTTCCAGTTGGGGCCAGATTGGTTAACAAGCTGCAAATTGTTCTGATGCATTAATGGCAGATTTCTCCCAACCCCCACCCTCCTCTAGCTTATCTCTCCACGCTTCAGGCTCTCTGCCTTTATTCCTGATGACGGGCTTTTGCCCGAAACGTCGATTTCGCTGCTCCTCGGATGCTGCCTGAACTGCTGTGCTCTTCCAGCACCACTAATCCAGAATCTGGTTTCCAGCATCTGCAGTCATTGTTTTTACCTCTGGAGAGTTTCCTGGTTAGTCATAATCGTGTTGTAGCTGCTGTGTAATAACCACCTCACGTTAAAAGACTCTACTGTAAATGCTTATTGTAGGCTGCACTCTGTAGCATGCCTCTTCCTCGTATGAAGGGACTGTCAGAAGATATCTGACTGATTATGCTTTTGTGAAATGCCAAGGGGCATTTGTCAATATTAAGAGCATGAAATGCAAATAGCTAACGGCTGATTCCAGCATTCTGTCTTTTGCTCATTTCATGTCCTTGGTGCTGCCTTGCATGCTTGGCCTTCCTACACGACTTGATTTTCTCCAGCTATCTATAATATATTAAAAATATTGTATATTGCACACACTCCTTCCTGTATTGTCTCACACTTCCTGTCACTGTCACAATCTCTCAAGTAACACTCCCAGTTTACTTGTTAACACTTCCATTTGTTATGTGGTGAGTCACAGGATATACTGTTACCTGTGAATAATGCCTGAGTTGATCTACTAGTAATATGGGGAAAATTTAGTTTTCAAGGAGTCAGCCTG
The DNA here is from genome assembly GCF_047496795.1 of Chiloscyllium punctatum. Classification (NCBI taxonomy): domain Eukaryota; kingdom Metazoa; phylum Chordata; class Chondrichthyes; order Orectolobiformes; family Hemiscylliidae; genus Chiloscyllium; species Chiloscyllium punctatum. Next base: position 68,069,949 of record NC_092767.1, read on the forward strand.
GATTGTAGGCTGGGTAAGATTGGGTAATTCTGTGGGCAATGGCCTATGCCTCTGAAGTCAGACTTACTCAAATGCCGATGCTACAAGTTGAACATTCAATCCAAAGCACCGGTTATAAAGGCTTGAAATGCTGCTGACTGTATGTTCCAAATGATTGCTTGTCTCTAGGCAAAATAATGTAACATTTGTTAATATGGTTTGGAAAATAAAATGAGGACAGAGGGCATCTCCATATTGTGTTTCCAAAGACTCATGGCCTTTTTGAATAACGGGGTGATATTCCATTTCAGTGTAGACTGATGAGCAAAATTGATGACGGGCAGCACGGTGGTACAGTGGTTAGCACTGCTGCCTCACAGCGCCAGAGACCTAGGTTCAATTCCCGCCTCAGGTGACTGACTGTGTCGAGTTTGCACATTGTCCTCGTGTCTGCGTGGGTTTCCTCCAGGTGCTCCGGTTTCCTCCCACAGTCCAAAAAATGTGCAGGTTTGGTGAATTGGCCATGCAAAATTGCTCGTAGTGTTAGGTGAAGGGGTAAATGTAGGGGAATGGGTCTGGGTGGGTTGTGCTTCAGTGGGTCGGTATGGACTTGCTGGGCTGAAGGGTAAACACTGTAACACTGTAAATAATCTAATAAAAAAAAGGTTCTTGCTGTTTAATTACAAACTTCTGATGAGTCTGGTGCAATTGATACTCACTTTTCAGTTGCTGTTAGTCTGCAACAGAATTTAGTTGCCCTTATTTCTATCCACATGACTCTATTAAGATCATTAGGTCTAGGTGCAGGAGTAGACAATTTCAGCTCCTTGAGCCTGCTTCCCCAATTAATATGATAATGGCTGAGCTCATCTTGGCCTCAACTCCATTTTCCTGCCCTTTCTCATAACCCTTTAACCTGTAACTAATTAAACATTTGTATATTTCCTCATCAAATTTATTCACAATCCCGTATCTACCATGCTTTGTGGTAGTGAATTCCGGACATTCGTGACACTTTGAGAGAAGTAATTCCTGTTTTAAATCTGCCATCCCTTAGTGGAAAAATATGACCTCTTGTTCAAGATATTCCTACAAGAGGAAGCATCATTCTGCACTTACTTTGTCAATCCCTTTAAGCACCTTATACACCTCAATTATATCTCCTCACATTCTTCTAAACCCTGGCAAGTACAGACCTAAACTGCTCAATTTCTCCTCAAAGGTCAATCTTTCCATCTCTATAAAACTAATCTAATGAACCTCTAAAATGGACTAGAACTTGAAGAATTGGAGGATGGTAAGTTAAAGAAATGAAAAATTGCTTCACTTGCACATCAGAAGATACTTTTCTGAGGTTGAGATAAATTTCTGGAACCACATCTGAACATGCACTGACCCCTGTCCTGGGTATGTTTGATGGAGACGATGAAGTGGAAACTTTCCTTTGAAAGTTTACTGAGTATCTGATCAGGACAGTGTTGAAGGAGCTTTGCTTTCAGTTAAAAAGAGTAGAGGACTCTTTATTCCAAATCTAATCCCATGCAGTCCCTATCCTCTGAATGTTTGATGGTTTAAAAGAGTAGAGGGAACTCTACTCTGTATCTAGCCCTGTACTGACCTGACCCCGGGCTCACCTGTTTTGGGAATGGGTGATGGTGACGGTGAGGAGGGAGGTTTACTTTTCATTAAAAAGTGTTGAACAACTTTTACTCTGTGCTGTGCCTGTCTTGGGAGTATTTGATGGCAACACTTTTGAGGGAGCTTTACTATCAGTTTACTTTGAGTTTAAAAGAGTAGAGAGTACTTTAGCCTGTACCTAACCCAGTGCTGCTGCTGCCACCGCGAGAGTGTTTAATGGGGACAGTGCAAAGGGAGATTTACTCTATATCTAACCCTGAGCTATTGCTGCCCTTGAGTGTGTTTGATGTTGCTGTATGGTTTCCAAAGTAGACCATGGACATTAATCACATTTATCAACAGCAAATCAATTGACAACGGAAAAGGAACCACAAAACAATGTACTGCAAGGTCACTGAACCAGCCAAGCCAATCCCTCCTGTATGTTAACTTTCTAAGCAAGCCGATCCCTCTCGTACATAGAATGTACCTTGAAGCCCTTGATTCATTATGATTAACAACATACAACCTTTTCCCTTTATTTGTTTGTATTTAATTAATGTGTACTGTTGAAGAAAATAAGTTTTTACTGATGGTTTGATATTCACTTTCCAGATGCTACATAGATGGTCAGTGCTGTGACATTCAGTCCTGACTTTTTTAAACACACCCACAAACAGTGCTGTGACACTCAGTCCTTCTTACACACATAGCTAGTGCTGTGCCATTTAGACCTGTTTTTCATACATACACACACACCCCATCGGTTCCCTATTACACACGAACAGTCAGTGCTGGGACACTCAGCCTTATCCACATTCAGTCAGTGGGACACCCAATGCTATGTCACATATGTGGTCAGAATTGTACCCCCAGTCCTGTCACACACACGGTAGTCAATGCGGGGACACTCAATCCTACTAGACACAATCAATCAGTGTCAGGTCACTCAGTCCTGTCAAACACACACCGTCAGTGCTGGGACTCCCAGTCCTGTTGCAAACACGAAACATAAGATTGAAAGCTGAATGTGTTTTTCTTCAACATGAACAAAATACTGTCCACAGACAGCAAGTGCAAGGATTGCACTAGTCTATTAATTGAATACGCTGCATAGTAAGGGCACTATGACCTAAACTGGTATTTTATAGGGTGAGGAGGACAGATATGTGGCAGCCAGGTCCATGCCCATGGGATCAAGGATGCCTTGCTTCCAGTCTGGTTGATTGGGTTCTGAGATGGCTGTTAAGTCCAGCGTGAGATCTGCAGACTCTGCTACATATAGTCAGGTAGGTGAGTCATTTGGAGTCATTTCACTTCTGCCGTTCCTGATGAAGTCTTTGTGATCATCCCAGTTGAACCTTCTCCATTTCATTCATTCACAAGCCAGGGTCTCTTGTGAGTCAGAGGGGATATTTGACCTCCTCAGGGAACCTTTGAGCATGTCCCTGAAGTGTTTCTGCTGTCCTCCAGGGAGTTTCTTTCCAAGAGCAAATTTTGAGTGGATTTGTTGCTTGGGAGCCATGGTGTCAGACCTAAGAATACCTAATGATGCTGATTCTTTCCTGATTGGTGCCTCAATACTGAGAAAGGTGTATTTGGAGAGATCTGTGAAAGTGCCACTGGTGGGCTCTGCCAAGGCCAAGTTCTTTAAAACATATAGAGAGTGGATCCTACTGCTACCCAGTACACCAAGTCCTTAATCTGTGGTGTGAGATCCTGGTCCTTTAATAGTCTTCTGCTCAGTCAGCTGACACTTAAACTGCAAAATTCCAGCAATGATTTGTTTTGACTTATTTGTGTGATGTGGGCGTACCTAGCTAGGCTGGCATTTATTGTCAAGTCCAAAGGATAATTAAGAGTCAACCATATTCCTGTGGGTCTGGATTTGCATATAGGCCAAACCAGGTAAGAATGGAGAATTTCTTTCCCTATGGATGAGATTTTAACAGCAATCAACAATTATTTCATGATTGCCATTAAGCAATTTATTCCACATTTATTTAAGTTCAAATTTCACCATCCTCCATTGTGGGAATTGAACCCATGATCCCAGAACATTAGACAGATTAGCTGCATCTGATGCTAACCCAATGACATTACTACTACATCAATGTCATATGTTATCTAATTTGTCATCTATGTGTCTAATCCTATGCTGTACCTGTCCTGGGAGTGTTTAATATTGATACCTCGGTCCAACACTGAAATGCTATCTACTCTGCCACTCCATTATTTTGCAGAGTAAATTTGTTTTGAAAAATATATTGCCAGTGTTGGTTCAGTTCATAAGTGAAACCAGTAGCAGACATACAGGAGCTGAGTTGAAAGTGGCAGAAATAGTCTGATAATGAAATGGGTGATGTTGGAAAGCCCCTCATTACGTGAGGAGTCAGGAGTTTCAAAATAATTTGGGACCATTAACTGGGAGGCACCTCCTGCTTCTGAATTTGTTCCGTGTCTGTTCAAAAACCACAAGTGAATCTCTTGAGTTGGATCAGCAGCTTACCGGCAGCCAGAGCTCCTCATTACAGCAACCTTCTGGAACATTCAAGAATATCGTGGAGAAATGGGGGAAAAACAGGAGCGGGAGTATGTGAATCTTGACGTCTTCTGATGCATACAATAGACAGTGGCACATTTTGAACCATCTGGTGGGGGTGGAGTAGTTATTGGAGGCATTTGTTACCCACAGGAAGATCCCTTAAACCGCATTAGGCTGTGAGTGACTGGCTACTCTATTCCAATGTTGTTCAAGGGATGAATATAAGCCTGTTTTGGGGCGGTGATTTTCACTTCTGTTCAGAGTGGACGAGTGAGGTTTCCTGATTCTACAAACTCTGACCCATTTTCTGTGAAGTCCATGTGGGTGAGGGTGAACTCATTCATAATTGTTAGGACAGTTACAGTATGAGGAGCAAAGCTTGCTTTATTACGGTCTCCATTCAACACTCCCAGGACAGGGACAGTATGGGGTTAGATACAGAATAAAGCACCCACTCCTCTTTTAAACTGAAGATAAAGTTTCATCTATACTGTCCCCATCAACCACTCAATGGTCAGGGACAGCATGGGGTTAGATATAGATGAAAGCTCTCTACAATGTCCCCCAAATGCTCCCAGGCCAAGTACAGCATGGGAGTACAATGCAAAAGTGATTTCATTGATTTTAATGTCTCATATAAAGGACAAGTCTCAACGGGGTGCACTCTCCACACTGCACAAGGGGCTCAGAGGGTGAGATATAATAATCAAGGATTTATCTGCCATCTCAGGTGATGTAAAATATCCCATGGTATGTTCTCAGGAAGCAGCAAGAACGTTCTCCCAGTTTTTTTAGGCCAACATTTCTGCCCCAGCTAATAGCTCAAAACAGATCATCCGCTCACTCTTCCTGCTGTTTGTGGGAGCTTGCTGTGCACAGATTGACAGCCGCGTTGCCTATATTACACCGAGGGTGGCTGCACCTCAAAAATAAGAACTTAATTAGTTGTCGACCGTCCTGAGCTTGTGAAAGGCGCAGCAGCAATGTTGAATGTTCATTGACTGTTAACATGTAGCACTGGGCAGTCGTTAAAGTTGCTAAAAAGTAAAGGAAATACAGTCATTTGTGTAGAGAGAGACTGCTGGGCTCAGCAGTGCTGAGAGTCGCTTCCTGCCCTCCCTTCTCTGATCTGAGGGGCCTGTTTTGAGTCCAGCTTAGTCCCGGGTCCATTGCAGATTTAGGAGCTGCCTGAACACCCTTGTAGGACGCATCACTGTTACGGGACATATCTACTGACTGAGCAGAACAGGCAAGCATCCGAGGAGGGAGAGTAGAGTTCAGATCTTCTATCAGAAAACAGGTCAGTCTTTTCGACTTAGCTGTCCGGAAGATTGTGTTTTTTTAAAAAAAAACATTATTGCTTCTGTACCGTTGAAGGAAATAATTTACAAATATTCTGAAATAGAGACGTTCTAAGTCAACCACAGCTGTTACACCACACCTATTTCCTGGGAGGAGTTACAGACCCGTAAGGCTTTAAAAAGTCTCAACTTCTTGCCCACAACAGTTTCGAGTCCCCGGCACCAGTCTGTGACCTCTCGGGTGTGTGTGTGTGTTTTTTTTAAACTAACAAAACGCCGAGGCAACATTGAAAGAAGGTAGAAAAGAAAGTATCACTTTTTTTGTATATGTCAAGTGCGTCTCAAAGTAAATCAAAACAGCAACAAAGTTGCATTTGCCTGAATTGCTTGGGATGAGATCGGAAGGTAATGGTTACAAGCCATCTCTATTTCAGCGAGTTTGAAGCCTGTTCCTCATTTCATCCTGGAAGCAATTAATGAAGATCTGATTTGCTGCTCTAGTTTGAACTTGTTTTTGGACTGCATCAATTATTTCTTTTCCCCTTGAACTGCCGTTATAAACGTAACTGGTCAATTCTGAGCAAGCCCCAAAGTTTCGTTGAGAAATTATATTTACTTATAAAACTATAGGAAGTTTGACACTTTCTGCTGCCAAGTTCAACGGATGAGCTCCAGGGCAAAAAGGATGCAGCTCCGGGTTCTCCTCAACCTGCTCCTTCTGTGGGACATTCTGCCCGTCGCGCTCTCCCTCTCCACTTGCAAGACCATCGACATAGAGCAGATCCGGAAGAAGAGAATCGAAGCTATCCGGGGCCAGATCCTCAGCAAACTCAAAATGTCCAGTCCTCCCAAGGCCGAGCAAGTGACAGTGACCAACGAGGTCATGGTTCTGTACAACAGCACCAAGGAGCTCCTGGGTGACCTGGTCAAGGAGCAGCAGCAGGTAACCACTGCGACTCAGTCAGACTATTATGCCAAAGAGGTGCACCGCTTTGACACTTTGGAGGTCAACTCAGGAAGCCGAGGAGGTCAAGGTAAGTGCCCCTTAACCACAGCATTCCAGCACCCTGAGAATCTACATTAGCGCCTACTCCTTGGCAAATACCAGACCGAGTTCAGAGAGAGAAAAAAAAACAATGTTGGGAATATTCAGATCTGGCAATAGCGCATCTTGAACTCCATTCTCTCCAACTACCTGCTGAGTATTCTGACCCTGAGCCCAGTTCAGCATCCGCGGTGTGTTTTGGATTTGGGATTGGAAGACCACAATGATGCATGTAAAAGGCTACAGGTACCCGGGGAAAGATTGGGGGGAGCGTGTGCCACAGGTAACAGGGCTCAACCCACACGCTCGGAACCAACACCTCCCCCCACCCCCCCCATTTCCTTACGCCGGCCCCAGGCGCGAATGGCGTTCGTTTATTCGACTACAGGAGGCATCGCAGCCCGATCCCTCTATCTCCATTTCGCAGCAAGCGATTCCGAGGAGGGGACGGTGGGTGACACTCTTCTTCCCACGTCCCTTTCACACCCATCCTTTTCCTCTCAGTTCAGCTTTTGCATACGCCGCCCCACCCCCTCCATGACTCTGGCAATTCCCTCTCTTCCCCCCCCCCCCCGCCGTATTCAGCTACTCTCCCACCATTGGACGCCTCAGACTCTCCGACAGAGATTCAGTCCGACTTCAGATCTCAGAAAAGGAGCATTAATTTTCACATACTCAAATGGAAAGCTGTCCACGGCTGTTAAAGGCACTGTCCTTGAGCGATCCAGCCTCCCTAAACTCCCATCCGCTACATAGCTGACTAGGGCTGCAGGTTTACAGCTTCAGAAACAGAGGGCATATTCTCCTTTAGAATAATACAAATCCCTTTCTTAAAAAAAAGGTATGAGTTTTGCTGGTAAAACCAGAATTTGTTGGCTGTCCCAAATTGCTTTTGAACAAAGTAGTTTGTTTAGACATTTCATTGGGCTGTTATAAGTCAACCACAATAATGTTGATCTGGAGTCACACGTAGATCAGGCCAGGTTAGGACAGCAGATTGCCTTCCCTAAGGGGCATTAGTGAATCAGATGAGTCTTTATGACAATCAACAATGGTTATAAAGTTGCCACTGGCTAGCTTTATATTCCAGAATTTATGCATTGAATTTAAATGTCAGAAATTTCTTCACCCAGAGAGCGGTGAACCCATGGAATTCACTGCCACAGAAAGCAGTTGAAGCCAAAACATTGAATATTTTCAAAAAAGGAAATTTTTAGGGCTCAAGGGAGTGAAGTAAGCAGGAGAAGGGGACTAAGTTGGATCAACCAGGATCATACAGAATGGCAGAGCTGGCTCAAATGCTGAACAGACAAGGGAGGCACTGTGGCAGTTTGGCGCACTGACCTCTACACTGCTGAAGGCAGGCACCAACTCATAGACACCTCCTCCTACTGCCTCCTCGACCACAACCTCACCTCCCATCACCAAACCATCATCTCCCAGATCATCCACAACTTCACCTCTGGAGATCCCCCATCCAAAGCCTCCAATCTCATTGTCCGCGAACCTCACCGCCCAATTCTACCTCCTAACAAAGGTTCACAAACCTGACTTCCCCAGTCGACCCATTGTCTCAGCCTGCTCCTGTCCCACTGAACTCATCTCTGCCTACTTTGACACTGGTCCTGTCCACCTTAGTCCAGGAACTCCCCACCTATGTTTGGTTCACCACCTATGTCCTTCACCAAGACTTTCATTTTCCCAGCCCCCTACACCTTATCTTCACTCTGGACATCCAGTCCCTCTACACATCTATCTACCATGATGAATTTCTTCCTTTCACGCCGTCCAAAACAGTACCCTTCCACCAACACCCTCATCCTCCTGACTGAAATGGCCCTCACCCTTAACAACTTCTCCTTCTAATCTTCCAACTTCCTCCAAACCAAAGGGGTAGCCATGGGCACCCACATGGGCCCCAGCTATGCCTGCCTCTTTTTCGGGTACATGGAACAATCCATCTTCACAACGACACTGGCACCATCCCTCACCTTTTTTCACCGCTATGTCAGTGACTGTATCGGCTTACCTTATGCTCCCACAAGGAGGTTGAACAGTTCATCAACTTCACTAACACCTTTCACCCTGACCTCAAATTCACCTGGACCATCTTGGACACCTCCCTCCCCTTCCTGGAGCTCTCCATCTCCATCTTTGACAATTGATTAACCACGAACATCTACTGCAAACCCACAGACTCCCACAGCTACCTGGACTATACCTCCTCCCATCCTGCCTCCTGTAAAAATGCCGTCCCTTATTCCCAATTCCCCCATCTCCACTGCATCTGTTCCCAGGATGAACAATTCCACTATAGCAAATCCCAGAAGACCACAATTTCCCCTCCCATGTGATTGATGATGCCCTCCATCACATTTCCTCCACTTCCTGCACCTCACCCCTCTTGAACCCCACCCCTCCCAATGCACCAAGGACAGAACCCCGCCCCCCCCCCCCACCCCGGTCCTCACCTTCCACCCCACCAACCTCCGTATACATTGCATCATCTTCTGCCAACTACAAACAGATCCCACTACCAGGGCCATATTTCCCTCACCACTCCTATCAGTGTTTCGGAGGGACCATTCCCTCCACAACACCCTTGTCAGATCCATGCCCCCCACCAACCCTCACCCCATTCCAGGCACCTTCCCTTGCCAATGCAGGAAGTGTAAAACCTGCGCCCACACCTCCCACCTCACCTCTGTCCAAGGCCCCAAAGGATCCTTCCACATCCGACAGAAATTTACCTGTACCTCCACTAATGCCATCTCCTCTACACTGGAGAGACAGGACACCAACGTGCAGATCATTTCCAAGAACATCTCCAGGACACCAGCACCAACTAACACCACACCCCACTGGCTGAACACTTCAACTCCCCCTCCCACTCCATCAAGGACATGCAGGTCCTGGGCCTCCTCGATTGCCAAACCCTAACTACCAGATGCCAGGAGGAAGAACACCTCATCTTTCGCCTTGGAACCTTGCAACCACACGGGATTCATGTGGATTTCACCAGTTTCCTCATTTTACCTTCTCCCACCTTATCCCAGTTCCAAGCCTCCAACTCGACACTTCCAACTCTTGACCTCCCATCTATCTGCTCCACTCTCCTCTCCAACCTATCACCTTGCCACCCTTCACCATATACCTATTGCAATCTCTGCCACCTTCCCCCTACTGCACCACCCTCCCCCCGCGCCCCCCCCCCCCCCCCCCACCCCAGCCCACAAGCCTCATTCCTGATGAAGGGCTTATGCCCGAAACGTCAATTCTCCTGCTCCTCAGATGCTGCCTGACCTGCTGTGCTTTTCCAGCACCACACTCTCAACTGTGATCTCCAGCATCTGCAGTCCTCACTTTCTCCTCCTTTGCCACCAGCTACCTTGGCAGGATTTAAACCAACATTTCTCCCGGAGAATTTGCTGGGGGCGGAACGGGCTTTAGATTATTAGTCCAGCAACATTACCACTGTGCCACCATTTCCCTACCAATTTGCAATCAAACTGAATCCTATCGGAATTAGCAGTGTTGTTCAAAATCTGCAGGGATCGATATTTGTTTGAGCCCAGGGCTTAAAACCATTTTAAAACATCCAACCACCACTTGCAAAAAGGTGATATGATTTGACAGGTTGGGGTTTTTTTATGGATCTGTGGTACTGGCAATGAGCCCTAGGCATTCACATTATCAGTAATTCCCGAGACATACACCTGCAGTTTCTGCTGTGAGTGTTCAGTTGCCAGTTTCAACTTCCAATATCACTCCACTGGGAATTCTCAAACAACTTAAGTAATTGCCCAGAATTTTGGTGCCAGATGTCAAGTATCAGCTGTGACTCAGCAATGACCGTTAGCCAAGGACCAGAGAGTCATTGAGTTTTACAGCAGAGAAAGAAGCTCTTTAGCCCATCATGTCCGTCTATCACCTATCTACTCTAGTCCTGAAAATATGTGGGATTATGTCCCACTTGAGGACAAAAGTCGAGGCTAACGCTGTCAGAGGTGTCATCTTTTGGATGAGGCATTAAACGGAATCCCAGTCTGCCCTTTGGGAGAATGTAAAAGACCTGAGGGGCCATTTTGAATAAGAGCAGAGGGGAGGTTCTCCCCTGGAATACTAAGCAATATTTACTCTTTAATCAATACTGCTCACTTTAAAAAAAAATTGACCTAGCCATTATTATATTACAGTTCTTACAGTTTGTGGGAGTTTGTTGTGTCCAAATTATGTGCTGAGTTAAGACTTCATAAGTCCTTTACTGCCTGTAAAGTATTTTGGAACATCCTGTGGTTCTGAAAGGTGCTGTATTAACGCAAGTCTCTATTTCCTTTTGCATGTAAAATGTTAGGGAAAATTGAACTGGTCTTTTTCTAACAGCAACAAGAACTTGCATTTATAAAGCAGCCTTATCATAGTACATCCCGCCCACCACACAAGATGAAGCTCCTTCTTATGGTTCAGAGAGTGACACAACTCTCCTGCTCTAAATCGAGTGTTTTAAATGACTGCTAGGCATTTCATTGATCAAATCTGTTTTTAGACTGAGGTACTTCCACATCTCCAGTGATTGGTGAGAGAAATGAAACACATTTACAAATTATAGCTGAGAAATTAGCCATTCTACCCATCAGGTTCACGCCAATGTTTTTGCTCCTGAGGAGCTTCCTCTACGCCCCTCATCATCTGACCCCATCAGCATATGCTATTCATTTCGCCAGTGAGTATTGCTTTAGCTTCCTGTTTAATGCATCGAAAATCTTGACTACTCCATTGGGAGTGCAATCCACTCTCCCAGAACTTGGATTGGCTGAGCCCTTTGCTGTGTTTTATTAGTTAGTGAGAGATGAAACAGGACGCAGAAGCATATTAGGAGGAGCTAGTTGTTTGGAAACAGGAAGGATTGCACTTAGTCACATCTGTGAAATGCTGATGGTGAAAAATTCTGGCTGTTTGGCATGAATACATTCACTGGGTAGGATGAGACTATCTTTTCCTACTGCCCTTGGCATCTCCTTGCTGAATGGTCAGATAAAGGTGGCAGAGGCATTTCAGACCTGGCCGTAATTCGGCAATTCGGGGAATCTGCTCTCAAAATAAAATTTGTATTGTGTTTATATAGCGCCTGACACCAAGTCACATCAGGATATATAAGGGAAAACGTCTAAAAGTTTGGGGTAGATTTTAAAGAGTGTCTTAAAGGAGGAGAGATGGAGTGGTTTAAGGAGGAAAGTTCAGAGCTTGCGACTACTGATAGGCGAGGGCTGAATGGAAGGTTAAGGGTGAGAGCAAGTCTTAAGTTGGAGGATTGCAGAAATCTGGGAAAATTGTAAGGTTGGAGGAGGTTACAGACGGAGAGACAGAGATGAGGCTGTGGAGGTATTCAAATATAGGTGCACAAATTTAAAATTGTGAACTGCCAATCTGCTGTTTTTCTGTGGAATTTGGAATGGCAGCTGCCTCGGATGAGGATGTTTTGTTTTGTATAAACATGCATTATATCGAACAGCTTGGGACAATCAGCGATGATCTTATGAAATGTATTTGTGTACATAAGGTATGACATTCCAAACATTCAGTAACTGCTCCAAGTGAACTGTAACTGAATCCTGCAGCTGGTGATGGTATGCGGGCATGACTGGCATTTAGAAATTTCTGTTTTTATATGTACGTGTTAGTGTTTATGCATGCTTTTCCGAGTTTTCTGGGGTTTGGTGCTTGCATGCAGGTCCAGTATCCAATTTGCATGGTCACTGCTTAGGTTTGTGAGTACCATCATGTTTATGATGTACACGTAGTAGTGTTTGCCTGAGTTTTTAATCCGTGTTTGTGGGAAACGTCATTAATTTGATATGGAGCTGTGGGGAGAGAGTAGTGTTAGTCTGACCCATGCTATATTCCCTCTCTGAGAGTTTGATGACTCATTGCAGAGAGAGCTTTATTCTGCATGTAACCCCATTCTGTACTTCCCTGGGATGTTTGACAGAGACAACGTAGAGAAAGCTCAACATTGTAGCTAGACCTGAGAGTGTTTGAAGTGGACAGTGTAGAGGAACCTTTATTCTGTATCTAACCCTGTCCTGTACCTATCCTAGGATTGTTTGATGGGGAAAGTTTTAGAGGAAGCTAAATTTTCTGCTTTAAAAAAAGCAGAGGATACTTCAATTTAGTAAGTTTCCACTTCCTTGTATAAGTTTCCGTTAACTGTTAATTTGTATTATTTTACAGAGTCTTTTAAAAAGAAATACAGGGAGCTTTACTTTCAATTTAAAACAGTGGAGCTTTGCTCTGTATCTAACCCTAATTAATGGGATTCTCCATTCTCTGATAATTCCCCTACCTCTTTGTCTCACCTTCAAAGCTACCACCTTTCTCTCTATCTCACTTGAAACACAGACAATGTTAATTTTCTCCTCACAGCCCCCACAGCTTTTTACTTTGTGATATTTGGAGGAAGAGCTTTATCTCTGTTAAAAGCCCTGACCTGCCTGCTCCACCTAACCCCCATTGCGTCTATCCACCCCCAGTCGTATCTAGAGCCATCGACACTGGCACAAAGACTGGGCTGAGATCATTTCTGCCATGAAAGTTTACGTAACAAAGCTGGTTCAACATTTTTGGCGCACCAGTAGTCCTTTGATGTTTCTCTAATGAAATCAAATCTTCACTGAAGCATAATCAGACTAAATTTGACGCTGATACTTAAAAGAAGATATAGCAGCAGTGATCAAAGCTTGAAAGAAATACCTCTGCAAGTAGTATCTTTCACAATTACAAGGTTTTGCAAAGTGTTGCACACAGCAAAATATTTTTTGAAGTAGTCATTTAGTAGTACAGAACTCTTGTGCAATACAAATGTTGGTTTTCCTCTTGAATTGATATTCTTGCTAAGTATCCTGATGAGCGTAAGACAAATGTTTTGATAAAATGTGTTTTTTCAACAATATTCAATTTTTGAAGTGTTATACTTTAGGCATGTGGTGGGTATTAAGAAGTTTCTTAAAATAGCAGCGAATGCCCAGTAGTCAGAGATGGCTAGGGTGGGAATTCTGGAGCTTGGGGCCTAGGCAGATGAAGGATTACTCATCAATGAGGGTTGATGGAACTTGGGTAAGAGGCAAGGATTGGAGAAAGACTGCAGGACTGAAGATAAGAAGGGATGACAGCCCAGAGGGATTCGAACACAAAAATAAGAATTTGAAGTGATTCTTATTCCCCTTATTTTGAAGACCTTTCCTCCCCGAACCGTAGTGCTTGCCAACTCTTCTTGATTGGGTATTTGTACTGGCAACTGTCTGATGACGGGTGTCAGTCAGTCTTCCCGATTCAGTGACTTCTGATTCAGTTTGTGTGACTGATCAGTTTTGTCAGTAAGACTGAGTTGTGTTTCAGGGTGAAGCCCCATTCCAGCAGCACAGACCCCTACGTCCCAGTCACCCCTCCTCTCCACAACCTGTTTCCCCCACAGACTCAGTGCAGTGTGAGAGCAGGCAGACCTGTGCCACTCCAAGTAACAAAACCGTGCCGGGGCGGTCTGGTGGTGCAGAAGTAGCATCCCACCCTCTGGGTTTGAAGCTCTCGGTTTGAAATTCCACAGCTGGACTTGTTGCTCATGGAAGTAGTGTTTATGATGTGGTTCAATGGGCTGTTAATGTCCAGCAAATCCTTCCCCAAATAAATGATACAAACACAGAGAATGTTGGAGAAACTCAGCAGGTCTGGTTCATTCTGTGAGTTAATCTTCTGAGTCCAGAATGACTCATCTTCAGAACTGAAGTTGGGAATTGTATTATATAGTTTTGATAGAGGCAGAGACCATTGCAAAAGACAATAAAGGTTGCAAATGGTGGAGAAGAAAAAGAGATATAAAATGGGTCTAAATTGAGGTGTGAAAGGGAGCGAGTGGGTTCTCTCCAAACGTAAAATAACAAGACAAAAGCAAGATGAGGCAAGTAGTTCTGATTCCATGTAAGCGTCACTTCATTCTGTAACAAACCACATCCCACATTCTCTGTTCCTCGGACTCTGTGCTTTTATACATTTATTTCTGTTAGGTTGCCATGTCCTTGGCCCCATGCTCCATAAACAGCACAGCTTCTCCTCTGTTAAGATGTTCCTCAAAACCCAAACATTTCAATCATATTTGAAACTGCCTGGGGTAATAATGGGTGGCTCAGTGTTTTGTTTCTCACAGTCACAAGCCAGGTGGATATTGCACTAAATCTGGGTTCATTGTGTGAGAAAAAGATGGCGGTCTCAGGAACTGGAGTAGGCCACTCGACCTCCTTCTGGATTAGTGGTGCTGGAAGAGCACAGCAGTTCAGGTAGCATCCAAGTAGCTTCGAATTCGACGTTTCAGGCAAAATATTCCTGATGAAGGACTTTTGCCCGAAACGTCAATTTCGAAGCTACTTGGATGCTGCCTGAACTGCTGTGCTCTTCCAGCAACACTAATCCAGAATCTGGTTTCCAGCATCTGCAGTCATTGTTTTTACCACTCGACCTCCTTCGCTATTCTGTAACAATCTACCTCAACTCCACTTTGATTCCCATTTCTATATTCCCAACAGATATGGAGTTAGCCAGATATGGAGTTAACATTGTGCCTGCCATGACACTAGGCTGTCCCAAAGTGCTCCTGAGTCAATAAAAGACTTTTTAGAAGAACATCCACCGTTAGAATATCAGGAAATCTGCACAGAATGAAAGAATTGTTATGACACTGAAGGAGGCCATTCAGCCCATTGTGTCTGCACTGATTCTGTTACCTCAAGCCAATTTCCTGCCTTTTCCCCATATCCCTGAATACCATTTCTATTCAAGTTATCATCCAATGCTGCCTTGAATGCCTCAATTAAATCTGCCTACACCACATTTCCGGGCAATGCATTCCAAACCCTAACTACTGGCTGAGTGGAAAAAGAGTTTTTCACATCATCCTTGTTTTGTTTGCACATCACTTTAAATCTATGCTGTTTCATTCTTTTTTTCCTTTTATGAGTGGTAACATCTCCTTCTCTACTCTGTCCAGCTTGCTTATGATTTTGAATAATTCTGTTGAAACTCCTCTCTGTCTTCTCTCCAACAGTCCCAATTTCTTCAATCTATCTTCATAACTGAAGCTTCCCATTCCTGGAACCATTCTTGTAAACCTCTTCTGCACTTTGTCCAATGCATTCACATCTTTATCATACTGTGGCACCCGTAACTGCGCACAATACTCCAGCTGAGGACTAATGAGGATCTTCTACAAGTTCAACATCATCTCCTTGCTATTATACTCTATGCCCCTATGAGTGAGCTGAGAACACCATAGTTCTGAAGAACAGTCATATCCAACTCAAAACGTTAACTGGATTTCTCTCCACAGATATGACCAGATCTGCTGAGTTTGTCTGGTGTACTCTGTGTTTGTTTCAAATTTCCAACATTCTAAGTATTTTGAAACACAGAATCTCTGCAGTGTGGAAGCAGGCCATTCAGCCTGTTGATTCCACACTGATTCTCTGAAAAGTATCCCACTCACATCACCCAACCCTGTAACTCTTCATTTCCCATGGCTAATCCACCTAGCCTGGATACTATGGGTAATTCAGCATGGCTATCCATCTAATCTGTACATCTTTGGACTGTGGGAGGAAATCAGAGCACCCAGAGGAAACCCACGCAGATACGGGGAGAATGTGTAAACTCTACACAAAGGCTGGAATCGAACCCAGGTCCCTGGCACTGTGAGGCAGCAGTATTAACCACTGAGCCATCATACCGCTTCCTAGATTTTGCTTTTATTTGAGAACACTATCCTGTCTTAAGAATGATCTGTGCGCATATACAGCCAGGTCCCTTTGTCCTTGCAAGCCCTTTAGAATTGTGCACCCTATTTTTTTTTCAAAAATTTTAATTTTAAAAAATGCACAGTAAGATCCCAAAAGCGGCATGGTGGCTCAGTGGTTAGCATTGCTGCCTCACAGCACCAGGGTTCCAGGTTCGATTCCAGCCTTGGGCAACTGTCTGTGTGGAGTTTATACATTCTCCCCGTGTCTGCATGGGTTCCCTCCGGGTGCTCCGGTTTCCTCCCACAGTCCAAAGATGAGCAGGTCAGGTGAATTGGCCATGCTAAATTGCCCATAGTGTGAGAGCATTAGTCCGAGGGAAAAGGGTCTGGGTGGGTTACTCTTCAGAGAGTCGGTGTAGACTGGTTGGGCCAAAGGGCCTGTTTGCACACTGTACTGAATCTAATCTAATCAAGCAGCAAATGTAATAAAGGACCACATGAGTTGTGATTGACCAGAGGACAGTATCCCTACAGTGTGGAAACAGGCTATTTGGCCCAACAAGTCAGCAAAGACTCTCCAGACAGCATCCCACCCAGACGCATTCCCCTACTCTATCCCTGTAACCCTACATTTCCCATGGCTGAACCACCTAACTTGCACGTCCCTGAACACCATGGGCAATTTAGCATGGCCAATCCACCTTAACATGCACATCTTTGGACTGTGGGAGGAAGCTAGAGCACCTGGAGGAAACCCACACAGACACGGGGTGAATGTGCAAACTCCACACAAATAGTCGCCTGAGGCTGGAATTGAACCCAGGTCCCTGATGCTGTGAAGCAGCAGTGCTGACCCTTAGTAGAGGAGTGTAAAGTGAATATCCCTACTCGTTCTCCCTCATACATACAACTGGAAGTGTAGATAGGATCATAGTTACATTAACACAGATGCTGGAGACCTGAAATTTAAAAAAAAGCTGGAGAAACTCAGAAGGTCTGGCAGTATCTGTGGAGTGAGAAATAGAATTAATATTTCAAGGCTGATGTCATTCTTCGGAACTGAGCCACAAGACGTGGCCAGAGCTGCAGGGTTTTTCCTGCATTTGCTGTGTTAATCCTAGTTTAACGCCTTATTTTTGGGTGAAATACTTTGGGACACAGTATTTAAGTAATTTGAGATGTGTAATTTGTGGAGAGTGCACAGAGGAGGAACAGGTAATTTTGGAACAAACTTTCCCAAAAGTTCCCCTCCACTGGGACTTTTCCCACCTCACGTCTTCTGTTTTTTGTCGACTGATTGCTAAATTGTATGATCACTGAGCCGTTTATCACGTGGCCATCAGTACAGGAGAACAGCAGCTCGGTTGACCTTGTCCTGCAAATTCCAAAGTTGCTTTGAAGTCACTGATGAGTCACATTATCTGAATTAACTGGAGGATGTTTGTGGATGGATTTGCTGAAACAAAGACAGTCCATGAGGAGATTACAGTTCAGCGCTTGAAGGAATTCATGCTGCTTGATATTCTGCCCACCCACAATGAGGAGTTCCCCAAGAATTCAGACCATCAACGCTGACTGTTCCTTAATGATCAGGGAGCTTTCCCCTACCGATTTCCTCATCTGTTGTCTGGGCACACACACTTGCTTGGTTACGATTCCACCTGCCTTTCTGGCATCTTGCCCATTTGAGATTTAGGAGCAGGAATTGGTCCAGCAGTGTCTCAGGTCTGCTCTGTTATTGATGAGATCTTGGCTAACCTATCTATTCATATTTACCTGTGATTTCCCTAAGAGTCCATTGGTTTCTCCTGCCATTTATTTTGCTTTAAAAATGTATACAAACTACCATATAGATATTTTCTAAATAATCTTCTCAGAAATGGTATTATGTACTTCAAGGGCAGGTGGGGTTTAAACCGAGGGCCTCTTGGCTCAGAGGCATGGACACTACTGCTCTGCCACAAGGGCCCCTCCATCGGACACAAAAACTGCAGACAAAAACTTGAGTCTGCTCCTTTCTCCATGAAACATCCATGCGCACAGCTTGCCCAGAACTGGTTATACAGCTCTGGCAGATTTTTCTTTCTTCTCCTAGTCCCAGGGCACAGAATGAAAATGGAATTCCTTCCCCCCCCCGCCACCTCCTTGGTTGGGTCGTGCTTTCAGCATTGGGTCACAGGATTGTGGGTCCAGAATCCAATGTGACACTCTAGTACTCCATTGTCAGAGGTGCTGCCCTTTGGTTGATGTATCAAACTGAAGGCCCCATTTCAGCTGATTGTCAAACTGTACAACTTTGGGGATGTAAAGTGAAACAGAATTATGCTGAGCAATATTTACCCATCAACTGACATTCCTAAAACTGTTTATCACTTTGCTGTTTGTTGGATCTTGCTGTGCACAAATCAATTGCTACAGGTTCTACATCACAACAGTGAGTATCTGCCAAATGTGGCTTCGCTGGCTGCTTGTAAAGTGTTTTGGATGGTTTGAAAGGCAAAGTGTCTGTGTGTTATTTGCTTATGTTTATTTGGAAAAGGATATCATTGTGTTAGAAGCAGTGTAGAGGAAGTTCTCTCAGCTCAGTCTTGGGATGAAGGGATTATCTTGTGGAAAAGGTTTGCAGATTGGACCTTTATCTGATGGAGTTTTGAAGAGCGAGATGACCCTGAGGAGACTCGCTAGGATGGACATTAAGAGGATCCCCTTGTGAGAGAGACTGGAACAAAGGAATCACCATTTACAAGGAAGAGGCCCTCACTTTTTTAAAATGAAGATGAAGAGAGATTCCTTTGCATCAGAGGATTGTCTGTCTGTGGAACTCTCTTCCCCGGACAGCAGTGGAGGCTGTGTCATTGAATTTATTCAAGGCTGAGATAGATTTTTGATAGACAATGAGGGCAAGGGTTATGGTGGGGATGCAGACAGGAAGGTGGAGCTGAGAGCACAACCAGATCAGCTATGATCTTATTGAATGGTAGAGAGGGCTCAATGGGCCAAGTGACCTCTTCCTCATCTTATCTGCAATGTTCTTACCTCCTCAAACTCTGCTAAATTAAATAAGTCAGGACAGACTACAGATTTGGCATGGGAAGGGCTTTGAAATGCTGACCTCAAACCCATGCTGTGAATGGGTGTTCCTCTTGAAATGTATAGATTAATGAAAACTGATCTAGAAAAATCATGAGAATTAACAGTCCAAGAGGAGGTATAAAGGCATCTTTGTAAAATTGCCTGGAGTCATTGGCCAATGTGGAATACATAAGTATTTGTATTGTATGGCAGGAAATTTTAACTTTGGGAAGTTGTGGTGGGGTGGGGGGGTTGGGGGGGGGGGGCGGCAGGGGGAAGCGGGGGAGCGGCGGTGGTGGAGTGGTGCAATTCCTAATCAGCAAATTCTCTTGGAATTTTCTGTTTGTGTTCTGCGGCCAGTCAAAAACAGGAGGACAATGAATCAGCTGGTAAATGAGTGACAACTTCTGGGTTTTATTTCTGAAAACTTCTCCTGTTTGCTACTACAGGGGAAGTAGATCATTTTGGGAAATTGCATAGTAGCAACAACAATAGCTTGCATTTGTATAGTGGCCCAACAAGCTGCACAGGAGTAATTATTAATTAAAATTTGACACAATGTCAACCTTGGCATGTACCATATACACATCTCTCTCCCTAACTGCCAGATCTCTCTTGTCCCCTCTACTGCTGATGTCTGGTCATACTGCTTGTATGGCATCCATTGTTGAACAAACAGGAATTCTTTTGGGTCCCACCCCACATTAGATGAGGAAGAGGTGGGGTAAAGGATTTTCTTTTGGCCAGTCTCCTATCTTCCATAATATTGACAACATCAAAAACTCGAAGGACCATGTCCTAATTTGGCCGCTACAAATCCTTTCACCTGCCACCCCTCTAGTCACTGACCTGCCTTGGTTTCTGGAGTTGCAAGGGCTCAACTTCAGAAAGTTATCACCCTCGTCTTCAAATCTCTGCATCGTCTCAGTGCTTCTCTTCTTTGCCTGTAGCATCCTCTAGTGCAAGCACCCTCCGGCGTCTTGCATACTCCTGCTTTCCATCATTCGTTCAATTGGTGGCCCTGCCTTCAACGGCTGAGGGAATAAGGTCTGGAAGTCCACCTCTTTGGAGATGCCCCAAAAAATAGAACAACTGCTGCCTGCCTTAAGAATAACTTTCATGGCTCAGTGTCTAAAACTATGTTTGCTAATGCTGCTGTGTAATGTCTTGGGATGTTTCACTAGGTCACTGGTCTAGATATTTTCTAATCAACCTGTTCAGAGACACTTCCAAAACAAATGGGACTTAAATCTGGGCTTTCTATCCAAGGATATGTTACAGACACTAACATGGTGCAAAAGGGCTCTTGGTACACACTAATTTTTATTTATTCATTAATGGGATGTGGGTGTACCTGGCTGCACAGCATTTATTACCTATCCCTAATTGTCTCAAGGGCAGTTAAGAGTCAAGCACACTGCTATGGGTCTAGAGTCATATGTAGGTCAGACCAAGTAAGGATGACAGATTTTATTCCCCAAAAGAACATTAGTGAACCATAGGGCTTTATCCTGACAATTGGCAATGGTTTCATGGTCATCAATAAGTTCTTATTTCCAGATTATTATTGGATTCAAATTCCACAATCTGCACTGCAGGATTCCAACCAGGTCCTCAGAAAATTACTTGGGTCTCTTGATTAATAGTCTAGCAACAATATCACTGGGCCATCACCTATCTGATACCTATCTCAGCTGTGATTATTTAAGGATACTGAAGTGAGCTTCAATAATGCTGGTTATGACAGATGTCATCAATAGTTGAAAAAATCCATCTCACTCCACTAATGGCTTTTTGAGGGTACTAATTTACTGTGCTTACCCAGTCCGGTCTATACATGATTCCAGACCTGCAAAAATGTGGGTGACTCTTGTCTGCCCTGTGAAATGGTCAAGTAAGTGACTCAGTACAAGAGGCCCCCTCTCCACTTTGAAAGCCATCTGTACCATTCAACATGATCATGACTGATCCTCTGTCACAATACATTTCCATCCCATGCCCATATACCTTGAATCCTCAAGAGATCAAAGAGCTATCTATTCCCACATTTATATGCTCAACGCTGGAGAATTTAGCATGGCCAATTCAACTGACCTACACGTCTTTGGATTGTGGGAGGAAACCCACACAGACACGGGCAAATGTGCAAACTCCACACAGACAGTTGACGAGGCGGGAATCGAACGTGTGTCCCTGGCACTGTGAGGCAGCAGTGCTAACCACTGTGCCACTTGCTTGACCATTTCACAGGGCAGTCAAGAGTCACCCACATTTTTGCAGGTCTGGAGTCATGTATAGACCGGACTGGGTAAGCACAGTAAATTAGTACCCTCAAAAGCCGTTAGTGGAGTGAGTTGGATTTTTTTCAACCATCGATGACAGCTGTCATAATCAGCATTATTTAAGCTTGCTTTAAATCCCAAATTTATTCATGGAATTTAAATTCCATCAGCTGCTGTGGTGGGATTTGAACCCAAGTTCCAGAGCTTGAGTGTCTAGGTAACCAGTCCAGTGACATTGCCATCATCTCTCCTTCTGAGATTATAGCCTCCCTGTCTCCTGTTCCAGATCTCCCAGCCATAAGGGAACAACACCTTAGTGCCTACCCTGTCAAGTACCTTAAGAATCCTTGTTGCATGGGCTCATGTGGAGGATGAAGACTGTCACAGACCAGCTGGGCATTGGCTTCACCATGAGTTGTAAATTTGAAGTTATTCTCCATAGTCATGTCCTCAGAGGAGATTTGGGGATTGAGAAACTTGTGTTTTTTCTAATTGAGCTGTCATAACGTGACTGGAGTGTTTAACCATTGGGTATTTCCATTTCTGATCCTCACAACAACTCATTGTTCCCTGCTTTCATTGCCTTGCCAGCAGACGTGTGAGAGAAATGTGCCCTGAGTATTCAGGCTCTCGAGCCACACACAGCTGGGCCTCTCAAAGTTATCATACGGTTACTCTGCTTCCTGTTTCAAAGAGGGGGCTAAAAAAGAAACAGCACTTGGTTTATCATCCACAGCTATTCCCCTTTCACTGAGTGTTCGGAAGCACAGGAAACAAGGCTTTCAATTCGAATGTGCAGTACACAGAGAGAGGCCTTTTGCTCGACAATGCTAATGTTGGGGCCTCTCCCACAAAAGCCATCCAACTCATTCTTCAATATTTTGTTTTCAAGTTAGCACATAAATGAGGAGAGCATGTCAGAGGTTTTTACAAATTAGTAGGTATAGGCTACTTGATTGCTTGAAACCGCTCAGCTGTTCAATAGGATCCGAGCTGATCTGATTACTCCACGTTCCCACCTACCCCCAATAACCTTTCACCCCCTGCTTATCAATAATGTGCCCATGTTTGCCTTAAAAGTATTCAGAGTTTGCTTCTATTGTTTTGTGGAAAAGAGATCCAACAATCCTCTGTGAGAAAGTAATTTACATTTCTGTTTTAATTTGGTGACCCCTTATTTTCAAAACAGTGACCCCTAGTTCTATATCCTCTCATAAGTGGAAACATCTTTCCAAATCCACAATATTGATGTATGAACAGCAGGGTTTCCTGAAGTGGGGGTCAGGATCTCGAGTGGAGCCTTGAGCTCTAAGGTAGTATTGTTCACTATGGAATTCTGGCTCTGTTATTAGAGCTGTAACAGCTCCCGAATCTCGCTTTGGCAGGGTCCAAACCCCATTCTCACAAATTCCACTCACAGCCACTTATTGAATATCTAACCCTTTGTTGTACTTCTCCTGGGAGTGTTTGATGGGGACAGTGTAGAGGCAGCTTCACTTAAAATTTAAAGGTGGAGAAGGAGCTTTACTCTGGATCTAATATTATGTTGTACCCGTCCTGGGAGTGTTTAATGGTAACAGTATAGGGATAGTTTTACACTGTATCTAACCCCCATGCTGTATCTGTCTTGGGAGTGTTTGATGGGGACAGTGTAGAAGAAGCTTCACGCTGTAACAAACTGTGAGCTATACCTAGACTGCTCCACCTGGACAAGATTTGTGTTTCCACCGGTTATTTAACCTATTATATTGAATGGGCAACATAGCGACAGATATGTTATTATTTGGATATTTTACTGACCTTCTCACTGTGCTTTCATGTAGATGCTGACTCCTTTCACAAAATCTACAAGTTCAACATTTCGTTGAATATTTCCAGTGAATCCTCCCTGCACCGAGCTGAGTTCCGACTGTATCGAATGCCCCGGGATGTAGCAGATGTTTCAGAACAGCGGGTGGAACTTTATCAGGTAAATCCCAGGGATGTTCGCGCGTGCTGTACAGGAATCATGGAAAGTCTGTCATCTCTGTTTACTGTGCCGTGAACATGAAACATTGTCAGGGTCAGCACTGCAGTGGAAGCAGTAAATACTGTAGTGGAGTGAGTGACTACCTTTCACTGTCAGTGTGTTGTGTAGGAGTTGACATTGGACACTCAAGTGCTGTATGCACCGGACAGGAGCAAGTCAGACCTGCTTACCTGCTGCGTGTTGTACAGGGTCAGGAGCTGTTGGAGTGGTATTGTCATTGGAGTGCTGATCCAGAGGCCCAGGCTGAAGCTTTTGCGGGTGGTGGTGGGGGAGGTGAAGAACATGGATTCAAAACCCATCACAACAGCTGGTGGAATTTAAATTCACTTCTTAAATTTGGAAGCAAAAACCATGATCCTATAGAATGCTGGAGCAGGCTCCAGGGGCCGAATGGCCTACTCCTGCTCCGACATCTCTCATGATTGTGGTCCTAATAATATCTGTGAAACAATCCTTGGTTGTGTGGTTCACTAATGTTCTTCAGGGAAGGAAATCTGCTGCCGAGCTGGCCTACATGTGACTCCAGATGCAGAGCAACATGGTTGAGTCTTAACTACAGGCTAGCAAGCCATTCAGCTGAGAGGTGGGCAACAAAGCTGGCCTTGTTGATGAAGCCTGCATCCAATCAAAGAATACAGAGGAAGAAAGCTGACAGACAGTCATATATGGAGCATATTGTGTCAGATGATAGTGAGTCAAGGTTAATAAACAAGAAATACATCAGTGGTTTGCCTTTAAATCACATTTAAAATGGTGTGCAAATGAAGGAAGAGTTAAGTTTAAAAAAATATTTTTGCACAGCATATAGTTAGACTATGCAATGCACTGCCTGGAAATGTGGTGGAGGCAGATTCAATTGAGGCATTCAAGACAGCACTGGATGATTACTTGGATAAAAATAATGTGCAAAGGTGTGGTGGGGGATAAAGCAGGAGATTGGCATTAGAGTCTAGAGATGTATAGCATGGGAACAGCTTCTTCGGTCCAACTCATCCATGCCGACCAGATATCCTAAATTAATCTAGTCCCATTTGGCCCATATCCCTCTAAACCCTTTCTATCCAAATACTCATCCAGATACCTTGTAATTATTATAATTAAACCAGCCTCCACCACTTGCTCTGTCCGCTCATTCCATATACGCAGCACTCTCTGTGTAAAAAAAAAAGTTGCCCCTTAGGTCACTTTTATATATTCCCCCTCTCACCTCTAGCTTGGAGTCTCCTACCTTGGGGAAAAGGCCTTGGTTATTCACCATATCCATGCCCTTCATAGGTAATGATGCTCATTTAACAATCAGTTGCAGGCACTTTGGGCTGAATGGCTTCCTTTTGCACTGTAATACTTGTGTGATTTTGTGAATTGTTTGTTTCTCCTGCTAGGTGCTCTGCAGGAGCTCACACTTGGGCTATACTATATCAGACAGAGCGAATTGTTCTCTTACTTTCATTGTGTGATTTTACACAGAGATGCTGACAGTGAGGTGTACATACACTTGGCAATGAATTTTCCGCTGCCCCTGGCTATTGCTACTCATCACTCAGGTTCCAATAGAGGATTATTATCTGAGTCACAGTTTGTCTTATTTACCTTCTGAGTGATGTAATGATCCCTAGGACCTTCTATTCAGTTCTCTCTGCGTTGAGAACGCTGAATGAGGGACAGGTTGGAACCTGACCAGAGCCTGATGAACGAGGGGCCTCCTCTATGCTGTCAGACCCATGTGTTGCACTCTCAATAGCTACTCTCAACTGCTGCCGAATCTGGCAATAGTGTTCCACCTCACGCTGGTTTAGTCTTTGGGAGCGGCTGACTAGCTAACAGAACACAGAATATAGAATATAGAACATTATAGTGCAGTACAGGCCCTTCGGCCCTCGATCTTGCCCTGACCTGTGAAACCAATCTGAAGCCCATCTAACTTACACTATTCCATTCTCATCCAAATACCTATCCAATGACCATGTAAATGCCATTAAAGTTGGAGAGTCTACTCCTGTTGCAGGCAGTGTGTTCCATGCCCCCACCACTCTGAGTAAAGAAACTACCTCTGACATGTGTCCAATATCTATCACCCCTCAATTTAAAGCTATGTCCCTTCGTGCTAGCCATCACCACTGTTCAACCTATCTAACCCTCTGATTATCTTATATTTCTCAATTAAGTCACCTCTCAACCTTCTTCTCTCTAATGAAAACAATCACAATTCCCTCAGCCTTTCCTCGTAAGACTTCCCTCCATACCAGATTAGTGGTGCTGGAAGAGCACAGCAGTTCAGGCAGCATCCAACGAGCAGCGAAATCGACGTTTCGGGCAAAAGCCCTCCTGATGAAGGGCTTTTGCCCGAAACATCGATTTCGCTGCTCGTTGGATGCTGCCTGAACTGATGTGCTCTTCCAACACCACTAATCCAGTATTTGGTTTCCAGCATCTGCAGTTATTGTTTTTACCTTCCCTCCATACCAGGCAACACCCTCGTAAATCTCCTCTGAACCCTTTCCAAAGCTTCCACATTCTTCCTATCATGCAGTGACCAGAACTGTACACAATACTCCAAATGTGGCTGCACCAGAGTTTTGTATAGCTGCAGCATGATCTCACACTTTGAAACTCATTTCCTCTACCAATAAAAGCTAACTCACCGTATGCTTTCTTAACAACCTATCAACCTGAGTGGCAACTTTCAAGGATCTATGTACCTGGACACCGAGATGTCTCTGTTCATCTACAGTGCCAAGAATCTTACCACTAGCCCAGTGCTCTTTCTTCCTGTTGCTCCTTCCAAAGTGAATCACTTCACACTTTGCCACATTAAACTCCGTTTGCTATATCTCAGCTCACTTCTGCAGCTTATCTATGAACCTCTGTAACCTGCGACATCCTTCAGCACTATCCACAACTTCACCGACCTTAGTATCATCTGCAAATTTACTAACCCATTCTTCTATGCTCTCATCCATGTCACTTATATAAATGACAACAGCAGTGGACCCAAAACAGATCCTTGTAGTACCCCACTAGTAACTGAACTCCAGGATGAATATTTCCCATCAATCACCACCTTCTTTCAGCTGGCTAATATCTGAATCAGTTAAATCACCCTCAATCCCATGCCTCCATATTTTGTGCAATAGCCTACTCTGGGGAACCTTATCAAACCCCTGACTGACATCCACATACACCACATCAACCGCTTTACCTTTAATAAGGGCTTACAGATTGGCCTGTTTCTACATGGGGCATGGGGTTTTATCCAGTCTTCCCAAAGCTGGCAGAGGATTGAATGCTCATGGTATTTGCTCTCTACCTTTGTCAGTGCACTTTGTACCTGTGGCTGCTTCAGTTTCCAGCAACGGGCCCTGTGATTAGAATCTCATAAGCAAGCAATGAGGCCAACTTGTTCGTGGTTACATTGAAATTTGGTTTCAAAGGGAATGAAACCAAACAGTATCAAGATCAGGGACAGGCCCATAGGCTCTGTGACCTTTTCTGTACCAGGTATCTTAAACAGCAGGAGCGGCTGTTGCCTTTTGATCTCTGAGACTCAGCTTCAAATGCATTGTTTGCCCATTGGGTCATTTGGAAGTTCAGTTTTTCTCTGCTGGGAAAGTGCAGATGCTGAAGAAGCCACCGTGGAGGAAACGTGTTCATTTAAACACAGAAACATAGTATTGGGAGCAATTGGAGCCAGTGGCCCTTTGAGCCTGCTCAACCGTTATATATGATTATGGCTAATCATACAACTCAGTATCCTGTTCCTGTTTTCTCCCAGTAACCTTTGAACCCTTTAGCTGTAAGAAATATACTTAACTCATTCTTAAAAATATTCAATGTTTGGCATCAACTACTTTCTGTGGCAGAGAATTCCACAGGCTCCCCACTCTCTGGATGAAGGAATTTCTCCTCATTTCAGTCCGAAATGGCTTACTCCATAACCTCAGACTACGACCCTGGTTCTGGACTCCCCAGTCATCGGAAACATCCTTCCTGCCTTTACCTGTCTAGTCCTGTTAGGATTTTGTAGGTTTCTATGAATCCCCTTCCTCCCCCAGAGGAAATGAATATAGTCCTAATTGAGAGGACAGGAGCCCGTTAACAGAGCTCTTCATGATATTCAAAAGCACGTTTGTGGCCAACTAAATACTTTTGATGCATATCCCCTGTTGTCATGACATGACATGTGATTTGGTCATAGCAAGATCCCACAATCAGCATTGTGGTAATGACTAGATCACCAATTTTGCTTTTGATGTTGGATGAAGCCATGACCCTTGAGAGGCCTTCCCTGGTCACCCTCAGAGTACCGTCACAGGATTTTTCTTTATGCCCACTTCAGATGGCCAACTTTGTGTTGATTCAATAGCATATCTGAAAGACAGGCCTCCAACAGCGCAGTGCTGACTATGCCTGACTCAGGTTTTGTGCTCAGGTCATGACATTCTGGCTCCCATTACAGATGCTACCTGCTGAACTGCAGCTACAGGACTATGTCGTGGGATGTTTGAGGGTTATAGTGAGGAGGAAAATTGGCAGACCCACCATCAGAATTGACCTGTGCCATTCCTTGCATGTGATGATGGTGCACATCACAATATTGCAAATATCTGGTGCCCATGGTGCGGAGGTGACAGGCTGCAATATTTACTCAGGATTGGAGGGGATGGATGGGGGGAGTTCTTAATGAGATCACCAAATGAAAGGACTTTTGAAGCAAATTTCAAAGTCCAAGACCCAGTGTGTCCATACAAAACACTCATCCACTGTGCCTCCAATATATACAGGATAACTGGCAGACACAAGCCCTAGTCTTAGCCATCTCCAACCCTTAGGTGGGGAGGCTCCGCGCCCAAGTTCTATTTATAACCTACACAGCACGTCTTGTTAGAATGTGTTCCATGCGCTGTCAGCAATCCCAGAACCATCAGTGTGTCCTCTACAATCCCTCTTGACTTCAGTCGAGCTTCTGTTGATATGGAGAAGCTTTGCACAGAAGCTGTTGGCAAGCATTCCATCTTGGAACAGACTGGGCTTACAAACTGCAAATGTCAATCCAGGAGGGAGATTCCAGGTTTAATCACTTGGCCCATACAAAGTTAGCTGGATCCCAGCTGGGAACAACGCAAGCTGTTTTCATTCATGGATTTAATGCATCACAAAAGACATTTGTTGTGTCTGTGCCAGCCCTTTTGAGAAAGTTATCCAATTTGTACCAATCCCCTCATAAAGCCTGGAAATTATTTTCCCACTTTTTCATGCATTTATCCAATTCCCTTTTGAAAGTTATGTTGAAAGTCCTTGTACATCACTCTCTCAGATCTGTAATCTGGATCACAGCAATCCGCTCTAGCAAAACATTTCTCCTCATTTCTTCTCCAATGCTTTTGTCAATGGTCTTAACTTTCTGTCTACTACTTGGAACATAGGAATGGGCACTTATCCCCTTGACCCTGCTCCGCCATTCAACTAGATCATTTTAAAAATATTTATATGCAGTTGTGGTATCGCTGATTGGGCTAGCATTTATTACCCTTGAAAAGATGGTGGTGAGCTGCCTTCATGAACTGCTGCAGTCCTTGTGTAAATGTTGGTTAGTGGTACATAGAACATAGAACATTACAGCGCAGTACAGGCCCTTCGGCCCTCTGTTGCGCTGACCTGTCATACCAATCTGAATACTGGATTAGTGGTGCTGAAAGAGCACAGCAGTTTAGGCAGCATCCAACGAGCAGCGAAATCGACGTTTCGGGCAAAAGCCCTTCATGAAGCCCATCTAATTTACACTATTCCATGTAGGTCCATATGCTTGTCCAGTGACGACTTAAATGTACTTAAAGTTGGCGAATCTACTCCCATTGCAGGCAATGGTTCGATGTGGATGATTACAATGATCTTGAGTGTTTGCATCAGATCTAGATGCAGGTCCTTAGAATTGTAGAAGATTTGGAAAGACTTCAGTCCGACACCACATTTCGTTCGGCACAGACATAAATATTACGGGAATAAATCATCCCCATTATTAGTCCCAGCTTCATTCCTAAAATATTAGCCTTGAATCATGAAACAGAAAATTTCAAACACATTTTTGATCATAAATAATTTCATCCACTTTTTATCCGGGAGAAAATGGCAGCTCATTCTGTACTTTGTGCCTAGGGTGTGAAGTTATCAGAATTGAGAACATTTACAAGCAGTCCCTGATTTACGAACACCCGACTTCAGAATGCACATACTTATGAACTTGATCCCTTACAAGGGTATATTAATTAATTATAAAGATCCAACATGTGAACATTTCCTCAAATGCATGAATGGCTATTTTATACCATTTTGTATTGTGTTCCAACTTGTGTAAACTTGACTTGCGAGCAGACCTAGAAATGGAACCCATTCGCCACACGGGGATTGCCTGTAGATGAATGGGCAGGAGAAGTGGGTGAGAAGCGATGTGCAGGAAGTTTGCCGCACAGAATCACAGTGCAATTCTTGATCAGAATAGAGATCATTTTCCTGTCAAAGTGGCTAGAATTGCTCCAACCCCCAGAATTTGTATTGCTGTCCTGCATTTACTGTATTTAGCTAGAGTAAATGATTAAGAAAGCATATGGGAAACTTGTCTTTACTACCTGAGACATAGAGTTTAAGAACAGGAAGGTTATGCTGGAAGTACTGCATATAAAATGTTGAACATGCTACAGCTAGAGTATTGTCTGCAGTCCTGGAATCCATATTGTATGAAGGATGTAATTGCGCTGGAGAGGGTGCAGAGGAGAACTACCAGAATGTTCCTGGGTTGGAGAGTTTCAGTTATGAAGAAAGTTTGGACAAACTGGGGCTGTTTTTCTTAGAGTAGGGGAGATTGAGGAGGTGCATGATTTGAGATGTATAAAATTATGAAGTGCATAGACAGAGTAGACAGCAAGAAACTTTTCCCTTGGTGGAGGGATCAATGACCAGGGCTATAGCAGGAGACTTAGAGGGGATGTGAGGAAAATGGTTTCATCCAGAGTGTGGTGGGTATGTGAAGTTCACTGCCTGTAACGGCGGTACAGGTAGAAAGCCTCCTAACACTTAAGTATTTAAATGTGCCCTTGCAATGCCAAAGCATACAAGGCTATAAACCTATAGCTGGAAAATTGGAATAGAATATTAGGTGGTTCTTTTTTGACCAGCACAGATTTGAAGGGGTGAAGGGCCTTTTTCTATGCTGTCGATCTCTAAGACTAAATAAGCCCTAATCAGGAAAGATTGCTGCAGTTTCAGTCATGAACCCCGTTTACTGTAGTCCACATTGCAATCTGCAAAATCTATTTAAAAGGCAGCTATGTCATTTCCTTTTTAGCATTTTGTTTGCTGAGTGAAAGATTGCATTCACTGGAATATAGACTGCTGCGAGCATTCAAAGGGCACCCAGGATCTGGAAATGGATCTTTGAATCTTGACACTGCTTTACAGAACTCTCCAGTATTGTGCAACCCCAGCAGTTGCCATGAAAACATAAAACATTGTCAGTGGCCATTCATCCTCTGAAGCTTATTCCATCATTCAATTAGATCATGCCTGATATGTATCGTAACTCATCTACCCAACTTGGCTGTTACTCTTAAATGCCCTTCCCTGGATGAAATTAGAAACCACGGATGTCTAAGTATTAGAATATATTTACTTAAGTAATTACAGCTCCAAAGGAAGTCATTTAAGATGGTCTCTGTGAGCCAAATTTCCTCCTTCTGGGCCCTAATGAGTACGTCCAGAAATTGTTGGGTAAAAACCCCATATGCAAAAAATCCATGACATTGGAAGTCTTTTTAAATCTACTGATAGCAAATATTATTAAAATAAGGTGGGGAAACTGTCGAAAGCAACCACAATTGCAAGAATTCTTCACTCAGCATTGCAACTGCTGATAACTTCATCATCCTTAACCAGTTCCAAATGCATCAAGCATAATACTGTGAGTATGAGTTTGAACAAAATAGAAGTGGCATTTCTCATTCTGTGCAACCACAAAGGAAGCTGGTGCACATTTAGTCTTGTTACTGTAAATGACCTGGAGAGGCGCGCTCAGCACTGCAGCACATATTTGTGGCATTTCCTTTGTAACATCCCTCTGTATGTCATGCGATGGTGTAACCCACCAGCATTAACATCACAGAGGGTTGTGAGTCAGTCATTCTGCTGTTAAGTTTTTGCATTTAGAATCTAAGTACAGGGAAGACTCAGAACCATGAGTTAAGGTTGAGGAAATTAGAAAGCAAAGGCTTGTGAGCGTATATTCATTTTGGTGATGGTCTTTGATGGATAATTGCCCAGAATTTATATTTCTTTCAAGAGCTCCATGGGTTCTACTGCTATCCAAGAAGTCCATAGGGCTCTGGTTTAATGCCTCACCTGATAGACTGAACCTGTGACAGTGATTGCACACACTTCGCATTACGGTGGAATGTCTCAGCCCAGATGTTATCTATTAACCCAAGAAAGAAGGGTAGTCCAGAGACCTTTACAGACAGAATTGCAGGATAACTTTCCAGGGCAGGAATTGGGAGTGACTGTGTGGGAGCATTTGAGGCACAGTTGGATGGGGTTTCAGAGAGGGAATGGATGGAGGAATTTGTCATCCCAGGCTGTGACACTGAGGACAACACTGTCACCTCTCAGTCACAGGTCAATGAGTCAGGTCCTGCCTCAAAGACATGAGCATATCATCTAACTGGACATTCCAGCGTAATTGAAAAGAAAAATTTGCATTTGTATAGCTACATACATGACCACTAGACATATCAAAGCACTTTGCAACTACTTTGAAGCATAGTTGCCATTAGATTAGATTTCCTACAGTGTGAAAACAGGCCCTTCGGCCCAACAAGTCCACACCAACCTTCCGAAGACTAACCCACCCAGACCCATTTCCCTCTGACTAATGCACCTAACACCATGGGCAATTTGGCATGACCAATTCACCTGACCTGCACATCTTTGGACTGTGGGAGGAAACCAGAGCACCCGGAAGAAACCCATGCAGACACGGGGAGAACATGCAAACTCCACACAGACAGTCACCCGAGGCAGGAATCGAACCCAGGCCCCTGGTGCTGTGAGGCAACAGTGCTAACCACTGAGCCACTGTGCCATCCCATTATAATGTTGGAAATACAGCAGCCAGTTTTCACACAGTAAGCTCCCACAGTCAGCAATGTGATAGTGATCTGATGATTGAGGGGACACCTGAGAATTACTCCCTTGATGCTCTTTGCAATAGTATCATGGGATCTTGGACATCCACACAAGGAGACAGGTGGAGCATTGGTTTTAGAGCCCTTCCAAAAGCTGACACCTCAGCCGTGCAGCATTAACCTGGATGTGTTTGTTCTAGTTCTGAAGTGGGATTTGTTCAGACTCAGAAGCAGGAATGCTACCCACTGAGCCACTGCATGTCATACTGTTTGGAATTATCTTTCAGCTGTTATGTTAGACTGAGGTTACACCTCAGCAGATAAAAAAGACCGCAAGATACTTATGGAAGTTCTTACCAATAATTAACTCTCGACCAGCATCAATAAAAAAAGATAACCTAGTTGTGATCAGGCTATTGCTTGTAAAGCTTGCTGCATGCAAATTGAATGCAGTGACAACATTTCTGAATTACTTAATTGGCTGCAAAGGTCTTTGGACATTCTGAGATTGTGAACAGCTCTACAGAAGTTTAAGATCTTTCTTTCTCTAAGTGATGTTGACTTATGGATAGAGTTTGCATACCTTGAGTCATAGATCTCGATAGTTGGGTGTGAAGTTATTTTGATGACTGCTGAGTTGTTTATGCTAATTGAAACTCAAGATCTTTCTTTGGGATTGGGACAGGTTGATAACTCAGAGTGGTTTCTCTGTTTATATCAGTTTTGGGAGCTTGTGACCAACAGCGAACCAGGACTACTGAATTACAAACATAGGAAGTAAGAGGTAGGCCACTCAGCCCCTCAGGGTTGCTCTTCCATTCGATAAGGTCATGACTGATTTGGTGACTCCATGTTCCAATCTATCCCTGATACCCATCTACCCCATTGCTTAATGAGAATCTATCCACTTCTGCCTTAAAAACATTCAAGGACTCTGCTTCCACCACCTTTTGAGGAAGTGAGTTGCAAAGACTCAAGACCTATTAAGAGAAAAAATCGTCCTCACCTCTGTTTTAAATGGAAGACCCCTAATCTTTAAATAGCTGTGTTTTTGCCATAAATATCATCTTTGCATCCCTGTAGTGAAAACACCAGGGTGTTATTAAATAGAAACAAACCAGTATGATTTAATGCTCAAAATTCATTTGGACCATCTGTTCTATACTAGTTCTATACTTTATGCTTCAATGCTCGAGCCACTTTAATTATTACATATTCTTATATATGTGTAAAACCTTTTCTTCCTTTTTCCCTTGTGTACATAGCAAGCTTCCTTTACATGTTGTTTTGATATTCATCTCGTTATGATAAGGAGACCCATATCTGACTACTTTCTGAGAATGACTGTTTTCCTGAGTTTATTCGTTATTATTATCTTTCATGGCCCCTTCACTTCAGACAACTTCTCCCATGAGTAAAAGCAGGTTTTCTATGCCCACCTCTTCATGATTTTAAGGAACTCTATCAGATCATTCCTTTACAATGGAAAAGGGGTCCCAATTTTTTTTTATTTATCATAAGACTGGCTGCCACCAGCATTTACTGTTTATTTACTGAACTTGTGGTGGTGATGTTCCCATGTATTTGGTGCCCTGTCGTTATACCAGGGTAGAAGTGGCAGGTTTGAAAGGTGTTGTCAGATGAATCTTGGTGAGTTGCTGTACTGCATCTTGTAGATGACAAATCTTATTCAGATCTGTTCAGAAATCAATTTCAAACATTTGCTCATGGGAATGTGAATGTCACTGGCAAGGCCAGCATTTGTTTCCTATCCCTAATTGTGCTTGAATTGATTGGCATGCTCAGCCATTTCAGGGGGTAGTTAAAAATCAACCACATCACTGTGGATCTGGAGTCATATGTAGGCCAGACTGGGTAAAGATGGCAGATTTCCCTCCCTGGAGGACATTAATGAACCAGGTGAGTTTTTATAACAATCGGCTGTGGCTTCATAGCACTATTACTGAGTTTAACTTTATATTCCAGATCTGTATTAATTATAATTAGTAAGTAATTTAAGTTAAATTCTCCTCTGGCGGAATGTGAACCTATGTACCTCTGATGAACTAGACTGTGACATTACCATTGTGCCACCAACTCCCATTGTCTAATGGATGGGTGATGAAGGGGTTCTATGGCCTTTAAGCTACAGACAAGACTATTCTTGATTTTTCCATACTGTTTAACTCAGGTTGATTCACATACCAACACATATCTAGACAACCGCCTCCTGAAAACCAAGGGGGAAGAAGAGTGGATCTCATTTGATGTGACAGAGACAGTGAAAAAGTGGCTGTTGAATAAAGGTAAGGGGAGACAGAGATGAACTCCAGTTTCCAGAGAGAGAATAAAAGAGGGAGCATTGTGTTCATACTGTGCATTTCATGACCTCCGCATATGCTGAAACACTTGTTAACAAATGCAGTAATTATTTTAGGGTTAGTCACTGTTATCAAGTAGGACCTGTAGCTATTTTGCACATAGTTGACCTGCTACACTGGCTAGGCTCCTAAATGCTTTGCAGGAAGAATCCGCTTCTAGTTGATGTTATGATTTTTTTTCCTTAAAGAGAGTGGTCACCAGGTTTCAGTGCAGAAAAGGTTATTAATCTTGTGGATCCAGCATGAAATGGGTTTGGAGAGTTTCAATGCGTCACTATCATAGATCACCAGTACTTAGCTACAAATTGACAACAAGCCAACCTCTCCCCTAGAGTAAGAAAGACCAGCATAGCACGTTGTAACATTAAATTCAGTGTGGGGTGTGCCTGTGAGATAGGGGAATCAGTAGAAATGATTAGAGCAGAAAAGAGAGAGCTTTGCACTGTAAATAAGTCCGTGCTGTCCAGGTCCTGGGAGTGTTTGGGAATGTGTGTATGGAGGTTTACTCTGTATCTAACTGTATCTGCTGTACCTGTGTAGGTATGTTTGATGGGGACAGTGTAGAGGGAGCTTTAATCTATTTTCAACCCTGTCTCTGCTGTGGAAGTGTTCGATGAGACAGTCTAGAGAGAGCTTGTGCTGAAATTGGGCATTTAATTATGTAGAGCTGGCTTTAATCTGTGGTAGTCAATGTCGAGAGTTTGTTGCTGGGAAAGTACAGTGGGTCAGGCAGCATCCAAGGTGCGGGAGAATCAACATTTCGGGCATAAGCCTTTCATCAGGAATGAGGCTTGTGGGCTGGGGCTGAGGGGGGGGCGGTGTGGGGTTGAAAGGAAGGTAGCTGAGAAAGCGATAGGTGGATGAATGTGAGGGAGAAGGTGATAGGTCGGGGGGGGCGAGGTGATGGACAGGTCTGGAGGGCAGTGCCGAGTTGGAGGCTTGGGACTGGGATAATGTGGGCAAAGGAGAAATGAGGAAGCTAGTGAAATTCACATTTATCCTGTGTGGTTGCAGGGTCCCGAGTGCTTTCCCAGCAACACACTCTTGACTCTGATCTCCAGTATCTGCAGTCCTCACTTTCTCCTCTGTGGTAGTCATGAACAGGATATAGTGATATATTAGTTATGTCACTGGTGTAGCAGTTCATTTGAAATCAGATTAATGATTTAGATATAATTTTGTATAAAACACAGGTAACAATAAAATTCATGGTGTGTTGGTTTGTTATTGTAGCCATTTGAAGGAGATGGGACACTGAGGAATCGGAGAAGATAAATAAATGTGTTTTTTGCATCTGAAGAATGAGTTTTAAAATTTTTAAAAAGGGCCAGGTTTGGTCTTCAACATCTGATGAAGACTTCTGAGCCCTGCACTTTAGACAGAATGTGAAGGAATTAGACCATGTTCAGAAAGGATTTACCAGAATGGTTCCAGGAGTGAGGGACCGGCTGCAAAGAGATGCCACTGAGGGGCAATGACACCATGCTTAATGATCCATGTATTCCACAGCACCTTCATGAAGGTTCAACAAAGTCATTATGGGATGAAGCTATTGTCTGATGAGGGAAGACTAAATAGACTGGGCCAGTATTCTCTGGAGTTGAGATGAATGAGAAATGATCTCATTCTCAAATAAGATTCTTTCAGAGATTTACAAGATAGATGCAGGAAGAGTGTTTCCCTCTAGGCTGGGTGGCTAGAATCAGAGGGGACAGTCCCCCCAAAAAAAGGAATAGGCCATTTAGGATTGAGCTGAGGAGGAATTTCTTCATTTTGAGGATCTGGAATCTTTCAAATTCTGCACCCCAAAGAGCTGTGGAGGCTCCATCATGGAATATGTTCAAGACAAAGATCAATAGATTTCTAGATATTAAAAATAGCTAAGAATATGGGAGAGTGCAGAAAAATGGTATCGAAATAGAAGATTAACTACAATCACATTGATTGGGGGAATGAACTCGAGGGGCAGCATGGCTTTTTGTTCTTATTTATTCTGTCTTATGTTCACTCCCAAGCGCAGATGAGGATATTGGCTTAGGAGTCAGGCGTCTTCAAATCCAAGTGCCATACTCACATTTAGTGTGTGAATCTCTCTTTGAGTTAATATGTTCTGTGGTTTGTGTGGATCAATAATGCTAACTAATTCTTGTTTTAATCCCTAGGATTTCTGCTTCCCATAGAATGTTAGAAACCCTGTCATTTGAACTAAAAGTTTCCATCTGCTGAGTACAGCTGCAGACTGTGTGATGAAAGAATGTTCATAATACTTTAAATATAAATATTCTGAACCCACACATCAACCATTTGTCCTTCTGTAGATTCAAGAATTTCCACATATCAAATGTGAAAGGCGCACAGGAGCGGATTATCGGATTAGAGTTGAATGACAGCCCCCACTGCAGTGCAGTATTGAGGGAGTGCTGCACTGTCACAGATTCCAACTTTCAAGTGAGACCCTATTTGCCCTTAAATCAGATCTGCATCTAAAAGATCCTGTGGGCAGTTATCAATGAGAAAGAAGGGGGGAGAATCCTCTGATATCCTGGTCAATATTTATCCCAGCAACAGATTTTCTGAATATAATTTCACTGCTGTTTGTGGGAGCTTGCTTTGTGCACATTAGCTACTGCATTTTCTGGATTACAAAAGTGAATGCAATTCATATGCAATCTCCATTTCCTGAGGTTAGAAACAGCACTATACAATACAAGTGCTCTTTATTATTCACCGATAGTTTGGGGTTAATGCTGGAGTTTGATTGAGGGCACCATGTCTTTTTCATAGTCGTACAGCATGTTAACAGACCATTTGGTCCATACTCATCCATGCCAACCACATATCCTAACCTGATCCAGTCCCATTTGCCAGTATTTGGCCCATATCCCTCTAAACCCTTCTGATTCATTTATCCATCCAGACGCCTTCTAACTGTTGCAATTGTATCCACCTCCACCATCTCCCCTGGGAGCTCATTCCATACATGCATCATTGGGTGAGAAAGTTGCCCCTCAGGTCCCTTTTAAATCTTTCCCTTCTCACCTTAAACCTATGCCCTTTAGTTCTGGACTCCCTTACCCTGAGAAAAAGACCTTGGCTATTCACCTTATTCATGCCCCTTTGTAAACCTCTATAAGGTCACCTCTCAATCTCCAACACTTCAGGGAAAATGTCCCAATCTATTCAGCCTTTACCTATAGTTCAAACCCTCCAATCCAGCAACATCCTTGTAAATCTTTTCTAACAGCACCTTTCCTATAGAAGGGAGACCAGAATTGAATGCAGAAAGTTGTTTCATCTGTGGTACTGGGCTATCTTTGATCACCCAATAAAGTCTGTACATTTCTGATGAACTCCAGGATGTTGACAGTAGGGAATTCAGTAATGGCAAGGGACAACGGATACAATATCTCTTGTTGGAAATGGTCAATTCTGTGCTACAAACATTACTGACTAATGTGATCCAGTTCTTGCCTAATATGAGTGCAGAGTGCTTCAGTATGTGAGAAGTTACACATGGAACTGAATACTAGTGTGGAATTGTAACGGGATTGATTGCAAAACACCTCAATTGGTTTACGATGTTGGCTGTACTGTAATAATTTTCGTTAAGTGTACATTGTGACCCAAAATAAAATCTTTTATCCAATGAATTTGACTTTCTCTACACAGCGAACAACAGCCTCCTCCCTCACCCTGTCTTTCCTTGCAGAGACTGACCAAAGATTGAAGATCAGCGTCCACTGCTCCTGTGAGTCTTCCAACCTGAGGAAAAGCCTTCAACTGAAATTCTACGGTAATAAGACCATCCAATTGTAATGTAGCTTTGTCCCAGATAATGTAGATCATTTTACTTTTTCAATAAACTGTTACTTTGCTCCTCATAGAGACTAGCAACCTGAACCCTTCAATTAGCTTTCTGTCTGTAACTCATTCCTGGGTATCTGTTATTCCATAAAAAATCTAAACTGAGCGATTAGATTCAAGTCTGTAACACACTCCCAGGTATTTGTTACAATTTATATAAAGTCATCAAATCCTTGATTAGACTCTAGTCTGTAACTCACTCCTGGTTATATATAAACACCTCTGAATAGACTCTTCTGTAGCTCATTTCCAGTTACCTATTATACAAGTTGTCAATATTTTTGAAAAATATTTAATTTTTAAAACTAAGGCTTGATGCAGAATTGATTTTTGATTTAAGTCCATACGTGCTTGATGTTGGTGCATTAATTATTGGGTTGGGGGTGAATGGGGCAGAGCATTGGGAATTCCAAGAAGTGGTTAAATCACACAAATTGAAATGGGGAATAAGAATAGGGATGGAAATGAGAGGGGGAACGGGTATGGGGATAGGATTGGAATTGGGAATGGAATCAGGGATGTAGAAAGAGCATGGGAAGGGAACAAGATTGGGGAATGGGAATGGAAATTGGGATAGGGATAGGGCAGGATGTGTGATCTCTCAGGAGGATTCCATCACTTACTTTCTTTTGTTTGACAGAGTCACCAAGGGGGGACTTGCAGGCCCTGGCAAGGCGGAACCGGAAGATGGCACACATCCTCATCATGTCCACCCCTTCGACCAGGGCTGACACTCACAGTAGAAGAAAACGGGACCTTGACACAGACTACTGCTTCGCGTAGGTGTCCCTTTAACTGTCCGAACAATAGTGGCCACCTCCTGGTGGTGATGGTGCGTTCAATTCAATCCAGGCAGCAGGCCACGGCTCCAGTCCCTAGACTCTGCTAGTTCTGGAGTTGGAGGAGGCCAGTCAGCCCCTCAAACCCATTCTGAGAGTGAACTGGATTATGCCTGATGTGTTTTTCTATCCCTCGAGACCCTTACCCCCCATTAAAAAAGTCTTATGTTTGAAAACTGCTGTTGATCATACAGCCCCCTCCTCCTCCTAAACAAAGTTCCAGATCCCAGAATTAGCTGATCTCAGCCCCAACCTGAGGACCACAGTTGGCACTTGTGTTGTAGGGGAGCCAACTGGTAAGTACTACAACAATAATTTGAATTAACATAGCTTCTTTGGTGGAGTACAAACTCCCCAAGGTACTTCATTGCATTATGATTGGATTATATTAAACCTTGTCCTACATGTGGAGAAATTAGTATAAGTGGCTAGAATTTCGAATTGGACAGAGAAAGAAAGCAGGCGCAAAGGTCTGAAAGAATCCCAAGTTTAGGCTCCAGGCCACCAAAGAATTTTTAAATTCAATTCATGGAAGTCCAGCGTTCATTGTTAAGGGGAAAATCAAGAGTCAAACACATTGCTGAGGGTCTAAAGTCACATGTAGTGCCAAACTGGGACAGACACGTAAGGACAGCAGATTTCCTTCCCTAAAGGGCATTAGTGAACCGGGTGGACTTCTATAACAAACAATAGTAGCTACATTGTCACTATTAGACCTGCTTTTCAATACAGAATTTTATTGAGTTCAAATTCATCATCTGTCATGACAGGATTTGAACCATATTTCTTAGGGTTCTGCACTACTAGTCCAGTAACATTACTACTACTGCACCATCACATCTCTGAAGCAATGAAAATTGATAATGCACAAAGGGTCAGCAATGGCAGAGTGCAGCAATCTTGGTGGATTGTTGGGTTGGCGGAAGTTTCAGAGACAGGCAGGAGGTGAGGTTTTTGGGTGAGGACAAGATTGAAGAGTCTATCATTCTCAGACCATGCAGTTGATCTAGAGGATGAACTGAGAGAAGCATTTTGCTAAAACCCTCTATAATATGCACCATCATAGGTCTGCTGAGGAGAAGAACTGCTGTGTACGGCGCATGTATATTGATTTCCGAAAGGATCTCAACTGGAAGTGGATCCATGAGCCTAAAGGCTACTACGCAAACTTCTGCATGGGACCCTGTCCATACATATGGAGCTCAGACACCCAGTACAGCACTGTAAGTATCAGGAGAATCTCAAACACATTTACACTGATACACTGGAACATCAAAAATAGGAGCAGGATGTTCCATTTTGCCCATCAATTCTACTCTGCTATTCTTGGCTACGAGAACCTACAAAATTCACACGTACAACAGCTCACTACATCAGTTTTGTTCTGCCTTTAGTGTAATTAATAGCAGCAGTTTCGGTACACATTCCCTTAACACTGTTTTGACAAACACTCCCCCACCGTCATACTCACTCCCCCACACACTCCCTCAACATCATGCTCGCTCCCCCGCAGACTTCTCCACTATCACACACAGTGCTCCACACACTCCCCCACCGTCACCTTCACTCCGCCACACGCTCCCCCACCGTCACAGCACAGAACAACATTCTAGTTGGATCCAGGTGATTTTATGGAACTCATTTATTTCCACATATTTTTTTGAACATCCACTTAAGATACTCACACGGTTCTGCCCTTCCACAACTTCGAAATGTGACACTGATTCCTTCCAACCTATTAAGTTGAAAAAGTTATCCATACCCACACAATGTTTTCTTATCATTATCTTACAAGTCTCAATGAAATCGCTTGGTGTCAGGTCCAAGTCTATGGGTCCAGCTGGCAATTTTAAATTTGGGAATTAATCCTCATGCCTCCTCTGCACCCATTCCAAACTCTTGTGCCTTCTGCAGATAGTGAGAAGAGTGAAATGGGTAATGGTATGATATTTAACTGATGTCCAGCATTTTATGATTGACAATATGACATCTTCAGCCTGCAACAGTAGGCTATAAATTGGCTTCTACAAACAGCCACTGCTGTGAACAGGAAGGATGGGCTCATCCTGAAACCTGTAGATAAAATAATGAAGGCTGATTCGAGCTGACTAGGGGTTAGACACTGAGCAGTCAGGCATCTGAAAGGGAAGGCCTGTGGCGAATGGAAATTCCCTATTGATTAATTTCCATTCTGAGCATTCAAAATTATGCTACTCAAAAAGCTTAAGCTGCTGAATACTTTATTTTCGATAAAGATTTGGGTTTGAAACCCCTTTTTTAATTATGGCTTTCTCGGGGGAGAGAAGAGGTTTGTTTCAATGCAGAATGATGCTGGGTGGTTTATATTCCTTCAATGTGATGGATGGGCACACAGAAATCTGTACACACTGGCACAGAGCCACTTGTCCACAATAAAAGGATGCACTAGTAGAGATGCGCATATACACGGGAACAGAGGCACACATCTACACTGATACATTGAAACATCAAAAATAGGAGCAGGATAAGTCCACTTGGCCCATCAAGTCTGCTCTGCTATTCTTGGCTACTTTAATCCAAAACATTTTCCCAAATTATCCTGTTATCTTTAATATCTTGAACTATGTAGTTAAAAACACATGCGCGCACACCCTTACAGAGAGTCATGAACACACTGGCACAGAAACACATAGAGACATTTTTATTTGTATTGAAAGGAGTATTGCGACCATGAGTTGCACAAATCTACCGTGCATGTAGCTTTTATGTGGCTTTGAAACAGAATGATAGGAGTCGAAACTGAGAGCTAATTGTTAGCAATGATTCAAGTGAAATTTGAAAAAGGTAATGACAGATTGATCTTTGTAACCTTGACATTAATCTGTCAGCATTTTGGCCTGGATATGTCTAAATTTAACAAGTGCACCAACTTTATACTGCAGATATACAGGGGGCTTTCCCCACACTGAAATCCCTAGGAATTTCTTTGACTATCATTATTGTATTTGACTTTCCCTAGCGTAGTCTGTTTGAACCAAACTGCCTTCTGTTTCTGATGGAGCTGGGGTTTTCCAGCTGGTCAGGAGCTTCTTTCTGTTGCCAGGCACCAGCTTGGATAGCCTGCTGCACAGAAACTGAAGAATGCCATTTAGACACTCCAACATGTTACTCTGTTCACTGAAATCATTGCTCATTTGCACTGTCACTCCCTTTATCTTATTGGCTCCCTGTTGCTAGGTACTCCCCAATCTGACAGACATTTATTGGGATCAGTCTTTAAAGTTTCAGTTGTCCCCAGATTTTGGAGGGACAGGGTTCCAGCTTCTCATTACTGTGTGTAATGAAATGCTTCCTGATTAATTGCTTAATTCTAAATTTAAAAATTATGCCCAACTCCCAGAACAGGTACAGCAAGAGGTTAAATACAGAGTGAAGAACCCTGTACACTTTTGCCATCAAACACTTCCAGGATAGGGAAAACACAAGGGTGGATACAGAGTAAAGGTCTCTGTACACTGTCTCATCACTGTCAGGACAGGAACAGTTTGGGGTTGGATACTTAAACCGAAAGTAAAGCTCTCTCTGCACTGGCCCATCAAACGCGCCAAGGATAGGAAAGATGTTAAACTTGAAAGGGTTCAGAAAAGATTTACAAGGTGTTTCCAGGATTAGAGGGTTTGACCAAGAGGAAGAGGCTGAATTGACTAGGGCTTCTTTCCCTGGCGGGTCAGAGGGTGAGAGGTGACTGCCTGGAAGTTTATAAAATCATGAGGGGCATGGATAGGGGATAGCCAAAGTCTTTTTCTAAGGGTAGGGGAGTCCAGAAGTAGAGTGCGTAAGTTTAAGGTGAGAGGGGAAAGATTTAAAAGGGAACTTTTTCACGCAGTGGGATGGTGCATGTATTGAATGAGTTGACAGAGGAGGTGGTGGAATTGGATACAATTACAACATTTAGATGGGTACATGAAAGGAAGGATTTGGAGGGATAGAGGCCAAATGCTGGCAAATGGGACTAGATCAGTTTAGAATATTTGGTCGGCATCGATGAGTTGAATTGAAGGGTCTGTTTCCGTGTTGCATAACTCTATGACAAGTACAGCGCATGATTAAATACAGAGTAAACATCCCCTGTTGTTTTAAATTGAAGCTAAACCTTTCTTTGCAATGTCCCCATAAACACACCCAGGAGATGGACAGCGTGGGGATAGATACAGAGTAAAGTACCCTCTACACTGTCCTCATCAAACACCCCGAGGACAAGGATAGCACTGAGTTAAATACAAGACTGTTTACAAAGTTGAGAACCAAGATCAGGATTGACACTGCCCAAAAGTATTTCACACAGTGCTCTTACAGCCATAGCAGCTTGTTAACTATGTGATAGGTAAACTGCATTTGTTTTTGACAGAGTTACAAGGAAACAGGCAATTCAGCCAATCTGGTCCATTCTGCTGTTTATACCCACATATACTTTCCACCAGTCTACTCCTTTCGCCCCTTGTCTCTCCACTGTCCCCATAAATGCATCAATATTTCTTCACCACATTCTCATCACTTTTTGCCTGATGGATTTTCTCCTGAATTCCCAATTGAATTTACTATTGACGTTCATAGCTGCTATTTGTAATCTCTCCACTATTGGAAACATCTTCCCTACATACAGTCATTGCAGGACAAATGAAGGCCATTCAGGTGCAGCATGTTGGAGGCCACTCGGTCCTGGCAGTGTCATTGCCAATGCTGGCCCATGTGCTTATGCATATAAAAAATTAATGAGGTTCCCATCTCTCTCTCTCTTCTCTCTCTCTCTCTCTCTCTCTCTCTCTCTCTCTCTCCCTCCCCCTTCTTTTACAGGTCTTGGCTCTGTACAACCTGCACAACCCTGGAGGCTCCGCATCTCCTTGCTGTGTCCCCCACGTCCTGGAACCTCTGCCTATTCTCTACTATGTGGGTCGTCAGCCCAAAGTGGAGAAACTCTCCAACATGGTT
The DNA here is from genome assembly GCF_047496795.1 of Chiloscyllium punctatum. Classification (NCBI taxonomy): domain Eukaryota; kingdom Metazoa; phylum Chordata; class Chondrichthyes; order Orectolobiformes; family Hemiscylliidae; genus Chiloscyllium; species Chiloscyllium punctatum. The sequence continues at coordinate 68,114,819 of NC_092767.1, forward strand.
GTGAAGTCATGCAAGTGCAGTTGAAGGTCCAGCCGAGCAAAGAGGGTCCAGTGCCAGCAAAATCTAGAGCCAAAGTCGAACCAACTCATAAGCCTCCAGGTGGATTACATCTGCACGAACATATTCAGCACATGTCTAATGTGTGAAAATAGAGGCTTTCTGTTTGTCTTTTTCTATTCAGAATGTTGTCCACTAATTCCTGCCAGACCACACTGGACAATCTGACTCATGTCTACATCGTTCCAGGCTCCAGAATTCCAGCTCCAGCTAAGTTGGAGACTGCATTTCAGTGTTTTTATATTTTTAAATGACCGGTGTTCTGATAATTTATAAATCTAGGGGTCTTTTCAATCTGGTTTGTCCCAGAATCTGCTCCATGTAGTTCAATTGATTGCCACCTTCTACACTAGGCCCTGATCTCTTGACCTTGAACGCAGCATTGAATCCTGGGCCGATAATAGAAGTGTCTTCACAATAGAAGTGTCTCATTGTGCTTTTACATTTTAAAAAAAATAATTCAGCTGCCTCCCAAACTGGTTCAAAAACTTTAGGCAGCTGATTAAAAGGCAGAGGGTCATTACATGAACTTTATAATTCTCCCCTGGGCAGCATTTTGATGAGTTTGTTGCCTCAAGGTTGGGCCTTAGGCCTTAGCCTGACAGGAGAAGAGATTCAAAAAACAAAAATAACAACAGGAGAAAAGATGGTTACACCATGACAGACTAAATACTACCAACATTAACTTGAAGAGGACTGTGAAGCCATTTCAAAACATACCAAAAGTGGATTTCATCAAGACAACAAGGACTTGAGGATGGGCCTATTCAGGAAGATCGAAAATCAAACTCCTGGTTAACACCATCTATTCTGAGTATTTATTTCTGGGTCTTAGGCTGCAAACAGGATAAAGGCCTCAGTCTGGCATGTTGACTCAAGAAATACATGCTGCCAAATAAGCGTATGTGTTTTTCTAAAACTAATTGTGTTTCTTGATGAAATTGTGCATCAGTTCTCCTTTTTATACAGTATTTCTTGGGTTGAAGGATGGAATTTGCTCATGATTAACTTTCCTCCATTATTCTTATTCTTGGATGTTCTGATAGAATTGAACATTGAGAAGATTAAGTTGGTGCACGGACAACACCCTCAACAAGTTGTCCTCCATCTCCACCACTTATCCATGCAACTTCATGTCCTTCATGTGACAATATGTAGGGGCATCTTAAAATGATTGTTTCAATGTTTGAACTTTGCGGGGAGATGATGGCACTGATACTGGGTTAGTAACCAGCCAGCCCAGGTTAACTATTTGGGGACATCATTTCAAATCCCACCACTGCAAGTGGTGACATTTAAATTCAATCGATAAAACTGGAATTGAATGCTAGTCTCAGCATCAGTGATTGTAAAACTACTGTCAATTGTTGTTTTAAAAAAAACCCATTGGTTTCATTAATGCGCTTTAAGGAAGGATATAAATCATTCTAACTGAATCTGGGCCCAGATTAGGTAAGGGTGGCAGATTTCCTTCCCTAAAGGACCTTAGTGAACCTGACAGGTGTTTACAACAAACAATGATTTCATGGTTGACATTACTGATGATTAGCTTTCAATTCCAGATTTTATGAAATGAATTTAATGTTTTAGTGGAAATTTGTTCCCATGCCCCAGCACTGGTCTCAGCCTCTGGATTAGTGGTCGAGTGATGTTACCTTACATCACCATTTCACTATTTTTTGTACTATGAATTTCTCACTGTCACTCAGAACCAGCTGCAAATGGAAGGTTCTGGATTTATCTCCCATCACTGGGCAGCAGCAACAAGGGTAAAGAATCTGAAGATCTCGAGTTTCTGCTGTATGGTCAAAAGTGAGAAACCAGAGGGCAAGAGCCTTCCAAGGACATATGAGAAGCATCAGGGACTTTAGACAGGCAAATAGATAATCCAGAAAAAAGACATTAATTTGATCAGTGAAAATGAACTCATTGGCGAATAGCTTTTTGGGTTGCCAACAATGATTAATGTTAGTCCTGGAGGTTTCACACATGACTTGCCCTTGCTCCCAGGCTTCAGCCATTGGTGGTCCAACACATCCATCCTCATGGCAGAAAGGCCAATCAGAAAGCAAAAAAGACTCAGCCATTTGGATGAAACCTGACGGTCAGCCAAACAGCTATTTCCCATGTTTTCAATATTTTTATATCTGGTAAGGTGAAACGTGCCAAGACAATGACAAAAAAAAACCCCACCATCTTCCTGATGTATCAAGGATTTTTCTCCAGATTTGCAAACAACAGTGTCCTGGAGATTCATAATCACATCCTGGAAGCTCCGGGCATCAGAGGGTTGGCATTTGGCAAATGGCTTTGTATTTGGTGTGTGTTGAGGTCTGAAGTCATTGGAACCGATGACATATGTCATGTCCAGTGTTCAAGGAGGAATGAGGTGAATTCTTTTTCTCCATGTAGTTCATTCACTTTTGGAATTCTCTTCCCCAGACCTCAGTAGAGACTGGGTCATTGAATATGTTCAGCGCAGGGTTAGACAGATTGTTGATTGACAAGAGAGACCCAGTTTATGAAGTTGTACACAGGAAAGTAGAGTTGATCTGCAATAATCTGATTGAATGTTAGAGCAAACTTGAAGGGCTGAATGGGCTTCTGCTCCTTTTTCTTGTCTTCTTGAGTTAAATAATTGAATGATGCAGTTGTAGAACTTCGCCCTAACCACCGGCAATCCTTTAGTAACATGCCTCTGTTTATCCCCATTAGTGGAGATACGTAAAGGATTTAATTACTTTGACTCTCATCCCCGCCCATTCCCACACCATTCAATCTAACCAAGTGTAGGTGTTGTAAGAGAATGTGATGACTTTAACAGTGTGTAACCCAACATTACTTTGTGTTGCTACTGAATTAGCTCAGTTGCTACTGTTACCAAGATCTCACCAAGAGGACAGAAGTTTGAATTGCCAAAGTATATTGAAAGTACCACATTGCCCCCATTTTATTTGTCCATCCAACATGCAGCTGCTCGTTCCTGTTTGGCACCATGTCCCATGCGTTTGGTTTGGTCAAGAGTTGGCTGTTTGAACTCAGAAGTGACTGTAAGAGTAAAATCGCATTATTTGGTGATTTTCCAAGTATATAACCCTCCAAGGCCTGGGCCCTCCCAAGGTCTGTAGAACATTCCTAAATCTTGATGTTGCTCCAAGTTAAGCCTCTTGCACATCTCTGATTTTCTTCTGTCCACCAGTGAGGCTGTACCTTCATCTTAGATTCTGGAACACATTTCTCCCAACATTTCTTAAAACCTACCTCTTTGACCAAGCCTTTGGTAACTCTGCCTAGTCTGTCCCCTCTGACTTGGAATCAGTTGTTTTTAATGCAAATTCATTCATGGGATGTGAGCATCCCTGTAAGGCCAAGATTCATTGCCCATCTCCAATTACCCTTTGAGGAGGGTAAAGAGTCAGCCACTGAGTCATATGTAGACCAGACCGGGTAAGGATGGCAGATTTCCTTCCCTAACTGGCATTGGTGAACTAGGTGGGTTTTAATAACAATTAATTATACTTGCCATGGCCACCATTATTGAGGGCAGTTTTTAATTCCAGAACTTTTTTAAAAATTGAATTTAAATTCCAGTAGATGCTACAGTGGGATTTGAACTAACGTCTACAGATCATTAGCAAGACCTCTGGATTACTTGCTCCGAAGATACGAAGATATCATCACTATGCTATTTTGTTGTTGTTCTCCAAGGTTCTCTATTAATGCTTCAGTGAAATACCTCAGGACAGTTTTACTGTGCTTAAGAAGTGCTATATAAATGTAGTTTGTTATTGTTATGGGATCTCAAAGATACCAAAGTGAAAAGCATCAAACGCAAGGGTCAAGGCCTGCTAAAATGCGAAAGGAGGCCCTGGTCAGTCAAGTTTCAGAGACCATTGTGACCATATACAGAACCCAGGTGACACTTCCAGTAACTGAAGGACAATTGCCCTGCAGATGCACTTTCATTTCAAGGCAGAATGTCAACTATTTATCGGCAACCTAAACAAGCTAAACGCCAGATATAACATCAAAGATTCAAAAGTGGGGTCAGTCTATTGCTACCTAGTCTTCCTTGGATTGTTAGATTATTTATAATTAGTATCTCTAGCAAGTAATCAATAGCTGGAATGTGGTTTACCAGGACAAGGACAGCACAGAACTATTAATGACAAGTGTTTAATGATCTATGGTTTGGTGTCTCAGACTATGCATAGCTCAGGGCCATGACTGATGTCAACTTGTTACCTTTTTCCAAATTTGATCTTTCACAGCCATCACTGACTGGCAATGTCAGCATTTGTAGCCCACCCCTATTGCTTCTGAACTGAGTGCTTTGCAAAGGCCATTTCGGAGTGCAGTTAAGAATCACCTAGATTTCTGTAGATCTGGAGTCATATATAGACCAGACCAGGTAAAAATTAGAGATTTCCTTATCTAATCTCCCTAAATGAACCAGATGTCTCTCCTCACTCCAACAATTGGCAATATTTTAACCTGAGATCAGGTTTCATTCAAATTCACCTGCTGGTTATGAACTCAAGACCCACAAACAATTGTCTGAACCTCAGGATTAGTCGTGTTATAACCTTATCACTAAGCCATTCTTTCCCCTGCTTTAGGAAACCTAGCACAAAACCTCCACCAGTACACAGCATCTGTTTGTGTGTGGAGGAAGGTGGTAAAGTGTTTCATTTTAAAGGTAGTATAGTGTTGTTTACCTTGCCAGCTGTCTGCCCTGTTGGAGAAGGTGTGGGTTTGTTCTGATGTAGACAGATCATTTCAGGGGTGTGAAAAACTGTCCCAGATAACTGCAAGCTCAATTATAATACCCAGCAAACAGGCATAACCTTACTTTTATATTTGAATCTTATTGAAACAAAATCTCTGACACCCTTGGTAAATATCTTTAAAAAGAGGGCTGGTGTTATACAGGCAGGAACTGCACATATCCACTATCTGAATACCCATGATGTAGTGCTGCTTTCACTGCAAATGAACAGTAATTGGGTAGATATAATGGAATCCTCCTTTTTATAATAATGGGTCATAACAAACTTTCTTGACAGTCTCATTATTTGACAACACAACCAGAAATCTCAATATTTTCAGTAGGATGTGTGAGCTGTGGTTCGGTTGGTAGCAACCTTGCCCCCAAGTCACAAATCTCTGGTTTCAAGTCGCGCTTCAGTTTACAAATTAATGCTGATTCTCCAGTGCAGTACTGACGGAGCACAGCGCTGTCCCAGGTACCGTCTTTCAGTTTATTGAAGCTGCATCTGCCTGCATGCTTGGTTGGATATTTCAGCTCTCCCCAATGTCCTGGCTAATATCTATTCTATGACTCCATTCCTTGAGTAACATCATAATGGAGTATCCGATCATTCCCCCATTGCTGTTCATGGGAGCTTGCTGTGCACAAATTAGCTGCCTCATGTCCTATATCTCAACAGTTATCTACTAAACCATACCTCAGTGGCTGTAAAATGGTTTGAGAAGTTCAGTGATCCTTGCAGACTCAATTTAAATGGAAATTCTTCTACCATCCACAACATGAACCCCGGAAAGACCATAAGCGAGAAAATCAGTGGACACAATACATCAAGCTGGATTTTATCTCTTGAGGTTTCTTTACTACTTTGATTCCATTTATAGGTTGTTCCAATTGATATGATTACTGAGACAGGAACTCGATGTGGAAACAATATTGAGTGTAGCTGTGAACTAAGAGATGTTTGAGGGAAAAGAAAGCTCATATTGGTATCTTGTGGCACAACAGTTGTGTCCCTCCCTCTGAGCCAGGAGGTCTGGATGTATAGAGCTCTATAATAATGTCACTGAACAGGTTGGTCAGAAATTATTTTTTAAAAGGTCCATGAAGAGGATTTCTGATGTGGCCCCTTTCTAGAATGTATGGGACAGCAGCATTGTACCCAAGGTGTGTTCTCAATGTTAAAGTCATTTTTAGTTATAGAATTCTGAAATCTAAGGCATCATTTTTAAGGTTCAAATCCCAACATGGGAGGTTGGGTTGGTCTTGGGGCTGTGATAAGAAAGTCAGTGTTGATGACTTAGTTGAGCTCAGAGCCCATCCAACTCTTCTTTTTCCTCACTGTTTAATGAGTTCAAACTTTGATCCAAGTATTGAGAGCTGTGAACATTTTTCAGAATTACAGAATTGTTACAGTGCAGAAAGAAGCCATGCAGCTGCTCATTAAACAAGCATCACTACCTAGAGCTAATCCACTGCTTTTTTCCCCCCTTGCACACTATTTCTATCCAAATAATCATCCAATGCCAAATTGAATGCTTCAGTTTTTGTGCCAAAATGTCTTGGCATGATATTGTAAACAGAGAATAGGATGAGAGTCAAATTTTCGATTGTCTTGCGGAAGTGCTTCTTCAGACGTTCGGTCTGGCAGTGTTTCCCAAGCTGCTGTAGTGGCAAAGAGGCAATTTCAGTTGGTCATAAAAGCCAATGAGCAGTTGGGACACATTGTCAGGCTCAAGGCTCAATGTGCACAGCTTATTGGGCAAGGGAACGTGGTTGTTGGTGTTGGTGTTGGTGTTGGGGGGCAGAGGAGGGTAAAAGAGCCAACAACAAAAAAGCAAACGTCCCTTCTTTAATCTGACCGTGCTGGGTGAATCAGAGGGAATATTCCTCATTAGGTCTCTGACCTAGCCAAAATTTCGATTCTTTTAGAATTGCACTAAGGGTTTGACATGTAGTAATATTTTTGAAATGAGGAAATTCTGAAAACTTTTATAATGCTGTACATTTGTTTGGGGTGTGTGTGTGTCTGTGTGTGTGTGTGTGTGGCTTTCTCATGGGGTCCAGACAGCCAGTGACTGCACAGAAAGAGGCTGATCTACTGTATTTGCTCATACATAAACCACACCCCAGATGTGAGCTGCCTTTTTTCATCTGCATCCCCAAATTAAAATGATTTGTGTTTGTATTCATATAGCATAGATGATTACTGAAGGTTTATAGACTTTAAAAACAGTGTCCCCACCCATCCCCATTTGATCTAAGATGCAGTGGTTTCTTTGCAAAAATGTACACCCTGACTTTTGATTTTTATTTTCCAAGAATACACATTGGTGTTTCATGACTAACCCAACACAGTCACTGGTTTGTTTAGATACTCAGTGTAACCAATCTTTGATCCCTCAAGTTGTGCATTGGTTCAGTATTATCAAAGTTCCTGTCGTCTCATGTCAATGGTATTGCCCTCTGTGTTTTGAATGTTTGCAATGTATAGAACCACAATGTAAATAGTGAATAAAGAATTTTACTAATGCCTCCAGATACCTGTCTTTATTTTCCAAACACCATGCGTGTCTCCTACACTCAACGTACTGACTTTCTGCAAGTAAAACTTTTACAGATACTTTACCTGAGACTTCTTCAAGGCTCTGTCTAAGCTTGCGATGAAATATCCACCACTTCATTCTGCATATACATCCTATCAGTTTTCTTTCCTTATAAATTTTTATATCAATATTTATAACAGTAACTACGCATGTAAACTTGTCACACTTTTCTTGCACACTCCGAACAAGCAGGGGGACTGTAATGTAGGAGTTAAATAAGAGCCTAATCAGCTTACATGGGGTGACTCCATAACACACATGGAAATAGAAACACAAACAAATTGCTGGAAAAACTCAGCAGATCTGGTCGCATGTGTGGAGAGAAATCAGAGCTCAGTGGGTTCAGTGACCCTTCTTCAGAAATAAAATTTGTTATGGAAATATGTCAAAATGAGCACAGAATATATGACCTTAAAGTGGGCCTTGAGTTCTCAGAGCTATATAGGCCTTTCAGTCCATCAAATCTGTTCTGTAATGGAATGAGATTATGCTTGCTGTGTATCTTAACACCATTTAACTACCTTGGTTGCATAACCCTTATCAATGGCTTAGAAAATTTGAACTGGAATACTGAGGCATGCCCAATTGCTCTTTTCAAGGGATAGATTTCCAGATTACCACCACCTTTTACGTAAGCGTGCTGTTTGACATCAATCAAGAAAACTAATAGGGTGGCACGGTGGCTCAGTGGTTAGAATTGTTGCCTCACAGCACCAGGGTCCCAGGTTTAATTCCAGCCTTGGTCTGTGTGGAGTTTGCTTATTCTCTCTGTGTCTGTGTGGGTTTTGTCTGGGTACTCCGGTTTCCTCCCACAATCATTAAGGAAATGGGTCTGGGTGGGTTACTCTTTGGAGGGTCGGTGTGGACTGGTTGGGCTGAAGGGCCTGTTTCCACACTGTAGGGAATCTAATCTGATAGAATATTATTCTTTATTCTAATTAGAATTGAATACAAAAATAGGGAAATCACATCTCGAGTACAGTATTGTCACCTTATTTAAGAAAGTGTGTTGGAAGCAGTTCAGAGAAGATCTGCTAGACTAATATTTGGAATGAGTGGCTTGTCTTTTGAGGAAAGGTTGGACAGGCTAGGCCTGTATCCACTGGAGTTTAGAAGAGTAGAAGGTGACTTGACTGAAACATATAAGGTCGTGAGGGGTGTCCACAGGGAGGAGGTGGAGAGGATGTTTCCTCTTGTAAGAGAATCGAGAATGAAGTGTCAAAGTTTAAAAATAAGGGATTGATCATTCAATACAGAAAAAGAGAATATTTTCCCAGAGGGTCACAAAGTTTTCTAACTCATTTTCTCAAAAGGGTGGAAGCAGAGTCTTCAAATATTTTAAAAGCAGAGATGGATAGATTTTTGACATGCAGCAGAGGAGCAGGCTAGAAGAGCAAAGTGGCCAACTTCTATTACTAATTCTTTTGTTTGTATCACTCAGCAGACTAATTCTAATTTTATGATTTAATTTCCTGTTCTTGACTACATGCACCGGAGGAAATAGTTTTTCTACACTAAATTATTAAATTTGATTAATTACCCCAGAATCTTCAATACTCGAAAGAACTCAAACTAAGTCCACACAATTTATTCTCATGATTTAATTGTTTTAAGTGATGGGCTGAATGGCCTCCTCTGCACTATAACACTTCTGTAATTCTATGTTTATATGGGTGAGTCTGAACTGCACCCCCTCCAAGGCCCATATATGCTTATTGAACAGAACTGAAGGCATTGCTTCAGAGCTAGTCTGATCAGAACTCCATCTTAAGGAATGTATGCTAAACCTATATAAAACACTGCTTCAGCAGGAACTGTAATATTGCATTCAGTCAGAAGAGGTAGTGGTAATGTCACTGGATTAGTGATCCAGAACCCCACATTAATGCTCTGGGGACTTGGTTCAAATCCCACCACGGCAGATGGTGAAATCTGAATTCAATAAAAAAAACTGGAAAAATAAGTTAGTCTCATGTCAACCATTGTCAATTGTCATAAAAAACCATAAGGTAAAGGAGCAGAATTAGACCATTTGGCCCACCGAGACTGCTCCATCATTAGATCCTGGCTGATATGTTTCTCAAACTTATTCTCCTGCCTTCTCCCTGTAACCTTTGAAACCACTACTCATCAAGAACCTCTCTATCTCTGTCTTAAATACACTAAATGACTTGACCTTCGCAGCCCTCTGTGGCAATGAACTCCAAAGAGTCACCATCCTCAGGCTGAAGAAATTCCTCCTCATCTCAGTTCTAAAGAATTGTCCTTCACTCTGAGGCTGTGCCCTTTGGATCCTAGTCTCTCCTACTAGTGGAAACATTTTCTTATGTCCAGTCTATCAAGGCTTCTCAAAATTCTGTAAATTTCAATAAGATCCCCTCTCATCCTTCTAAACCTCATTGAATACAGACCCAGAGACCTCAACACTCTTCATATAACAAACCCTTCATCCATAGGACACCTCCAACCCCAGCACATCCTTCCTTAGATATGGGGCCCAAAACTGCTCACAATATTCCAAATGCAGTCTCAGCAATACTTTTATAATCTAGCCCTCTTGAAATGAATGTTCATATTGCTTTTGCCTTCCTAACTGTCAACTGAGCCTGCATGTTAACCTTAAGAGAAGCCTGAACCAGGACTCCCACATCCATTTATGCTTCAGATTTCCAAAGCCTTTCCCTGTTTAGAAAATAGTCTACATTTCTATTCTTCCAAAGTGCATAATCTCACACTTTCCCACATTGAATTCCATCTGCGTCTTCTTTGCCCACTCAACCAATCTGTCCAAATCCTTTTGCAGCCTCCCCACTTTGTCAACCCTCCACTTATTTTTTAAATCATCTGTAAATGTAGCAACAATGCCCTCAGTTCCTTCATCCAGATTATTAATGTAACATTTGGTTCAGGGAAGAAAGGCTGCCAACTTTACCAGGCCCAATGTAATGTAGCTGACTGCTAACTGAACAATCAGGGATGGACAAGCCAATGATGCCCAATCCCATGAATGAATAAAGTTGTGGCCGCCTCATTTTAAGTGAGATATGACAGCATTAGAGATTTCCGAGAATGTTTCCACAGATGAAGAAGTTTAGTTATAAAGACAGGTTAGAGAGCTGGGACTGTTCTCCTTGGAGAAGTCTGAAAGGAGATTTGATCCCAGTGTTTGAAATCATGTGGGGTTTGAAAAGAGCAAGCAGGGACAAACTGTATCTATTGATAGAATAGTTGAAGGCACAGATTTAAGTTCCCTGCAAAAGAAGCAATGTAGACAGGAGTAAAAACATTCTTATGCAGCGAGTGGTTACCTCTGGAATGCACTGCTGAGAGTATGGTGAAGGCAGATTCAGTCGAGGCTTTTGTGAGGAATGTGGGCCATTATCTGCAAAGGAATAATGTGCAGTGGGGAAGGTAAGAGAATGACACAAAGAGAATTTTTTCAGTGCAAATATGATAGATTGAATGGCCTCCATCGATGTGGTAACGTTCGATGAGTTTTTTCAATTATAATTGTGTACTTAAGGAGGTATTATGGTATAGTGGTTAATGTCCCTGCCTCTAAACTAGATGCTCGAAGTTGGAACACCACTCCAGAACTTGACAACTTAAGATAGTGTGTTCATAGAAGTTTTCTAATCAACAAGACATTATGTGACACCTCTGGAGAAAGTGGGGCTTGTACCCAGGCTTCGTGGCACAGAGGTTGGACACTACCACTACACAAGAGCCCCTATGACACTTTCACAACTCATAGGTTGATTATCATCAACAGCTGGAGGTAGAGTGACATTTCTGGGGATGGGAAAATTGTTGGAGCCACCACCATCACTGTCCAGAGCTCCAGACTCTTAAGTGCCCTCTAAAACAGCTGAGTAACCATCCCCCACCCCACCCCTGCTCAAGGATGGACAGCAAGTGATGGCCTTGTCAGCGATGCCAATCTCTCATGGAAGAATCAAAAAAAGGAGGGACTTTTTATCTTCGGCTACAACCCACCTTGGAGCTGCAACTGGGATGAACAAAATCTTGAAGAAGGCCCCTTGAATCCATTGTCGTTGCTCCTCCCAGGGAGCTGTTTCAGTGCGTAAGAGACTGCATGCAGGACTGTCACTGGGAAGCAGACCCTAATGACTGCATGAATACAAGATTGTAAGTTTAAAGAAAAATTACAGGATTTGATGTATTGGGGGCCAGCTAATATAAAAATGAGAGCTTTGCATTTCTATAGCAGTCTGTCACATTCTGAGGATCTCCCAAAGTGCTTTGCAGCCAGTGAAGTACTTTTGCAATGTAGCCATTGTTGTCATTGCAGGAAACCAATGTTTGTTCAGCAAGGTCTCACAAACTGCACTGCTGTAATGATGCAGAAGGATAAATATTGGTTCAGGACGATGATCAGCACTTTTTGAAAAAAAAATCATTGATGGAATGTGGGCATTGCTGGCTGGGCCAGCATTTATTTACCATTCCAAACTGCCCTTGAAAAGTTGGTGCTGCGGTCCATTTGATGGAGGAAGACCCACAATGTCATTTGAGAGGGAGTTTGAGAATTTTGATCCAGTGTTATCGAAAGAACGCTGATTATCTCCAAGACAGGATGGTAAGTGATTTAAAGGAGAACTTGCTGGTGGTAGTTCCCGTGTATCTGTTGCACTTGTCCTTTTGTATGGTAGAGGTCATGAGTTTGGAAAGTACTGTCTAAGCCTTGGTGACTTTTTGCAGTGGATCTTGCAGCTGGTATACATACCATTGCTACTGAGCACTGAGTGAATGTTGACATGGTGCCAATCTAGTGGTTTCTTTATCCCAGATGGTGTCAGCTTCTTGTGTGCTCTTTGAGTAGCGCCAGTAAATCTTATAGGCCGTCCTGAGAAGATAGACAGGATCTTGAAGGCCGATGATGTGATTTGGATCTTGTCATGACATTCATCATGGATCAAGGCAGAGATCCCCCACTATAAGATCACAGACTTGTTAACAGTACAGAATCAGGCTGGTTGGCCCATCTTGGTTCTTGGTCTGAATTCTGACACTGTGCTTGGTGCAATGTATCCCTTGTGTTTGGAATAACTAATAGCCCCACCATTAGTTGTGTATTCATTGTGTTTGTTGAGAATCAGTTTCTGCTCACATTCCTAAACGCTTGATTCGAAATATCAGATCTCGGCCAGTACACGACCTACATGGCCTTTCCTGAGAAGATCTGGCCCACGGTGGAATCAGGTGGAAGCCAAGGAGGAATTGGCAGTGCCAGTGGTGCCTAGAGAAGAAAAAAAAATGAAGAATTCCCTATGGAACAGGGAGACAGCTCGTCTCCCAGCCCAGAGGGAATTATCTATTATAACGCAAGTTGGGTGAAGGATGGATCGAAGGGTGTTTAGCCTGTCCTCGGGGTCAAAGGTGTTAACGGTCCGCTGACACGCGGGAGCGGTCACACAGACAAAATGGCTGCTGCTCTTGGTGCTTCCCTGACGGTTGGCGAGTGAATTATTTCTGGTGAAAGTGGGAGTTATTTACTGCAGGTAACTGAACGGCTAGTTTATATTTAAATATTGGGGATCTGATTAATGTCTAAAATGTTTACCTGGGATATACGGTACGGAAACAGGGCATTCGGCCCAATCAACCTATATCGGTGACATGTTCCACCCGGGCGTTCTTGTATTTTTCTCCTATTTGAATTTATCGTATGAACCCTCTATTCCGATCTTCTCTCAACTGCTTGTCTTGCTTTCCCTGAAGTGAGTCCTGATTATTTGTCCTCGTCGTTCTCTGTGCTGGCAAGCTCCAGTCTTTGAGTGTGAACATGTGATTTGGATCTTGTCCTGACATTCAAGGCAGAGATGCCCCAGGACAAGATAACATCTGTTTACAGTGTAGAAACAGGTCGCTGAGCCCTCTGAATGAGCAATTTATCTGGAACCATTCTCCCAGCCTTTTTCCAGTAACCCTGCGCGTTCTTCCACTCCAGATTACAGTCCATTTCCGTTTTGAAAGTCTTGATTGAATCTGTTTCTTCCACACACTCAGGCAGTGCTTTACCACACCCTGCATGAAGGATATTTCTCCTGGTGTCCCTTTTGCTAATTATGTAAATCTGCGTCCCCTCTTGAAGAAAGTCCATCTTCTAAACAAAGTTGCCTGATTGAGATTCTGTATAAATTAGGGAGCTCAGGCACGTGAATGAACTTGTTAGCAAGCTGGCACAGGAGCCAATATAAATTAGTGAGTTCAAGGGACATTTAGCCGAATGAGACTTTGTGAGCTAAGACACAAGTGACAGAGTTTCTGCTGACCTCGGGTTTATAGAGTATGTGTACCAGAGCGCTTTTGAATAATCCAGCCTGAAATAGCTGAGGAGGGGGTGGGCAGTCATCAGGTAGATACAGGCTGTTCAGTTGAAGGTGTGTATTGTGAATGTAGGGTCATCATGGGAGCAGTTACGACTCCAAGGTTGCAAAAAGGCTGATTCGTTTGCATCAAACAGTTGCTGGGAAGATGGAGTCAATGGCTCGGGAGTAGATTTTCTGGCAGGGACACAAAATAATGGTTTCCCTCCTCCCAAAAGTTAATGGGACTGAGGGTGGGGGGAAACTTTGCTTTTGCAGAGCTGGATGTTTAAACGCCTATATGGTACTTGTTTATTATATGTACATTGACGCACATAATTCTTTTGTGTATATATTTATAGCTATGTGTGTGTGTATATATATATATATATATATATATATATAATTATAATTGTTTTCGCTCTTTCTCAACTTGTTTGTTATCTGTCTGTTCCCTCAATGCATACCAAGGCCCTGCCAACAAGTTACATTCTGGTCCTCTTGTTGCCAGAACAAGCTGCTGCTTGCCCCGAGCTCACTCACTGATGTGAGGTGTCATCATAGGACTGCTGGTGTCTCTCACATTAATTCTGCACAATCTGATGCACTGAAGTGTCCCATTCTGCATTTCAGATTTTGGCGTGTTCTGTGCCTTTTAACCCCTTGAGTGGATTCAGCAGCAAATGGGCTGTGTGAGGCATCTCAATTTTTTTTCTAAGATTGTCCACAGAGATTTCCCCTGCAGACTTAAGAATCCAATTCTTTCCCCTCTTGTGGGTACATATAGATATTTACAGCACTTGGCCACTTCCAGATGGTGGCGGACTAGGGCTCCTGTGCCAGAGATTGCCCACTCAGTCTATTTTTCTTGCTCTTTTCGGTTTTTACTATCTCCTATTTTCCTTACTTACCTCTTGCGCTCAGATAGCATCTGCGGCAGACCTTGAGTGACACCAGTATGGAGGAGAGTAGACCCAGCATGAACCTCAACGAGCCCAGCATGGAGGAGAGTAGGCCCAACGCAAAGGAGAGTTGGCTGAGTGTGGACCTCGAGCAACACCGGTGCAGAGTAGAGTAGGCCTAGCATGGACCCCAAGGGAGCCTAGCGTGGAGGAGAGTTAAGCCAAGTGCGGAAGAGAATAGATCAAGTGCGACCTCGAGCAAACCCAGCGCGGAGGAGAGTAGGCCGAGTGCAGAGGAGAGTAGGCCAAACGCAGACCTCGAACATTTGTAAAACTGGAGCTGTGGAGCCAGAGCTTGGCAGAGGCCGGGGCCTAGTGTGAGCCTTGATGGCAGCGTCATCGATTGGTGACTGGCATTAGCAGTGGTCAGCGGTGAAGGATGACGGCTGCGAGGGATGGGGAGAATGACAATCAGCAAGTGGTGAATGGCAGCGAAGGCTGGCATGCCCAGACAGGTCTGAGCCCAGCATGCCCAGCGTGAGGGAGAGAGAGCCCTCTTGGAAGGTTTGGAGCATCCGTAGGGCCACAGCTGAAGAAAGGACTGTAGTGTTTGACATTGAGTCATAGAATCATAGAGATGTACAGCTTTATTTCTCTTCTTTTTACTTTTATGCTGAGAAGACTACAGTGCTGCATGTTATTACTTAGTTAGAGAAATAGAGAAATAAAGAAATAAGATTTGTACCTAGGTACTTTGTACCTAAGATGGCACCATGTATGGTGACATTGTATACTTTTCATTGTATTCTTGTACCCAGTCCTTGAGTAAATATAACAATAAAACCTAGATCTAAATATTGGCCCATCTGGTCTTGCTGGTCTTTATACTCCATGTGCTTTGAGTACAAACAACTTTTTCCTTTCCACTCTGTCCAGATGCCTCAAGATTTTTGAATACTCAATAAATTAAAGGAGTGCCTTATATTCCAATCACTCATTGACTTTCTATTGGCTTGTGGTCCAGCTGCACTTTCATTTTGGAATCCTAATCTTAGCTTTCAAATTTCTGTGATTTTGTCCATTCCCTACCTTTGCAATCTTCTCGAGCCCGGGAATATTTCAAGCTATCAGCCTTCATTTAATTCTGCCCTCTGGTATATAGGAACATATATCAGGAGTAGACTATTCAGCCCATCGAACTTACCCCACCATTCAATACAATTCGGATTGATCGAGTACTTCAATGTCTTTTACTCACCGCATCTCAATAACCCTGTACCACATTGAAAATTTGAACTCAAACAATCTCTACTTATTAACAGAGCGTCCACAGCCCTCTGTGGTAGAGAATTCAAAAGGTTCCCAACGTTCTGAGTAAATAAAAATACTCCTCATCCCAATCCAAACATTTTTCAGCTGCATTATCAATGATCTTTCCTCCATCATAAAGTAAAAAGTGGGAATGTTTGCCAGTATTTTTATCATGTTCACCACCATTCATCACTCCTAAGGTACTAAAGCAGTCTGCATCCAAATGCAGCATGGCCTTAACCATATTCAAGCTTGGATTGACAAGTGCAAGTAACATTCATGCCACACAAATGTCAGACAATGACTATCTCTAACAAGAGACAATCTAACCATCACCCTTTGATATTCAATAGCATTATCATCACTGAATACCACACTATAAACAGCCTGGGATTACCATTGACTAGAAACTGAATGGGGCTAGCCACATAAATACGGTGGCAACAAAGGCAGGTCAGAGACTAAGAATCCTGCAATAAGTAACTCATCGTCTGACTCCCCAAAGCCTGTCTACCATCTACAAGGCACAAATCAGGAGTGTGAAGGAATAACCCCACTTTGCCTGAATGAGTGCAGCTCCAATAACACTCAAGAAGTTTGACACCAGCCAGGACAAAGTAGCCAGCACCACACCTATAACATCCATTGCCTCCATCACCAATGCTGATTTGCACTGTGTGTACCATCTAGAAGATGTACTGCAGGAATTCACCAAGGCTCTTTAGACAGCAGCTTCCAAACCCACGACCTGTACCATCTAGAAGCACAAGGGCAGCAGATAAATGGAAGTACCATGACATGCAGGTTCCTATCCAAGCCACTCACCATCCAGACTTGGAGGTATATCATTGTTCCTTCAGTGTTGCTAGGTCAAAGTCCTGGAACTCCCTCCCCAAAGGCATTGTGGGTCTACCTACAGCAAATGGACAGCAGTGGGTCAAAAAGGCAGCACATTACCACCACCTCATGGGCAATAAAGGGTAGACAATAAATGCTGGTCCAGCCAGCAATGCCCACATCCCATGATTGAATTAAAGAGAGTAACCACTCTTGACAGGAGTCAATTGTGGAGATGGCTCAAATTGTCCTCCTCACGTAAACAAAACTAACCATAATTATTGTCTTGTGGGTTCTGTCCATGGCTGGTGTTTAAGAAGGAGGTTCACCTCTAACCTCCTCAAGTGCACCGAGGGGGTGGGGCGATGAATACTGGTTTCGTCCACATTTGCTCACATCCTAAAATCCAAATTCAGAACTGCCATCAGCTGCCTGTGTGACAAAGCTCAAACTGTTGGATGGCGACAACAGGAAATGATTATTCTCCTTCCCACCCATGGGACCTCCTAAACGTTACATTTCAGGTTCTCAGGTGACACGTTATAAACACATCCTGTGACGACCTCCTGTTTATGAGGATCCAACTGGCTTAGTCATCAGTTCTGAGTCACTAGGAGGTGTTCTCCACTAGTTTGGGCTTGCCTCATGCTTTGGAAACCATGAGTAGGTCCTTGTGGATATTGTTTGTATTATACCAACTCCAGTAATTACATGCTCATTACTCAGGAGGAGTTGTGGTTTGCAGCCTCAAATCATTCAGCTACTTCACCAGTTGTTCAATTGCAGCATGGTGGTTTGTTCCAAGTATTTACTTTTGCACCAAAGGCAATTGTTTTGTTTTTATTCACTCTCATTCTTTGACTTTCACTGGCATAGTCAGATACAGAGAGTCTGAACTGAATTGAGGGTCAGGTGAGTGAAGCCAGACCCTCTACCTTGATAAGTTCTCCATGTCGCTGCTATTTGCTCACTGACACGCACAACTGACCTTCTCTCGATTGATGACTGATACTGCGCTCTCTAGATTCCACATAACCTTCAGCTCACATCCACACTCCATTCTCTCCCTCACATCTACATTCTATTCTCTTTCCTATATCCACACTCAGTCTTCTTTCCCCATATTAACAATCCGTTCACTCCTCCCCATTCACACTCCATCCTCTCTTCCATATCTATATTCAATCCCCTCTCCCATTCCCAAACTCTGACCTCTTCCCCATTTCCACATTACATCTACTTCCCCTTATCCACATGATATTCAGTCTCGCATATCCAAGCCATCCTCTCTTCCCCCATATGCACTCTCTATCTGCTCCCTCAAGTACACATTCCTGATTCTTTCTTCAAATCCACTTCCCATTTCCTGTCTTCACATCCCTCCTTGATACCTTCTCCTCTCCTGGATACCATGCAGGATAAATCGGTTGCATTGGCAGGTGCTGAGGAAGGAGACATGGCTGTATAACCGGATTTGCTTCAGGACGTGGATGACAAGCTTCACGGCAGAGGAGATGACCTGGGGAGTGCAGTCGGAGAGAGACTCACAGATCCTTGTGGAGGGAGGAGGAGAATGTCATGGTGGGCATCCTTGAAAGAGGCTTCACAGTAAGGTTTCAGCAACTGGGAGAAAGTGAGGACTGCATATGCTGGGAAGTCAGAGTCGAAAAGTGTGGCACTGGAAAAGCATAGCAAGTCAGGCAGCATCCGAAGTGCAGGAGAGTCGATGTTTCGGACATAAGCCCTTCATCAGGAATGTCATCAGTTTCTCACTTGCCCCCTCGCCTTGATACCCTGACTATTGTTGCCCTCAAGGGAAAGAGTATGCCCATTCAAGGACAAAGGAGGGAAGTTATGCAATGAACCACAGGAAGTGAGAGAGATCCTTAATGAATACTTTTGTATCATTATTCACTGAGGTGAAGGACATGACTGATGTTCAGATCAGGGATGAGTATGTGAAAACTCTAGAGAATATCAACATATTGAAGGAGGAAGTTTTGGGAATCCTAAATTGCATTAAGGTAGCTAAGCCCCCAGGGCCAAATGGAAACTCTCCCAGGTTACTGAGAGAAACAAGGGAAGAAATAGCTGGGGCATTAGCAGGTATCTTCATGTCCTCTTTGACCGCAGGTAAAGTTCCAGAGGACTGGAGATTAGCCAATGTTGTTCCCTTGTTAAAGAAAGTAGGGATAATTCAGGAAATTATAGGCTGGTGAGCCTGATGTCTGTGGTGGGGAAGCTCAGGAATGTCATCAGTTTCTCACTTGCCCCCTCGCCTTGATACCCTGAGTATTGTTGCCCTCAAGGGAAAGAGTATGCCCATTCAAGGACAAAGGAGGGAAGTTATGCAATGTACCACAGGAAGTGAGAGAGATCCTTAATGAATACAAGAGTACTACTCTTGGAGAAGTACTGAGGGACAAGGTATATGCACACTTGGAAGAAAGTGGATTAGTAAGTGACAGGCAGCATGGTTTTATATAGGGAAGGTCATGTCTCACCATCCTGATTGAATTCTTTGAAGAGGTGACGAGGATTATTGATGAATGAAGGGCTGTGGATGCAATTTAGATGGCATTGAATAAAGTCCTACAAGCATTAAAGTACAAAAATAAAAATCACATGGGATTTGGGGTGGGCTGGCTAGCTGGATACAAAACTGGTTTGGTCCCGAAGACAGAAGGTAGTGGTGAAAGACTGTTTTTCAGAGTGGAGACCTGCAAATAGTAATGTTCCATACGGATCAGTCTTAGGTCCTCTATTGTTTGTAGAATGTATAGATGATCTGACGGCAAATGTGGGTGGTCTGACTAGTACGTTTCTGATAACACAAAGACTGGTGGAGTTGCGGATAGTGCTGACGACTGTGAAAGGATACAACAGGATACAGATAGGTGACTTTTAGAATTAGAATCTCTATTGTGTGGAAACAGGTCCTTTGGCCCAAAAAGTACACACTGACCTGCCGAAGAGTATCCCACCTAGACACATTCCCTGACTTTTACCCCTGACTCATGCACGTAATCTATACATCTTTGAACACAGCCAATTCACCTAACCTGCACATCTTCGGATTGTGGGGGGAAACCAGAGCACCCAGAGGAAACCCACACAGACACGGGGAGAATGTGCAAACTCCGGAAAGTCGCCTGAGGCTGGAACACCAGGCAGCAGTGCTAACCACTGAGCCACCATGCCAACCATGGGCACTGAAATGACAGATGGAGTTAATCCAGACAAATGCGAGGTGATGCATTTTGGAGGACCAGACTTAGGTATGAAATGTACTGTAAATGGCAGAACCTTTAGGAACAGTAACATTCAGACAGGTCTGGGCGTGCAAGTCCACAGTTCCCTAAAAGTGGCAACAAAGGTGGCCAAAATGATTAAGGCGGCATATGTCATGCTTGCTTTCATCGGCCAGGGCTTGAAGTACAAGAGTCAGCAAACCATGTTGCAGCTATGTAAAATCCTTGTTAGGCTGCATTTGGAGTATTGTGCGCAGTTTTGGTCACCACACTACCAGAAGGACGTAGAAGCTTTGGACAGAGTGCAGAGAAGGTTCACCAGGATGGTGCCTGGTCGCGAGGGCTTTGGCTATGAGGAAAGGTTAAAAAGACCAGGATTGCTTTCACTGGAAAGATGGTAGCTAAGAGCAGACCTGATAGAGGTCTACAAACTTATGAGAGGCATAGATAGGGTAGATAGTCAGACTCTTACAATGACAAAGGGGCACAGGATCAAGGTGAGAGAGGGAAAGTTTAAGGGAGATGTGCTAGGGAAGCTTTTTATGCAGAGTGTGGTAGGAGTCTGGAACACACTGCCAGAAGAAGTGGTGGAAGCAGGCACATTGGCAACATTTAAGAGGCATCTAGATGGTTACATGAATAGGGAGGGAGGAGTGGTATACGGACTGAATAAGGGCAGAACATTTGTATTTTAGTTTAGTTAGTGCGTGATGATCGGCACAGGCTTGGAGGGCCAAAGGGCCTGTGCCTGTGCTGTACTTCTCTTTGTGCTTTGTTCTATTTGTTTATCCCCCACCTTCTCTGAAGTGGGTTCTTTACTTTATTACTGTGAAGAACTGAATGGTATTTCTATAAACCAATACCTCCATCTGCTCATTGGCCTACAATAGCCCAGGTGTAGCTACCTGTTGGCAGCAATTCCCAGTTTCAAGAGTGAAGGGACAGAGTGGGGGCCTCTGCCACTGTCAGGCACAGTCACACTAGGAGTGTAATTAGCCACAGGAGAAACACTGCAATCTGTTCAGGTGCAGTGTTCCAGAAGATACTTTATTCACAGTTCCTGCAGGGGGATTTACACCACTGCACAGATCACCAAACACTTAGGGAATTTTTTCATTCAAGCAAAGAATCAAATGTACTTCAGAGTTGGGTGAAGAGCACCCATCCTATTTCTGATCTTATGTGAGTGCATCTGTCTGTCTGTTCAGTTTGAAGTGAGCGCAGATGTATGTGATGAAACGAGCTCTATTAGTGTGAGTGAGTTTGTGGATGTGGAAGTGCTTGTTTGTGCCACCAGGTGTGTAAATGATTGTGTATCAAGGTATTTATTTTTATCTGTGAGAGTAATTGTGCGCATGTATATATGTGTATGGGTTTGCCTTTTCTTTCACTGTCTCGCTCGCTTTTCTATCTTGCAGCCTGCCTCGAGCATTAACTGTGAATTCTTTCTTCCAGTCTGCTTCTGTCATTCTCTCCAATATTCCTTTTGCTGTTTGACTGCCTGTGTTTCCTTATTTCTCTCTTTCTCCATCTCTTCACTTGCATCAGACTCTCTGTCTTTCTCTGCCTCTCACTCTCCTCCCTCCACTTATCTCTCTCTGTTTCTTCACCTGTCTCAGCTTTTTGCTCTCTCTCTCTCTCGGGAGGTGAAAGAGTAGGGGAGGAGGGGGAGGACATTTGTAAGAGTGTTGGGTGGGACAACGTAATTGTGGAGAGGGAGGGTTAAGAGTTTAGGAAAAGGGACATGTAAGAGTGGGGAAGGTGGAGAACCTATTAGAGTTGCGGAGGAGACATCAGTAAGTGCAGGGGAAGGGAGTTACGTGTAGATGAATGGGGAGGGGAGACCTGTACGTGTGGGAGGAGTGCAAAAAGACACTAAGTGGGAGGAAGTAAGGATCTGCAAGTAAGAGGGAAGGGGATGAGGACCTATAAAAGTGGGGAGAGGACCTGTTTGGGCTTTTGGGGGTCTGGCTAATTTGGGAATCTGTAAGAGGAGGGGATTGTGGGACAGAGAGCATTATGAGAAGTGTTTTATAGGAAAATGTATAACATCCACTGTTGAGAACTTAGTTGACATCTTCCAGATTCCAACTCCATGTGAACTGACATTGCCAATGACGCATTTTTACAATGACTATCAAACCCTTCCATTACACAGGAGACTGGAGTTTCTTTCCTCACATGTATTTGGATGATGACAAGAGAACTAAGTCTACTCAATTTTCCTGCTCATGTTAACACCACCTAGGATTTAATATCAGCGTGGCCTCTGCCACACTGCAGTGTGTCCAGGAAACAAAATAAGGACGGTGCCTTTCTATCAGAAATCCCACTATGACACCCTCAGTCCTGTGTTGACTGCCCCCCTTCTCATCGTTGTCCCTTTATCTCCTATACCTCAAAGTTAGATTCGTGACATTTTCTGTACTCTCTATTGTATTACTTGTTCTGGAAGTAGAGTCATAGAGATGTACAGCATGGAAACAGACCCTTCGGTCCAACCCGTCCATGCTGACCAGATATCCCAACCCAATCCAGTCCCACCTGCCAGTACCTGGCCCATATCCCTCCAAACCCTTCCTACTCATATACCCATCCAAATGCCTCTTAAATGTTGCATTTGTACCAGCTTCCACCACATCCTCTGGCAGCTCATTCCCTACCCATACCACCTTGTGTGTGAAAAGGTTGCCCCTTAGATCTCTTTTATATCTTTCCCCTCTCACCCTAAACCTATGCCCTCTAGTTCTGTACTCTCCGACCCCAGGGAAAAGACTTTGCCTATTTATCCTATCCATGCCTCTCATAATTTTGTAAACCTCTAAGGTCACCCCTCAGCCTCCGACGCTCTAGGGAAAACAGCCCCAGCCTGTTCAACCTCTCCCTATAGCTCAAATTCTCCAACCCTGGCAACATTCTTGTGAATCTTTTCTGAACCCTTTCAAGTTTCACAACATCTTTCCGATAGGAAGGAAACCAGAATTGCACGCAATATTCCAACAGTGGCCTAACCAATGGCCTATACAGCCACAACATGACCTCCCAACTCCTGTACTCAATACTCTGACCAATAAAGGAAAGCATACCAAATGTCTTCTTAACTATCCTATCTACCTGCGACTCCACTTTCAAGGAGCTATGAACCTGCACTCCAAGGTCTCTTTGTTCAGCAATACTCCCTAGGACCTTACCATTAAGTGTATACGTCCTGCTAAGGTTTGCTTTCCCAAAATACAGCACCTCGCATTTATCTGAATTAAACTCCATCTACCACTTCTCAGCCCATTGGCCCATCTGGTCAAGATCCTGTTGTTATCGGAGGTAACCCTCTCGGCTGTCCACTACACCTCCAATTTTGGTGTCATCTGCAAACTTACCAACTGTACCACTTATGCTCACATCCAAATCATTTATGTAAATGACAATAAGTAGAGGGCCCAGCACTGATCCTTGGGCAGTCCATAGGCCTCCAGTCTGAAAAACAACCCTCCACCACCACCCTCTGTCTTCTACCTTTCAGCCAGTTCTGTATCCAAATGACTAGTTCTTCCTGTATTCCATGAGATCTAACCTTGCTAAGCAATCTCCCATGGGGAACCTTGTCGAACGCCTTACTGAAGTCCATATGGATCACATCTACTGCTCTGCCCTCAATCTTCTGTGTTACTTCTTCAAAAATCTCAATCAAGTTTGTGAGACACAATTTCCCACGCACAAAGCCATGTTGACTATCCCGAATCAGTCCTTGCCTTTCCAAATACATGTACATCCTGTCCCTCAGGATTCCCTCCAACAACTTGCCCACCATTCAGGTCAGGCTCACTGGTCTATAGTTCCCTGGCTTGTCCTTACCACCTTTCTTAAACAGTGGCGCCATGTTTGCCAACCTCCAGTCTTCCGGCACCTCACCTGTGACTATCGATGATACAAATATCTCAGCAAGAGGCCCAGCAATCACTTCTCTAGCTTCCCACAGAGTTCTCGTGTACACCTGATCAAGTCCTGGGGATTTATCCACATTTAACCATTTCAAGACATCCAGCACTTGCTCCTGTGTAATCATTTTGCAAGACGTCACCATCTGTTTCCCTACAGTCTCTATCTTCCATATCTTTTTCCACAGTAAATGCTGATGCAAAATATTCATTTAGTATCTCCCCCATATTCTGTGGCTCCACACAAAGCCCGCCTTGCTGATCTTTGAGGGGCCCCTATTCTCTCCCTAGTTACCCTTTTGTCCTTAATATATTTGTAAAAACCCTTTCGATTCTCCTTAATTCTATTTGCCAAAGCTATCTCATGTCCCCTTTTTCCCCTCCTGTTTTCCCCCTTAAGTATACTCCAACTTTCTTTATACTCTTCTAAGGATTCACTCGAACTATCCTGTCTATACCTGACATATGCTTCCTCCTTTTTCTTAACCAAACCCTCAATTTTTTTAGTCATCCAGCATTCCCTACACCTACCAGCCTTCCTTTTCATCCTGACAGGAATATACTTTCTCTGGATTCTAGTTATCTCATTCCTGAAGGCTTCCCATTTTCCAGCCGTCCTTTTACCTGCGAACATCTGCCTCCAATCAGCTTTCGAAAGTTCTTGCCTAATACCGTCAAAATTGGCCTTTCTCCAATTTAGAACTTCAACTTTTAGATCTGGTCTATCCTTTTTCCATCACTATTTTAAAACGAATAGAATTATGGTCGCTGGCCCCAAAGTACTCCCCCACTGACACCTCAGTCACCTGCCCTGCCTTATTTCCCAAGAGTAGGTCAAGTTTTGCACCTTCTCTAGTAGGTAGATCCACATACTGAATCAGAAAATTGTCTTGTACACACTTAAGAAATTCCTCTCCATCTAAACCTTTAACACTATGGCAGTCCCAGTCGATGTTTGGAAAGTTAAAATCCCCTACCATAACTACCCCATTATTCTTACAGATAGCTGAGATCTCCTTGCAAGTTTGTTTCTCAATTCCCCTCTGACTATTGGGGGGGGGGGGGGGGGGGGTCTATAATACAATCCCGATAAGGTGATCATCCCTTTCTTATTTCTCAGTTCCACCCAAATAATTTCCCTGGATGTATTTCCAGGAATATCCTCCCTCAGCACAGCTGTAACGCTATCCCTTATCAAAAATGCCACTCCCCCTCCTCTCTTGCCTCCCTTTCTATCCTTCCTGTAGCATTTGTACCCTGGAACATTAAGCTGCCAGTCCTGCCCATTCCTGAGCCATGTTTCCGTAATTGCTATGATATCCCAGTCCCATGTTCCTAACCATGCCCTGAGTTCATCTGCCTTCCCTGTTAGGCCCCTTGCACTGAAATAAATGCAGTTTAATTTATTAGTCCTACCTTGTCCCTGCCTGCCCTGACTGTTTGACTCACTTCTGTTCTCAGCTGTACCCGTCTCAGATCGATCTCTTTCCTCACTATCTCCCTGGATCCCCCACCTCCCCCCACCTTACTAGTTTAAATCCTCCCAAACTTTAATGATCTCTGCTGAGCCTTACCCCACTTGAACTTCTTCTATAATTTTCCATGTAACTGAATCCATCCATCAGCTGTTTAGTTTAAAGCCCTGTCCACAGCCCTTGTTGTGTAATTTGCTAGGACTCTGGTCCCAATGTTATTCAGATGGAGCCTGTCCCATCCAAAACAGCTTCCCCAGTTCTGGTGCCAGTACTCCAAGAATTTGAATCAGTTTCTCCCACCCCAATCTTTGATCCTAGTGTGAATAGCAGACAGGTCCTACATTGAAATGTGATGTTGAAAATGTGTGCGAGAGTCACATTCTTTCTTTAAGTAAAGTCCTAGTAGTGACATCACTTCTGCAAAGCTGTCCTATGGACAAAACTCCCACTTTCACAAGTCCCCATTGGTAAAATTCCATCTTTGAAGAGACACCAGAATTCATTTGAAGAGATCCAAGTGGCCAGACTGTCGCTTTACAAGGATCTGGTTGTTTGGGTTGTTACTCTGAAAGACTCCAGATGTTTGGACTGTCATTTTAAAAGGGATCCCGGTATTTGGACTGTCACTTTGATGGGTTCCTGTGAGAGATTATGAAGCATAATCCCGATTGGGTGTTGATTTTGCAACATTATCATCAGAGGCAGACAGTAAAAATAATAATTAAAAGACAAGCTGGAATTATCTCTAATTACGATTATAATTATGAAAGTGATACTCTTGTGCATCAGATCCAATATCATAGAAAACTGAGTGATGTTTCAGGGAGTCAAACACAAGGAGCTCCTGAGGTTTGTATGGAGTCTTTCATTGTTTTGTGTGCAATTCCCAACAGGGCCTATGGACAGATAAAGCCCTCTTTCATCGAAGCACTATCACCAGCGTCTCACAACAACACGCCCTTGATCTGTAATCATTCACTTTCTTGTGTTCCTTTAATTCTCTCCTGGTTACAGCCACATTCCTTTGGAGACATATATGAATGGATTCTAAGTGCACAGGTTAATCATTGCCACTGCAGTGGTGGCTGAGGAATGGTGGAGGAGGGAGAGACCGCTTCCTGCGAGGTCAAGGACGAAGGCAGGATTGCCTACTCCACGGATACCTGAACACAGCTGTGACTTCATAGCTCAAAGGGAAGTGGGTCCATTTTTTAATTCAATCACAGGAGGTGAATATCGGTGGCTGGGACATCATTGGTAGCCAGTCCCTAAGTTTTCCTTTGTAGTGGTGCACCACTTTCTTGAACCATTGCAATCTGTTTGGTGTGGGTCGATCCACGATGCAGTTAGTGAGGAAATTCCAGGTTTTTTCAGCCAGTAACACTGAAGGAATTGCGATATATTTCCAAGTCAGGATGGTAATTGTCTTGGAGGAGACCTTGCAGGTGGAAGTGTTCCCATGTATCTGCTGCCTTCTTCCTTCTGCATGAAAGTGGTCATGGATTTGGAAGTCCAAAATTCTCTTGGTGGGTTGTTGCAGTGCATTTTATTAATGGTACCCAATACTGTGAATGAATGTCAGCGGTGGAGGGAGTGAACGGGAGTGAAAGATGGTAGATGGGGGTGCCAAACAAGCAGGCTGCTTTGTCCTGCATGGTGATGAATTTGTTGAATGTTGTTGAAACTGCACTCATCCAGACAACAGGGAAGTATTCTATCACACTCCAGACTTGTGCCTTGTCGATGATAGACAGGGTTTGGGTATTCAGGAGGGGAGTTATCCACTGCAAGATTTTTAGCCTCTGACGTGCTGTTGTGGCCAAAGCATTTATATAGCTGGACCACCTCCTGCAAGCACCCTCCCAGCCACATACAATCCTTGGAAATATATCACCATTTGTACACACTCTGAGTCAAAATCATTGAACTTGCTCTCTATCATCACTGTGGGTGTCCCTACAACACACAGACTGCATGGGTTCAAGAAGATGGCTCACCACCACAGTCTCAGAAACATTTAGGGATGGGCAATAAATTCTGGCACAACCAGTACGTATCCAAGATTAAAAGTAATTGTGCACTTGTATAATGCCTTTCACAACCTTGAGGTATGCGAAAGTGCTCCCTCTTCATTGGAGAATCTGGAACCAAGCACATGGCTTTGTTCTGCATGTATGTTCTTGACATAAAAAGCAGGATAAATCCAACCTGGCCAATTACTGTTCCATTAGCCTATTATCAAACATCAGTAAAGTGATGGAAGTTGTCATTAACAGCATTATCAAGCAGCGCCTGCTCAGCTATAACCTGGACAGTGATGCCCAGTTTAGGTTCTGCCACAGCCACTCAGCTTCTGACCACATTACATCGTGACCTTGGTTCAAACATGGACACAAGAGCTGAATTCTAGAGTCAAGGTGAAAGTGACAGCTCCTGACATCAAGGCCACATTCAACTGTGTGAGGCATCAAGGTCTCTGCTGGTCAGAGTCAACTTGGCACATAGGAAGATGGTTGTGGATTTCTGCAGCAATTCTTCAAAGTTGTGTCCATCAGGTGCAACCATTTTCAGCTGCTTCATCAATGACATCCCTCCAATATAAAAGGTCAGAAGTGGGAATATCCATCGATGACTGCACAATATTCAGCACTATTCACAACTCCTTAGATACTGATGCAGTCCGAATGCAACAAGATCCGGACAATCTCCAAACTTGGCTGACATTCATGCCACACAAATGCCAGGCAATGACCATCTCCAATCATAGACAATCTAATTACTGTCCTTGACATTCAATGATGCAACTATCACAGAATCACTCACTGTCAACATCCTTTGGGTGCCATTGACCAGAAAATTCAAAAGGACTCACCATATAAACACAGTAGCACAAGAGCAGGTCAGAGACTAGGAATGCTGCAGTAACTCATTGCCTGACTCCCCTAAGCCTGCTCACCATCGAAAGGTACATGTCAGGAGTGTGATGAATGCTCCCCACTAGCCTAGATTGGTACATCTCCAACAACATTAAAAGCAGCTTGACACCATCAAGTCAAAGCAGCCCACTTGCTTGGCACCACATCCACGAGCTTCCTTCCACCACTGACGCTTAGTAGCAGGAGTAAGCACTGTCTACAATGCACACTGCAGAAATTTGCCAAAGATTCTTAGAAGCACTTTCCAAACCACAACCATTTTCACTGGAAGGTCAAGGGCAACAGATATGTAGAAATATCACCCCCCCCCCGTCAAGTTATCCCCCAATCCATTCACCATCCTGATTTTTCCTATACCTTCACTGTTGCTGGGTCAAAATCTTATTTCCTCCCTAAAGGCAGTGTTGGTCAACGTATGGCATGTGGATTACAGCGGATCAAGATGGATCCATCACCACTTTCCCAGGGCAACTAGGAAATAAATGTTGGCCACGATACCACGAGTGAATAAAAAAGAAATCATATAATACAGACATGAAGTGGAATTTCTTCTCGAGGGTTGTGAGACCTCGGAATAGGGGTGTCAATGAAAATACCCAAGGTGTAGGTGGACAGGCATTTGATTCTAGAAGAGTCAAGGTGATGGGAACAGGTTGAAGTGGTGTTGAGACCAAGATCAAATCAATCATGATCATATGGAATTGTGCTACAGGATCATGTGGAATGGTGCTACAGGCTCAAGGGGCCAAACAGCCTACCCCTGCTGTTATTTCTAATTTTCTTTTATACCCTACACCCGGGATCTCTTGTAACTCTCGCCAGTGTAAATCCTCCTCTCTGGTGACTTTTGATCACACCACAACTCTCACACTTCCCACATAATGGTCCCCTCCCATTTCTTTACGATGATCTGGCCCTCAGCAACCAGAGAAATCTTCAACTTGTCAAACCACAAAAGAAATGTAGGTAAAAGGTAAAGAGTGAATTGGACACCACTGCTAACATTCTATCTTGATCAGAATCTGAGAGCCATTTGTTTGAGCATTTGACAGCAGCAGCTGATGTGAGCAGATACACAAGATGCTGCTTTGACTCAGCTGTGTCAGGTGTAGACAACTGATAAGGTACTAGTTTACTGCTTTTGAAGGCCTTTGAAACCAATGCACCATGACAACTCAAATACAGGGTGTACACCAATTCCCACCTTACTGAGAACATTTAGAAATTATTTCAAAATTCAGTTGAAGACAAGCTGCAGAGACAGAGGATTCTGTTGCGGAACAGAGAGAAAAAGCAAGAAAGGAGAGAGTAAGTAAAAAAGATAGTGAGAGATGGGGCAGGGGAAGCATGAAAGGAAGGATGGACAAGGGTGAGAGACAGATAAGCAGAGACACAGAAAGAGAAGGGAGATGGACTTTTAAGAAAGTGCAGACAAACTGACAAACAGAGCAAGAGAAAAAGGAACAGGAAAAGGGAGGGAAAGAGACAGGGAGAGAGCAAAAAGCTGAGAGACAAATAAAGAAAATGAGGGAAAAGAATAGGAAAGGGCAAGAGAGATACGGGAAGAGTAAAAAACTGAGACATGAAGAAATAAAGATAAGTGGAGGAGGGGAAGTGAGAGGCAGAGAAAGACAGAGTTTGGTGCAAGTGAAGAGATGGAGAACGGGAGAAAAAAAAAGTACAGGCAGTAGAGCAGTGAGAGGAATATTGGAGACAATGGCGGAAACAGAGATTGGAAGAAAGAGTTCACATTTAATGCTAGAGGCAGACAGTGAGATAGAAAAGAGAATGAGATAGTGAGAGAAAAGGAAAGAGTAAGCAGACAGAGGTAAGGCAAGAAAGAAAGAAAGAATCCTCATTTAAATTAAAAAACAAACCCAGATCATAAACATCCAAGAGCACAAAGACTTCAGAAAAGTTTGAGTTGCCATGAGGTCTTGAGAAAGACTGGAAAAGATGTGCAGAGGCTGACGTACAGATCATTCCAATATTCAGACTCAGTGTTATTTTCTAACATTGACCTCTATTTGTCCTATGAAGTTCAACTCTGAACTTCCTTTTTGGTGGTTAATTGACAGATAGCTTGGTTTTTGGATCAGTGAGGTTGGAGAGCGATAGGGAGGAGATGGTACGACCGATAAGCACATACCTTTCAGATCTTTATATCTTGATCAACATCATGATTTCTGGAAATCCACCAAGTCAAAGTGTGATCCATTTTAATAAAGTGTGACCCATACCCTGCTGAATAAATACTGACTCTGTACAGTTACACAATGAGTATCTCTTACTCTGCAGAATAAATACTGACTGCATACAATTACACAATAACTGATTCTTACCCTGTTCAATAAACAGTGATCTGGTAGTTACACAGTGAGTGACCCTCATGGAGGTCTACAGCACAGAAATAGACCCTTCTGCCTATCAGGAAGAAGGGCTTATGCCCGAAATGTCGATTCTCCTGCTCCTTGGATGCTGCCTGACCTGCTGCGCTTTTCCAGCAACACATTTTTCAGCTCTGATCTCCAGCATCTGCAGTCCTCACTTTCTCCTTCTGCCTATTCAGTCTGCATCAGTCAAAAACTGATTTGGAGATGCCGGTGTTGGACTGGAGTGTACAAAGTTAAAAATCACACAACACCAGGTTATAGTCCAACAGGTTTAATTGGAAGCACTAGCTTTCAGAGTGCTGCTCCTTCATCAGATAGTTGTGGCACCACCTGATGAAGGAGCGGTGCTCCAAAAGCTAGTGCTTCCAATTAAACCTGTTGGACTATAACCTGGTGTTGTGAGATTTTTAACTCAGTCAAAAACAATCGCCTAACTCTGCAATTCTGGTCTCCTTCCTATCGGAAAGATGTTGTGCAACTTGAAAGGGTTCAGAAAGATTTACAAGGATGTTGCCAGGGTTGGAGGGATTTGAGCTATAGGGAGAGGTGGAACAGGCTGGGGCTATTTTCCCTGGAGCGTCAGAGGCTGAGGGGTGACCTTATAGAAGTTTCTAAAATCATGAGGGACATGGATAGGATAAATAGTCAAAGTCTTTTCCCTGGAATGGGGGAGTCCAGAACTAGAGGGCATAGGTTTAGGGTGAGAGGGGAAAGATATAAAAGGTACCGAAGGGGCAACCTTTTCATGCAGAGTGTGGTACGTGTATGGAATGGGCTGTCAGAGGAAGTGGCGGAGGCTGGTACAATTGCAGCATTTAAAAGGTATCTGGATGGGTATATGAATAGGAAGGGTTTGGAGGGATAAGTGTCGGGTGCTGGCAGGTGGGACTAGATTGGGTTGGGATATCTGGTCAGCATGGACGGGTAGGACTGAAGGGTCTGTTTCTGTGCTGTACATCTCTATGACTCTATAACTAATCTAATCCCACTTCCCAGCACTTGGTCCACAGCCTTGAATACCATTGCATCAGAAGTGTGCATCTAAAGACTTCTTAATGTTATGAAGATCTCTGCCTCTACCACTCTTACTGGTAGTGAGCTCCCTCTGGGTGAAAACGTTTTTCCTCACATCCCCGCTAAACCTCCTGCTACTTACCTTAAATCTATGGCCCCTGGTCACTGACCTCTCCATTAGGAGCAACATTTCTTCCCATCTACCGCGTCTATGTACCTGATAATTTTATACATCTCAAAATTGTACCCACACACCCCCCCAAACTCCTCTACTCGAAGGAAAACATTCCCAATCTAATCTCTTTTCATAACTAAAACTCTCCATCCCAGACAACACCCTAGTTAATCTTTGCACATTCTCCAGTGCAGTCACATCCCTCTTTCAATGTGAAGTCCAGAATTGCACACTGTACACTAGTTGTGGCCGAAACAACATTTCACGCAGTTCCAGCATAACTTTCCTGCTTTTCAACTCTGTCCCTTGACTCAAAGGCAAGTATCCCACATGCCTTCTTCACCACTTTAGCTACCTGTCCTGCTTCCTTAAGGCTCCTCTCATCCTTTGTACTTCCCAGGATCCCACCTTTCATCATGTATTTCCTTTCCTTGTCTGTCCTGAGCAGGATCATCACCTCACACTTGAGGTTTGAATTACATTTGCCACTGACCAGCCCATTTATACCCTCCTGAATAAACAATGACTCGATACTGTTACACAGCGAGTGCCCCTTATCTTGCTGTATAAATGTTGACTATTTGCCCTGTAGGCTGCTGTCAAAAAATGCCTTCAACTGGAACTAACTGTAACTGTTTAATTCCAGATGTCAGCGAGGAGGCAGTTGGATGCACTAGCTGCATAAAATGGATAACCATTGGGCCCAAAAGTCATTTCAATCGGTAAAGCTTCTTCTGTGCCCTTGTTATAAT
The DNA here is from genome assembly GCF_047496795.1 of Chiloscyllium punctatum. Taxonomy (NCBI): domain Eukaryota; kingdom Metazoa; phylum Chordata; class Chondrichthyes; order Orectolobiformes; family Hemiscylliidae; genus Chiloscyllium; species Chiloscyllium punctatum. The sequence continues at coordinate 68,147,560 of NC_092767.1, forward strand.
CTCTCCCTGGTCCCAAACTTCACTGTCAGACTCAATCAACTTGTCCCCTGCTGACTGATCTGTCCTGAAATCTGTAGTTGATGGGAGGAATGTGAAGTGGACCAGAGACTGAGCATGTCCTGTGCTAGTGGAGGGAAGTCCAAACCCCTTAAACGTCACACTGATCTAAGTCAGATGGTGAAGAATAGATCTAGACACCAATTCTTTTCTCAATAGTACATTTACTGAATGCAGCATTATGTATGTCTGCCTTGTATACACCAGTGTGCCAACACAACCCTCTGCATAACCCAGAAGTATTTTTTTTGTGTGTGCTAAGATACTTATTCAAACAGTACTCTCCACCTGTTTACTCTTAACCTGAAAAATACAATTAACAAGCATCTGGTGATAAAAAAGTTTACTTACACACACTGGCCAAGCAGATACATCTGCACACAAGCATGCACATACACAAACATAAACATGTACACAGACAAGAAATATTCTCACAAACACACACATGTACAAACAACCATATACTCAAAAACAGAAACAGAGCAAGAGAAAAAGGAACTATGACTCTATGGGGGTGGGGGGGGGGGGGGGGGTGGGAAGAAGGTGGTGGTGCAGGGGGAGAGCGGAGAGAGAGAGAGATGGAGACAGCAAAAAGCTGAGAAACAGAGAAACAAAGCAAGAGGGAAAGAGAAAGAACGAGAACTCTTGTCTCCCAACTCCGCTGTTTCTTCACCCTTCTTGCACTCCTACAATTTCCTCGCAGTCCCACTCAATGTAACCCCTCCCCCACTCTTGTGGATCCTCCCCGTACCCCTATTCTTATACATCACCCCCCCCCCCCCCGTTCCCATCCCAACCTGTACTGTTTGCCCCATCTCCTTCCCTCCTCTTACTGGTCCCTCACATTGTGTTCCCTCCTCTTACCTGAATCCTCACCGAGGAGTCCCCACAGTTTTCCAGCCTTGAAATGGTGGGAAATTAGTTTGGGAGCCCCGGTCTATTTTCTAAATGTTCTAATTTTTCCCTCCAAAAAACTTTTGTTCATTTATATCTGCATAGTGCTCACTGCCTTCTATTGAAGGCCCTAGAATTCAGCGGTGATAATAATGTATCCTGTGCTATGAAATGAAGTGAAAGATCTGACTAAAATCATCCCTATTTTCCAACTGTCTTTGCTCTGGTCAATTTGGAATCGGACTGTCATTGCTAAAAAAAAAACTCATGAGACATGGTATGGTGGGATATGATAATTTTACTGAATTGTAATCCAGAGGCCTGGTCTGCCTTGATTCAGGCATGTTTCTGGGAACGTCAGGATTTATTCTCCAGTCTTAATTGCCCTTGAGAAGGTCATAGTAAACCATCTGCTTGAATGGTTTGCTGAACCACTGCAGAAGACAGTTAAGAGCTAATTGCATTGCCTGATGGTCTGGAGTCTGGTATTCTCTAGACCAGATAAGGATGACAGCTTTCCTTCCCAAAGAGGGGCTTTACTTCCATTCAGCGGTTTCATGGCAACATGTGCTAGCATTTAGCTAAGTCCCCAAATGTATTTAACTCATTGAATTTTAATGTTTCTGAAAGAAAAAGGAAATAGGCTGTCAAAGTTTTCTGTCTTGCCGTCATCAGGACAGATGCAAGAATGCCACATTTCAAAGGGAACAACATTTACACTGACTGCAAAAAGGTTTGTCAAATCTACTCCGATTGGTCAAGGTGTTGCCATTGGAGACTGCATTAGGGATATAGTTGCCAGGTTGTGACTGGAACTCATTGATTCATTATAGACCAATCTCTGAGTTACTCTTCAAGGAACCTAACCCATCTTCTCTAATATTGTTGCAGTTGGAGTGAACAGGAGTCAGGCCCAATTGGTCAAAAGGCCTTCTATTGTATAAAGTTCTTTCTCTGATTCTGTACACTGCCTCATCACCTTTCCTAGGATAGTTAAAGTGTTTAGCATGATGAATTGCTCTGAAGTGCATTCATTTATTGCAGTGTGATGAAATCTAGCATTTAGCATGTCGATATCTTAAAAATTGGTTTGGATTATCTGCATTGCTGCAACTCCAGGTTTGATCTGTCTCTTCTGAACCTCTGTTGTTTAGCCACCATAGGTAGGCTGCTTGACATTAAAAACTCATGAATTTGATCTTGCATTGCTGAGAGACTGCTGCCTTCTGCTGTTCTGATGCACACCCACTCAAGAGTAACAGATGAGGCCTGAACGTGACATCTCATTTGTAAGGTGGCATTTCCAATGGTGCAGCACTTCCTCAGGATTGTGCTAGAGGACCAGACTTGAAGAAGAACTTGAGAAGTAGCTTAATTTGGATGGGGCTCCACTATGTTATGATTCTGTAATACAGGGCATTGATGAGACCACATTGCAAAAAGCAAATGTAGTTTTGGCCTCCTTGTTTAAGGAAGAACGTTAATGCATATAAGATTATTCAGAGGCAGTTTACTAGGTTAATACTTGGAATGAGTGGGTTGTCTTATGAGGATGCATCGGACAGGATGGGTTTGTTTCCACTGGAGTTTAGAAGAATGAAGGGTGACTTTATTGAAGTGTATGAGATCCTGAATGCTGTTTTAAAATTAGGGGTTACCCTTCATGATAAAGTTGAGGGAATGTTTTTTCAGAGGTTTGTGAGACTTTGCAACTCTTCCTCAGGGGTGGGATTCACTGAGTTTAATGTAATGGTATTATCAATAATACATGAATGAATCATATAATCCCTACAGTGTGGAAGCAGGCCATTCAGCCCATACCAACCCTCTGAAGAACATACCAGCCAGCATTTCCCATGGCTAATCCACCTAGCCTGCAATCCCTTGACAATTAAACATGGCCAATCCACCTAACCGAATCTTTGGACTGCAGGAGGAAACCCACATAGATATGGGGAGAATGTGCGAACTCCACACAGACCTGAGGCTGGAATTGAACCCAGGTCCCTGGTACTGTGAGGTAGTAGTGCTAACCACTGAGCCACCATGCCACCTCAAATGTTATTACACCTGGAGTGGGGCTTGATCTCTTCATGTCTTGACTGTATTGGGAGGGAGAGTTAGGAAGGTGACGGGGACCTACCTTGACTTCAGTGTTGATGGAAAGAAAAGTGGATTGAATTATTGAATGAGCTTACTTTTATTGTATCACATCATCACAGAAAGCCAAAACCTACCCCTGTTATTTTGATTGTAGACTTTCAACTGGACAAATACAGTGGCTGTAATTCGAGAGGCAGAGTGGGGATCTTGCTTGTGAAACATAAATAAGCCAGAAATCCACAAAGTGGAATCTTTGAGTGTTTAGACTAAGTAACCTTGATTATTGAAACCTATTTATTTAAAAGGGAATTTTAGAGAGTGCAACAAACTGATACAGACTTAAACCTGCTTCATCAGGCTCTTGGGTTTTGTGTAGTGGACTGGTGCTTTGGGTTCTAGTAAGGCTTTGACTAGGCTGTATAGTGTAGTCAGAGTCAGGAGCTGAGAGTACTACTGCTATCCCAAGGGGTGGTGAAATGGTAATGTCATTAGACTAGGAGTCCAGAGGTAAAGGCTAATGGCTCCAAAGACTATAGGTTCAAATCCCACCAAGGTGCTGTTAGAATGGAAGTTAAATTAATCAGAATTGAAAACTACTGTGATGGTAGTTCTCAATCTGTCATTTGATCATTTAGATTCCAAGGTGAAGGGAGATTAGGTTTTCAGTTCTGTGTAAATCTGATTTGTTATTTTGCTTTAAGGATTAGAGATTAATTTTGAACAGCAAGATCAAAACAACATTTATAAGAGGTCCTGTGGTTTCAGCTAAATGACCAGCAAGCCGCTTGGGGAGGTAATTGTGAAGAATGTTACTGACTTGGGTTTTATAAGTCAGAGAGAGAGAGAGAGAGAGAGAGAGAGAGAGAGAGAGAGAGAGAGAGGGTCCAGAGAAGGTTCATGCAGAAAGAAGTTCATAATAGAGGTGCTGTTGTTAACAGTCTCCAAGTAGTCAGGGTGGGGGGAAAGTCCTGATAAGAAAGTTCCAGAATCAGAAACCTATGCAAGTATCAGAGAGGAAGGTACTGTACAAGCATATTGAAGATATGGCCTTAGGGAATCTATGTTAAGTAATAAGTGAGCTGAGTTATCAACTTGTTTTAATGGTCTAGGGAAAGATGTTACTGAGAGAAAATTGCATCTAGTGAATGCTGAGAGATTTGTGGAAGGAAAACTGATAGAATTCATAGCAGCTGAGTAAAGAGTTTTTAGTATGGGAATAGGGGCTGAGTCTTCACCAAGGTTTGAGTGTCTGTATGGTTGTTGCTGGGGTTAAAGGAGTGAATCTTTCCAATGTTTGGAATTCAATTGTTCTAATAGTTATTTTCTCATGTATATAGTTAATGCTTTTCTTTTGTATAATTGACTAGTTTTTATTGTTAAAAGTATATTGACAATCTCTTATGACTATGTTCAGTGACTCACTTCTACAGTAAAGGGGGTCATTGAGCTCAGTTGGCTGTATGGCTGGTTCACAATTTTCAGTGATGCCAACAATGCAAGTTCAATTTCCACTGACTGAGCTTACCATGAAGGATTAACCTTATCAACCATTGCCATTACCAAGGTGTGGTAAACCTCAGGCTAAACCATCACCAGTCACCTCTGTCTAACGAGAGGGTAGCCCATGGCCCGGTAAGACTAAGGTGACAGTACCTTCACAGTATACAAAAAAAATCAATAAAACTATATTGTCTATCAAGCCAGTTCTACTTTGGAATCTCACTTGTCTTAGATGACCAAACATTGGGATCAAAATATTGGTCTTATTAATGGTGAATGATAATTATCATTGATTGTTGTAAAAGCCCATCTGGTTTACTAATGTCTTTTAAGGAAGGCCTTGTTTGGCCTACGCATGCCTCCAGACTCATAGCAGTGGATTGACACAGCCATGGTTGAATGGCAGAGCAGACTTGATGGGCTGAATGGCCTAATTTCTGCTCCTATGTCGTATGGCCTTATGGACTGTTCACAGCCCTGAGGTCAGTTAGGGGCAGACCACATATTCCATGAAAGAATAAAGGAAATATAAACATTATTGGAGAAAGTTTGACTGTAACTATATGCTTGTGATTTTACTTCTGGGAGTTTGACTGTGAACCGGGTTATATAAGACCATAAGAAATAAGAGTGGAAGTAAGGCCATTCGGCCAATCGAGTCTACTCCGGCATTCAATCATGGCGAATGGGCATTTCAACGCCGCTTACTCTCACTCTCCCCTATCCCTTAATTCCTTGTGAGATTAAGAATTTATTAATCTCTGCCTTGAAGACATTTGACGTCCCGGCCTCCACTGCACTCCATGGCAATGAATTCCACAGGGCCACCACTCTTTGGCTGAAGAACTGTCTCTTCATTTCCGTTCTTAATTGACCCCTTCTAATTCTAAGGCTGTGCCCATGGGTCCTAGAATCCCTGCCTGACAGAAACAATCTCCCAGCATCCACCCTTTCTAAGCTATAAGTTATCTTGTAAGTTTCTATTAGATCTCCCCTCAATCTTCTAAACTCTAATGAATATAATCCCAGGATCCTCAGCCATTCATCATATGTTCGGCCTATCATTCCAGGGATCATCCGTGTGAATCTCCGCTGGACACACTCCAGTGCCAATATGTCCTTCCTGAGGTGTGGGGTCCAAAACAGGACACAGGATTCTAAACAGGGTCTAACCAGAGCTTTATAAAGTCTCAGTAGCACATCATTGCTTTTATATACCAACTCTCTTGAGATAAGTGACAATTGCTTAGGCTATATACTGCATTGGGTGGTGAATATGTTTGTGATTATTTCTATTCTGATATTATAGTTATTTTTAATCAACCTATTCCCACCCACATCTGGGACATGAACTTCCTGGACCCCAAGGTAGATACATTACCACTATATCACAAAACTCTTTTGTAAATTATTCTCTCTATTTTGTACATTAGACAATCTCTTAAAAGTTTCTAGAAGAGACTGTCTAAGCAGCTGATTCTGACAGGTTATGACACATGGCTGGGACAGATGGGACACGAACCTGGACCTCCTGGCCCAGAGACAGGAACATTACCACTGCTCCACAAAAGCATTAATATATTAGACATGACCAGCTACTATGGTGGGATTTGTACCCATTCTTCCTACCAGAGATACCACAACACCAGAGTCTTTTTTGGTTAGGTTTGTGAATTTGCATTTTAACCATAATCTTTACTTGTATTGTAGGGTTCTTGTGGCACAGTGGTAGTGTCCCTAACTCTGAGCTAAAAGGTCTGGCTTCAAGTCTCATCTGCTCCATAAGTGTATAATAACATTTCTGAACAGAATGATTAGAATATATCTAAGACTGGCGTTGACCAGCAGATTAAGGAGTAGGCCAGCAGTTCTCCTGAAGTCATTTTTAAACTGCATCTATTGGGTACGAGTCTGGATTGACACTCAGTCACCAGTGCCCTGTCATTAACCTAGGGATAAGTTAAAGAGGAGAGAGTAAAAGACACTTTATTCACTGCAGGTGCAATGCTGCCTCAGTCAGCTGACAGGATGTGCCACATGAACAGACGTGGGGCCTATGAGCTCTCCCACTTCCTGTTGTACTATTGTTAGACCCTGCACGCAGTTTGGAAATGGACCTTGTACACTTCCTTCACTTGTGTTTTGTTTTTTGAAAGCAAGTGGTCAGCTGATTACTGCAAGGCTGGGGGTGGGGAAGCACAATGCGAACATCTGGGTGGTGTGTGCGCGTGGCCATTTGTGGGGATTTCTGGGAGGGTTTGGGGTTTGTAGCATGCCTTCCCAGTGAAATCACATCAATAATGACTAACAGCTCTGTATTTTTAGCACACTGTTGTTGATGACCAATTCGGAAACTGCCCGACAAGGAACAGGAGGAGGCCATTCAGCCCCTTGTATCTGTTTCCTATTTCAATTCAATTACGGTTGCTCTTTGTCATATTGACTGCCTTCCTAGAAATACAAACTCTCTAATACAATAGGCTTGCTTTCATAACTTTCAATTGACCTTTCACCTCAATTTTTTTGTGGGTACGTGGATGGGAATGGAGGTAGTGTTTTACTCTCTTATGTGAATAAGTGTTTCCTGACATCAGCTACTTTTAATATGAGGCTTTAATCATTCTGGACGGCTTCCTGCCCTCTACCCTCTCCCCTTAACAGAGGGAACCACTTCTCCATCTCCTCCTGATGGAATCCTTTCACCTCAATTAATTCATTGTTAGTCTCTCAGACTCTGTGCAATCCATCCTCATAACACCATAAAATCTAGGATGAGAAGGTGGCCATTTGAGAGGAGGGCCCCTTGTATTCTTAGTGCACGCCCGCGTGTGAGTTAGATTTGTTTGGCCATAGAGACACTGGAATTTCTCTGTGGTTGGGGGAGGGAGGGAGGCATAAACAGAGGTTAAACCTATTTTTGGATCACAAACCTGGGCCGGCCTGGGATGGGTAGCGGGGAGGCTTGGGAGAAGGCTGCATAGAAAGCATCAGTCTTCGTGGATTTTCACAGGGCCTTCATCCCTCTCCCCCTTTGTTGACCTGGAGACCATCCAATGAAATGTGACAAGTGGTCCCTGAAAGCCGGATTTTGGAAGCAACACATGGCTCCAGTGTAAAGTAGGGGTCTGTTGTGGTGTCTTTATCTGTGATCCAAGAGGCTGGTGTACAAGCCCCACTCCTCCAGAGACACATTTGGACTGGTTGATTAAAAATATCTTGAGTAGAAAGTAGAAGAGAAGATGCTTCAAGATGGAAGTGTCTTCTCTCCAACTTTATTTAAGTTTTTAATGGTTTATTGCAGCCAGCGTGTAAATTTGGGAGGGTTTTGGGGCCAAGGATTGATTAGATTCCCTACAGTGTGGAAACAGGCCCTTTGGCCCAGCAAGTCCACACCAACCTTCCAAAGAGTAACCCACCCATTCCCCTACCCTATCCTATATTTACCCCAACTAATGCACCTGACAGTATGAGCAATTTAGTATGGCCAATTCAACTAACCTGCACACCTTTGGATTGTGGGAGGAAACCAGAGCACCCGAAAGAAACCCATGCAGACACGGGGAGAACGTGCAAAGTCCAGGCAGACAGTCACCCGAGGCTGGAATTGAACCCGGGTCCCTGGCATTGTGAGGCAGCAGTGCTAACCACTGAGCCACCGTGCCACCCTCGTCAAAGAGCTCCTTTCAAGAACAAGATTGTGGCTACTCCTACACCCAGTCAGGCTGCATGAGCCTGGAGGCCCATTTGAAAATAGTCAGTGTTCATGAATAGGCCTTAAGCTTTCAAGTGACTTTAAAGGCTATTTATAGGGTGGAAGGCAAAGCTTGCTCCTCCCCATCTGGCATCCAAGAATAAAGAATTGGAAGAATTTCACAACTGTCTTTGCTTTCTGGTCCTGTCCCCTTCCCAATGGGACCAAGAATCCAATATGTGTTTTGCCCATATATACGCCTGGCCAAAATATACTCTTAAATAATTTTCACCCCACCAAGTGTTGCAGGAAATATAGAATCCTGAAAATGAAATAAAATTATTCAAACACAGAAGAGGTGTTTCGAAACCAGAGACAAGTTTAAACATTTTGACAGCCGACTGCCACATGGAGCTGAGAAGAATAAAAATGAACTAATCATAAAACCTGCCTTACTGCAGAATGTCCCAGAATGCTTTTCAATCACCGAATGGTCGTTGTTCCAGATACAATAAGATTCCACAAACCACAATGTAATACATGATCATATTATATGCATCGTGTATTTGTTAGGGGGATAGATTTTGGTCAGGAAAAGGGTAGAGAAACTTGCCTGCTGGGATATCAGAGACAGGAGATGAGCGGGGGTAATGTACATACAGGGAGGCCACGGCTTGACATCTCATCTGAATCAGTGTTGACCGAGACGATACGGTCCAGACTCTGGAGAGGAGTTTGAGCTCATGACTGTGTGCTTTTGACTATGGAAGGGTAGTTAGAAGGAGTTAGGAATGTTTTTTTTGGAAATAGTCAGTCACTGAGCCCCTCAAGGCTGTTCTGCAACTATAGCCACTTGTCCATTTGTGATATGGGACTTGGTTTGATGATTTGAAACCAAATTTGTTTCTGGGTTGTGGTGAAACCTCAAGTATGTGGCTTATAACTCTGAACCCTGCTCTGTGGGCTTTGATGCTGTGTCAAAGGGAGAGGTACAAAGCTGACATAACAGACAATTTTGGTTGCTTCAGGAGCCACATCATGGAACACAACTGGGCAGGGGGGGGGGGGGGGGGGGGGGGGGGGGGGGCGGCACGAGGATTCTTCACAGGTTCAAAGTAATGTGCCACTCGTGTTACTCCAATGAGGCAGTGACCTCACCATTCCACTGAGATCTCAGGCATTTCCAACTTGTCCCAAGAGGCCTCTCATGGTCATGACTTGGCTGTGGGAGTCCTTGATGTGGTCCACTCTGGGGTAAACAAGACCTCCTCAGCTCATGCCTCCAAAATAAACGGATTATTTTCCGAACATAAATCATTGCCTTGCCACAAGTGAAAGATGTTGTTTGAAAACGCCAAGTGACCTTTCAGAGACAACTGGCACGGCTGCTGTCTTTGCCAATAACTTCTCAGGGTCACCATGCCTGACAGCTCAGAGCTGGTGCAGCTTGTCGCCTCCCACAGCCTCCAACTGCCATCCGCACACTAGCTGTTGTCTGAGGTGAAGCTAGAGGGGTTTTTGCACAGAATCCTCGGTCATCACCCATCTACACCACTTGTGGGTTAACTATCCCTGGTTCCTGGGAAAGCTAGTAATGCTCCAGGCTTTGTCTCCACATCACCGTAGGGGCAGATCAAAGTAGAAGTGGGTAAGTGGAATAGATGAGAGGAGCAGAGAGGAGTAATGAGCCAAAAACCCTAGCATACTGGTCCGATATATGTCTCAACAGAGGTTCAGTATGACAAGTACATTCTTTCTATTCACATGTGGGATGTGGACATTGCTGGCTAGGCCAGCATTTACTGCCCAACCCTGGTTGCCCTTGAGAAGCTAGTGGTGAGCTGCCTTCTTGAACTGCTGCAGGTTGAAGCACAAGTAGCATTAAGGAGGGAATTCCAGGATTTGGACCCAGAGATAGTGAAGGAGTGGTAATATATTTGCAAGTCAAAATGGCGAATGGCTTGGAGAGAAATTTGAAGGTGGTGGTGTTCCCATGTATCTGCTGCTGTGTTATTAAACCTTTTTTCCTTACCTCTGGAAAGGAGGGAAGAGGTGCTAAAAGGTAGCTGTGTGAGAAGATCCAGTTGGCCCATATTCATAAGTCACATGCAGTGCAGAAAGAGTCCCTTTGGCCCATCATGACCATGCCAGTCATCAAGCTTTTACATAAATATAGTGGCATTTTCCAGCACTTGGCCCATAGTCTTATATTCTGTGGATTTCAAGTGCTGGTATAAATACTTCTTAAATATTGTGATGGTTCCTGCCTTCTGTACCCCTTCAGGCAGTGAGTTTCAGATATCCACCACCTGTAGGAAAGAAAACTCTTCCCAAAATCCCTTCTGAACCTTCTGCCCATTAACTTAAACCTATGTCCCCCCTGGTTATTTATCCTTCTACTAAGGAGAAAATTTTCTTCATATCTACCCTCGTCATGATTTTGATTACCTCAAATCAGATTCCCCCTCATTCGCCTCTGTCCTAAGGAAAACAGCCCCAATCCATCTAGTCTCTATAGTCTTCATGTCCTTGGTGAGTAAACTGGAGAAAATGTTCTTGTTTACGTCAGAGGTCAAAGAGTTGATGTCAGAAGGAGCCGTTGTATCATTACTACAGTTCACCTTGTACAAAAATACAGTGGAGGATGAGAATTAGGCCTAGGAGGCTAGAGGCATGGCTGCAGCTGTTGGCTGAAGGGAAGATTCCTGAAGATGCCTTAAATCCATCTTGCAGCCTTGGTTAAGTTGAGCACACTTAAGACCCTACTGAATGTGCCATGACTGGCACCAAATCCATTGTCCCACTGAGCTTGCCTCCCTATGTTGGCTCCTCATCTGACTTTGCCTCAAATTCTTACCTTTGTGTTCAAATCCCTCTTCCTTTCTTCCTCCACTTCTACATCCTTCTGAGATTCTGTGCCTGCAGTGATTGGAAGAAGGGTCAGGTGGATCTCATCAAATATGCAATCCCTGATTGGCCCAGGCAAATAACCTCAGTCAGGGTTCTCATACTCAGAGATACACCTGGCCCTCATTCCAATCACTGCAGCACCTCTCCAATTTTGGCTGTTGGTTTTGATCACTCTGCCAAAGGCTATCTTGCTTACAACATGGGACTTCTATTGCATTAAATGCACTATAGGAATGCAAATTGTTTTTGTATGTTTAACATGATGAAATGTCCAAGAACTCTTTGTGGTTGGGTGGGGTGGGATGATGTTGCTCATCAAATAAACCTTGTCACCCAGTCAGATGAGTGTTATATGATCAAAAAGAAAGGTTTTAAGGAGCTTCTTTAAGAGAAAGTTTTAGGAAAAGATTTCCAGAACCTAGGATCAAGGTATGGACATATGGCCACCAAATAAAATGATTAAAATTAGGGAAGATGAGATGCAAGAAGGAGTTGACCATTCAGCCCAACTGAGCCTGCTGTGCCGTTCAGTATAATCATGACTGACCACAGGATTCAAGACCACATTCCTACCCACTCCCCATGCTCATTGATAGCCAAATAGACAGTTGATGCTTCAGAAGGAAACAAAAATCAAACTGGCAGATAAGCTATCAGAATCACAGAGGTGTTATGGTGCAAAAGGGGGCCATTTGGCCCATTGTGTTCACAGTGTCTCCCCAAATCAGCATCATGACATAATGCCAAGCTCCTGCCTTTTCCCTGTTACCCTTGCATATTGTTTCTTTCCAAATAACCATCAAATGCCCCATTAAATGCATGGGGGTTGAAGGCCTAGTGGAATTACTATTAGACCATTAATCAAACATCCCAGGTAATGTTTTGGGAGACAGGTACAAATCCTGCCATGGTAGATGGTGGTATTTGAATTCAATAAAAATCTGGAATTAAGAATCTAATTGTGATCATGCAAGCATTGTTGATTGTCTGGAAAAGCTCATCTGATTCACTAATGTCTTTTAGGAAATTTGCCATCCTTACATGGTCTGGTCTGTGTGTGACTCCAGACCCACAGCAATGCGGTTGACTCTCAACTGCCTTCTGGGCAACAAGGGATGGACAATAAACGCTGGGCCTAGTCAGTAATGCCCATATCCCGTGAATGAATTTTAAAAATTCCTGCCTCCATCACATTTCCAGGAAGTGCAGTCTAGACTTTCTCTATGAAAATGTTTTATTGTCATGCATCACATTTGCAAATTATTTGAAATTCATGCCTCATGTTCTTGATCCTTTCACAAGTGGTCTGATTCAGCTCGTACTCTCAAAAGTGGAGCACCAGTCGATTAGTATGTTCATTTCGCTGTATTACCATCTTTGTATTGGCTTAATGGAAGGTGATGACTTAGGCAATATCGATTTCCTGGAACTCAGAGCTGCAAATTACTGTCTTGATGGGAACTTGATCTGTCAGCCTCTTTTCAATGACACTCTGTTATTTTATCAGACAAAAACATATTGGAGATGAGACTAACCACAATAATATCGATCTTAGAGCTCCAAATGGTTTTTGCATGCTGCAAGGGCTGTGAACATCAGGCAGGAAATGGTTTCATTACAGAACATGTTAATTAATCATAGATTTGGGAGTTGGGTTCTCCATGCAAAATTAACTCTGAGTGTCAGGGAACAGGGAGTCGTCATCATCATCATCATCATCATCATCGTCATCACTGGGCCCAGAAACTTTTTACGAGGAGAGGATGGATAAAAACATTGTAAACTAAAACCATGAGTTACCCAATGGAAAGGCGGTCATTCCTATCATTGGGCAAAAGTTGTGCCCACTTGACTCTCAAAAATAGTGGATGCTTTCTGGTTGGCACAAACTTATTAAAAACGCCTGTATCAGAATTGGCATTTACATGAGTAGCCTCAGAAGTTCCAGAATCACAATAGGAAATGTCCAGTAAGTCAACGAGACAGGGAAGAGATCTATATGGGCTCTCATTTCCTTCCGAACTCTGTAGCATCTGATGGCTTTGCAAACGTCTGAGTTGTAGTGTTAGGTGAAGGGGTAAATGTAGGGGTGGGTTGCGTTTCGGCGGGTCGGTGTGGACTTGTTGGGCCGAAGGGCCTGTTTCCACACTGTAAGTAATCTAATCTAATCTTAATTGCAACACTCCACTTCTGTTCCTTGTCTACAGGAAAGAAATCAGGGATTCAAAGCCGATGAGTCACAGCAAGCTATAGTTATTTATCAACAACCTATTATGACACAACTCTGGAGCACATGGAACTTTAATCCAGACCACAAGGCACCGAGGCAGGGGCACCACTATTACACCACAAAAGCCTCCCTCTTCCACATCCCAAATTTTTCGGGCAATCAACAATGGTAACATGGTCACCATTTGGTGAGCTTATTTCTTCTTAAAATTCCAGCTCCATGTTGCATTCAAATTTCACTATCTGCCATGGTGGGTTTTGAAGCCGGGGCTCAAACCATTAGTCCGGGTTTGGGATTATGAGTCCAGTCACGTTACCAAGACGACACCGCTTCTCAATCTTGCATGGAACAACTTTTCAGAGGAGTCAGGGTAATGGTACTCACAGAAGTAGCAAACACACTGGCAGGAATCAATTCAGAGGGATTGAATTCAAGAGTCGTGAAGTGATGTTGCAGCTGTACAGGACTTTGGTTAGGCCACAGTTGGAGTACTGTGTGCAGTTCTGGTCGCCTCACTTTAGGAAAGATGTGGAAGCTTTGGAGAGGGTGCAGAGAAGATTTACCAGGATGTTGCCTGGAATGGAGAGTAGGTCGTACGAGGATAGGTTGAGAGTTCTCGGCCTTTTCTCGTTGGAACGGCGAAGGATGAGGGGTGACTTGATAGAGGTTTATAAGATGATCAGAGGAATAGATAGAGTAGACAGTCAGAAACTTTTTCCCCGGGTACAACAGAGTGTTACATGGGGGCATAAATTTAAGCTGAAGGGTGGAAGGTATAGGGGAGATGTCAGGGGTGGGTTCTTTACCCAGAGAGTGGTGGGGGCATGGAATGCGCTGCCCATGGGAGTGGTAGAGTCAGAATCATTGGCGACCTTTAAGCGGCATTTGGATAGGTACATGGATGGGTGCTTAATCTAGGATAGAAGTTCGGCACAACATCGTGGGCCGAAGGGCCTGTTCTGTGCTGTATTGTTCTATGTTCTATGTTCTACTATTCATCTTCACAGAATTGGTGAAACACAGAAGGAGTCCATTTCACCCATCATGCTTGCACCGGTTCAATTACCTCATGCCAATCTCCTGCCTTCCCCCATATCCCTGCATACTATTTATATCCAAATCTTTATCCACTATCCTCTTGAATGCCTCAATTGAAACAGCCTCCACTATCAGCAATGTATTCCTTACCCTCACATTCGCTATCTGAAAGAGTTTATTCTAATTTCAACCTAGCTTTCTTTGCAGATCATTTTAAGTCTATGTTATCTCATTTTCTTTTATGAGCAGTAACAGTTTCTCTCTCTGTACTCTATCCAGCCTGCTAATGATTTTGAAAACTTTTATGGAAACTCCGCTCAATATTCTCTCCAAGATGAGCGATCCCAACTTCTTCAATCTATCCGCAAAACTAAAGTTGGATGTAAATTCATCCTAGCCTCATTCCAGACGAAGGGCGTTTGCCCGAAATGTCGATTTTCCTGCTCCTCGGATGCTGCCTGACCTGCTGTGCTTTTCCAGCGCCACTCTATTCTTGACTCTAATCTCCAGCTTCTGCAGTACCCACTTCCGCCTATAAATTCATCCAGCCTCTGGTCTCCTGGCTGACATCATTCATCATGGAGTCATAGAGATGTACAACACGGAAACAGACCCTTGGGTCCAACCCGTCCATGCCGACCAGATATCCCAACCCAATCTAGTCCCACCTGCCAGCACCTGGGCCATATCCCTTCCTATTCATATACCCGCCTAGATGTCTTTTGAATGTTGCAATCATACTAGCCTCCACCATTTCCTCTGGCAGCTCATTCCATACAGGTATACCACCCACACTATGAAAAAGTTGCCCCTTAGGTCTCTTTTATATCTTTCCCCTCTCACCCTAAATCTTTAATTCTGGACTCCCTGACCCCAGGGAAAAGACTTTGTCTATTTATCCTATCCATGCCCCTCATGATTTTATAAACCTCTATAAGGTCACCTCTCAGCCTCCGATGCTCCAGGGAAAACAGCCCCAGTCAATTCAACCTCTTCCTATAGCTCAAATCCTCCAACCTTAGCAACATCCTTGTAAATCCTTTCTGAACTCTCTCAAGTTTCACAACATCCTTCCAAAAGGGAGGAGACCAGAATTGTACGCAATGTTCCAACAGTGGCCTAACCAGCTGCAATATGGCCTCCCAACTCCTATAATCAGTACTCTGACCAATAAAGGAAAGCAGACCAAATACCTCCTTCATTATCCTATCTACCTGCGACTCCACTCTCAAGGAGCTATGAATCTGCACTTCAAGGTCTCTTTGTCAGCAACACTCCCCAGGACCTTACCATTAAGTGTATAAATCCTGCTAAGATTTGTTTTCCCAAAATGCAGCAGCTCGCAATTTGAATTAAACTGCATCTGCCACTTCTCACCCCAGCTTTCTTCCATATATTTCAGAATGAAAATATCACAAAATGCTCTTTAAAAAGGGAGCAGGATTTATACAGACCTCTCAACAAGAGCATTCTGCAAACAACTTTCCTGATCTGACTCTGTAGAGTCAGTTATTTTCCTCTTCAGGCACATACTGCCTCCATACACACTCCAGGACAAGTACAGCATAGTATTAGGGGTTTAGGGTGTAGGTTTGCTCACTGATCTGTAGGTTTGATATCCAGACGTTTCATTACCTGGCGAGGTAACATCATCAGTGGCGACCTCCGAGTAAAGCTTGGAGGCTTCACTTGGAGGTCACCATTGATGATGTTACCTAGCCAGGTAATGAAACATCTGGATATTAAACCTACAGATCAGTGAGCAAACCTACACCCTAAACCTCAACCTGAGCTACAAACCTTCACAAACCTTGCGAGTATTAGGGGTGGCATGGTGGCTCAGTGGTTAGTACTGCTGCCTTACAGTGCCAGGGGCCTGAGTTCAGTTCCAGTCTTTGGCGTCTATGGAGTTTACATGTTCTCCTTGTGTTGGCATGGGATTCCTCCAGGTGTTCCAGTTTCCTCCCACAGTCCAAAGATGTGCTGGTTAGGTGGCTTGGCCATGCTAAATTGCCTGTAATGTGCAGGCTAGGTGATTAGCCAGGGTAAATGAAGGGTTAAAGGGATAGGGTAGGATGCTGTTCGGAGGGTTGGTGTAAACTCAATGGGCTGTAAGGCCTCTTTCTACACTGTAGGGATTCTATGACTAGGTATGGAGTAAGGTTCCAGGAGAGGTACAGCATGGGGCTGGATACAGAGTAAAGCCACAAAGTGGTGTGTTTTAATTCTAACTTCACTTAAGTTTCTGCTCTGCAGCGACACTTTTCCAATTTCCACACCTGCCATCCTTTAAGCTGACCAAACTTTCCTTCTTAAGAGCCAGATACATGAAGGCGAAGTCATAGAGTCATAGAGATGTACAGCATGGAAACAGACCCTTGGGTCCAACCCGTCCATGCTGACCAGATATCCCAACCCAATCTAGTCCCACCTGCCAGCACCCGGCCCATATCCCTCCAAACCCTTCCTATTCATATACCCATCCAAATGCCTTTTAAATGTTGCAATTGTACCAGCCTCCACCACTTCCTCTGGCAGCTCATTCCTACACGTAGCACCCTCTGTGTGAAAAAGTTGCCTCTTAGGTCTCTTTTATCTGTAAAACCTGTGCCCACACCTCCTCCCTCACCTCTATCCAAGGCCCTAAAGGAGCCTTCCACATCCATCAAAGTTTTACTTGCACATCCAGTAATATCATTTATTGTATCCATTGCTCCCGATGCGGTCTCCTCTACATTGGGGAGACTGGGCACCTCCTAGCAGAGCGCTTTAGGGAACATCTCCGGGACATCCGCACCAATCAACCACACCGCCCCGTGGCCCAACATTTCAAATACCTTTTGAATGTTGCAATTGTACCAGCCTCCACCACTTCCTCTGGCAGCTCATTCCATACACGTAGCACCCTCTGTGTGAAAAAGTTGCCTCTTAGGTCTCTTTTATCTACCTGACAGATATCTCCAACTGAAAGATCAAACAGCAGATAGTGTTAGACAAGGATGGAGTGGCTCTGCTTTTTTGGCAAAATAGGGGCTTAACTTAGAAACAGTGGTGAGAACTAGCGTGCATGTCACGATCCCAGCCTAGCGTCACTGTCTGTGTATAGAGTTTGCACTGAGATGTGGAAAATCCAGAGTTGGATGGTCTAAAAAAGAATGGGTAAAAGCAGGAGAAGGGTAGGAATAATTCATCTTCAATGAGATGGAGGGAGAAGAAAGAACGTTGTTCTGACCAAAGTTGGAGGGGTCACTGTTTCCTTTTGTAGTCCTATTCCTCCCCTGATCACAATAAATATAACCAGATTAGAGGTATGACCAATTATATAGGTCTCAGACTGTGTCAGGTTCAATGTTGACAACATTCAAACAGATTTGTTGAGTCAACAACCAAAAACAAATTTGCTCAAAGATAAAAAGATTACTGTCAAATTGTTTATGCAAATGTATTTGTATGCTTTTTAAAGGAAAAAAAGCTAACATTCACATGCAAATTAAAGAAGCAGAGATGGAAATGGTGTTGACTTTAAAGAACTTTACTCCAAGTAATAGTTACACTCATGAAAAAAGAATAACTCACAGAGCCAAATGGAGTTCCAATCCTTTAGTTAGTCTGCACTCACTTTCGTCATTCTTCACAACTCAGCTGACACCGAGCTGCCTTCCTGGAGCATGAGCAGCTGAATTCCTTTTGCTTTAGATGATGGAGTAGGTTGCACTGTATCCTTCCCAGGAATCTCCCATGAATGGTAAAAATGACTTTTGTTGGGTTTTCAGTTCATAAACTTTATTGAGAGAAGGTGCTAAGAAAGAGAGAGAGAGAGCGAGCAATGGACTATTGCTCTTCACACAAGTCAAAATCTCTCCCTGAGTTTAAAAATATGATCTCTTTATCACACTGACAAGCTAGGTCATGTGACCTCTCTTTGAGATACCTCCAGATTGAATGATTCATTGGAGATCCCTGGTCTTTGCAGCACAACTGCTGTACTCAGTGCTTTATGCTCAGCATATGTCCTGTTGGCCAACATTTGCTGGATAATCCTGACTGCGCGAATAATTATGATTGTCAGTTGGGTTCATGGTGTGGTGCACTCCATGTGTGGAGTGGAAGCTATATATATATTTTTTAAAATCTGTTCACAGGATGAGGGCATCCCTGACTTAGTCAGCATTTATTGCTGATCCCAGAGAGCAGGTCAGAGTCAACCACATTACTGTGGGTCTGCATTACGACCCTTCGCTTATTTAGACCAGCAACACAGAAAATAATCACCCCGTGTTGTAATCTGTTATAAATCAAAAGGCAAAGAACTATCCCAAAAGTCACTATTTAAAGTAAAAATTAACAACTTTATTCTGTAAGTCTAACAAAGAATATTAGCTAACAACTATTCACAACTCCTTTCTCTTAAACCTATCTTTTACTTCCCACTCTCCAATAATAGTCCAATTTTAAAAATCCCAATTATGATTTTAAAAAAATCACGTTTCAAAACCAGTCAGCTTTGCCAAGTTTTCTCGGTAGGTTTTCCTCTGTAGATTCTCTCTCCAGGTCGGCCTCGATGTTCTGCTGCATAAACTTATAGACAGGTACCTCTCAGAGAGCAGTACTGCTGGCAGTCTGCACTTGTTGGTGGCTTGGCAGTTCTCCATCAACTGTTCAATTTTTTCCAGTTTTATACCCCAAAAATACCAGTTCATTTCGTTGGTTTTAATACTATCAAAATACTAAATTCAAACTTGATTGGTGTTTGGAATCTTGGGGCATAACCTAAACTGATTGGCTGAATTTGAATTTGTTTTTGTCTCATAGCAACCCAGCTACTGCTAGCTGTTTAACCAAATGTTACATTTTAAATTTTCCAGTATTCTGTATGCTTGCTAAGTCCTGGCCAGCCTTTCAACTCTCTTAAAGGTACAGGACCTTCATAACAGTCTGGAATCGCATGTAGTTTAGACCAGGTAAGGATAGCAGTTTCCTTTCCTAAAGGACATTTTAATGAACCAGATAGGTTTTTCTGACAGTCAGCAGTGGATTCATGGTCATCATTAGACTCTGAATCCCAGATTTTCTTTTTGAATTCAAATTCCACCATCTGCCAGGATTTGAAGTGAGGTCCCCAGAACATTATCTGAGTCTCTGTATTAATAGTCCACTGATAATACCACTGGATCATCAACTCCCCTTATTAATACATGGGATCCTGTTCTTTCCAGACAGAAGGAATATATACAGATGCTACAACTATTTAAACTCAGTGAAATAGGTGACCTTTCTCAGGCTGGTTCATTTCTCAGGCAATGCCCTGACTAACCAGAGTTTAACATTTAATGCCCAGTTTAAAATTTGAACAAAACCTGAGAGTAACTACCAATCATCATTCATTTGTGCCTCTAACAACCCACTCAAGAAATAATGAGCACTTCCCAATCTTGCAGTAAAAGGTTGGTTGTCCCTATGAAATGGTATTCTCATGAATTGTCCTGAGGAGTGCAAGCTGAAAAACTTTGACAAAAGTTTTCTCTTAGCAATATGCAGGTTCTGTCCTTCCAAAATGAGTATTGAAAAGTATCTTATGTTAAAAAATTCAAAATATATTTATATGGGTCCACAAAACCCTTCAGAAAGTAATATCTCAATCACACTTATTTGTTACAGTGCGTTAGGATGTGAGAAAGATGGTGCTAAGAAGGCAATAAGGGGAGACTTATTGAGACTGACTCTTGTGATGAAGAGTTGGCGAGTGGGGGCACAATGGTATTGTCACTGGACCAGGAAGCAAAATAACCAAAGCAATACCTGGAGGTACGCACTCAAATTGCACCATGAAATCTGGCAGCCTTCAGAAAAGGAAATCAGCCACCCCTTGTCAGTTTGGTCTACACATGACTCCAGACCTACCACAATACAGCTGTCCATGACCTGCCCTTGCAAATGGCCAAGCA
This sequence comes from Chiloscyllium punctatum, assembly GCF_047496795.1. Classification (NCBI taxonomy): domain Eukaryota; kingdom Metazoa; phylum Chordata; class Chondrichthyes; order Orectolobiformes; family Hemiscylliidae; genus Chiloscyllium; species Chiloscyllium punctatum. The sequence continues at coordinate 68,167,928 of NC_092767.1, forward strand.
AGCCACTCAGTCTGTTAAACCACTGCAGGAAAAACAAAACTGTGAGTGTCCCTACACTAGGTCACAGCAGTTCAAGCAGGCAGTCAGCACGTTTCCTGAGGGCAGTTAGGGATGGTCAACAAATGCTGGCTAAGACAGCAATGCCCACATCCCAATAATAAAAGAAGATCAAACAGAGGGAGGTGGTGCCAAGGGTGGCAGAAGGAATGAGGGCTGGGTGAAGGTTTAGCATCTCTATTATTGTGGTAAGCAGAAATGTGGAGTTTAGGTTAAAATCAGGTCATCTGTTGAATGTTGGGGTAGGTTTGAAGGACCAAATGGTCCATTCTGGATTGTATATTTGTATCCATGTGTAGCTTCTTGAACCCAATAGCTGGAGACGACTGGGCAATGCAAAGGGTTAACAGCACTTCTGCCAATGAACAGGCAGCCACCTCGGAGTGGCCTGAAACTTGGGGCAGCTGGCAGATCAAGATTGACCCAGGATCCAATTTGAAATGTCCTGAAGCATTTAGCTGGATCTCTTCTAAGTAATTGTCTAACTGCAGCATCAGCCTCATCTGAAACTCTCTGATCCCTGCTAATCGCTTCTTCCTGCCTCCTCCCCACCCCCTCCAAGACCCTAGCACGCTGGAACAATTTTACTTGCAAACCATCAACTGGGCAGAACAGCAAGAAGGCAGAGTCACCACAACAAACAAAAGCCCCTCTTCACAACGTGGGACGGTAGTGAGATGAGAGAGTTGGAACAGAGTGAGCAGCCTCAGGCATGTGTGGATGAGGTGAATCATAATCTATTTTATTCCGAAAACTGATTTAACTCTGATCTCTGCTCTTGTGATTCAGTCTGAGATTAGCTTGGCCTCCATTTCCTGTGTACTCCAAGGGAAGACAAATCATTCCTTACTTGTTTATGAGTCGCCTGTTTGTGCAACCAGGGGATTGCCGGTGGGAAAGGATATTCAGGCGTCACGATAACCTGTTAATAGAACGTGCCCAGCTCTGCTGTTTACAAAATGACGCAAATGGAATACATGGCTTCAGAGCTGGCTGACAGTGTCCAGATTGATTCCTGGGATGGCAGGACTGCCATATGACTGGATTAGTTAGGTCTATATTCACCGGAGTTTAGAAAAATGAGTGAAGGATTTCATAGAAATCTATAAAATTCTAACTAGAATAGGCAGGGAAAATGGTTGCTTCTAATGACTGGGGAATCCAGAAACAAGGATCACAGTCGTAGGCCATTTAAGACTGAGACAAGGAGAAATGTCTTCAGCTAGAGAGCAGTGGGCTGAGGGAATTCTCTGCCACCGAAAGTGGTTGAGGCCAAAACACTGAATATTTTCAAGAAGGAGTTAAATATAGTTCTTCAGGCTAAAGGGATCAAAGGGTATGGAAAGAAAGTGGGAACAGAGTACTGATTTGGATGATGAGTGCTGATTATATTAATGAAGAAGCAGGCTGGAAGGGCTGAATGGCTTACTCCTTCACTTTTCTGTGCTTTCAAGATAGCAATGGATTTGGTGCTGCGGTCAGGAATGAGAGAGTGAGCATTTATTGTAGCATTTTTCACTATCTCCCAAAACTTCCTGCAACCAATAAAAGCACAGTATGCAATCTAGTCACTGCAGTTAGGTAGGGGTCCATAGCAAGCATTTTGCATAAAGCAAGCTCTCCCAAACAATAATAAAAGGATAGCCAGATTATCTCTGATGTGTTTACTTTGACATAGCGCCAGGGGATCTTCATCTTCACATAGGCATGAGGAGGCCCAATGCCTGACATCTCACCTGAAAGACAGCACCTCTGTCAGTCTGTCAGTTCCTCAGTACTGGAGCTGGGAATATCAGCCCAAGTTCTTTTATGTATTCCCCCCATCTTGTTCGTTCTTATGTCTTCCATATTCTTGTTTTCTCTTGTATCTTATCTCATCTTGCTCTCCTTCACTTCATCCCCCCCCCCCCCCCCATCTTACTCTCCCTTGCATTTTCCCCCATCTTGCTCTCTCTTCCATTTCCCGCCATCTTTCTCATAACCTCATGCAACGGTTTCCGAAAGAAAGTGAATGTTTTCCTTTCCTCAGCAGCGTCTGTAGCAGGACAATGGGATCAAGAACATGATTGTTCCGTGTTTCAGTCTTCAGAACAGGGCTTCCAAAGCTTGACTCTGAGAGAGGCCCCCTCAGCTGACATATAGAAGATTGGAAAATTATGGGAGATTAAGGACATTCCTTCAGTCACAAAAGAGAGAGATGTTATGATCAGAAATGATTTTGAAAATTGTTGAATGAATGTCAGTTAAATGATGGAATAGCGATTAAAACCTACAGATCGTCGGAAAGGATAAGGGAGGGACCTTAACTTGTGATAAATCTCCTTGACTTCATTAGAAAAAAATTCCATTCAATTCATAAGTAGAATTGTCATGACCACCACTCTGATCTTCTGACCTTTGCCTTTCAAGGAGTTCAGAAAGTCATTATTGCACAAAAGGAAACCATGCAGCTCATTGAGACCATTCCAGCTCTCTGCAGAATAATTCTCTCTGTCCTAGTGCCCCAACCCCACCCCATTACCCTGAAAGCTATTTACCCTAAAGTACCTCTTCTTTGGTAATCATGTTGATAAATGATTTTCAAACTCCTCGTGGGCAGCAAAGTGTTCCAGCTGTTGAATGCTCGCTCCTAATGTTCCTCTGAAACCTGTGTTCCTATCTAGTGATGTGGGCCTAACCCACTCAATGACAAAGTAATGATAGGAGTGGGATTGGCCACATTTAATGCATCATGGAGTGTCAGTGACACTGGCTGGACCAGTATTTGTTACCTGTACTTAATTGTCCTTGAACTGAATGGTTTGATTGGCTGTGTGAGAGGGCAGTTAGGAACCAATCATATTGCTGTGATTCTAGAGCCACATGTAGGCCAGACTAGGTAAGGGTGGCAGATTTCCTCCCTGAAAGAGAATTAGTGAACCAAGCGTATTTTATGACAATGGTCACCATTGGTTGACTTTTAGTTTCATCTTTTTAAAATTGGATTCCAGTTTCACCATCTAACAGGATGGGATTTAAACCCACGTCCCACTATATTAAAGTGGGCCTCTGAATGGGTTCAATGACATTACAACTGGGCTATTGTCTCCAAAGTAGGCCCAAGGTTAGGTAAGCTGCTCTAGGAATCTGCCAACCCCATAAAATGGGAGACTGGGTCAACGGTGAGTGGAAAGCAATGGGAAGACCACAGTGTTGCACTTTATGGTGCATTGCCCCTCCTTTAAGCTGCTGATAGGGGGAACTGTAAACCTACACCAGTTTATTACAAAATGCCTTCAGCTCTAAATTCCCAGTGAGCCATGGTCCCGCCATATAGTTTGCACTCTGACATCACCACCTTCAATATGGCTCTAGCCAATGTGAAAGGAGGGCCCAGATTGAGGCAGCAGTGTCAATTCCTCAGTTTTGATCGCCTCTTCAGTATGTGAGGTCCTTATTGCCTGTCCACAGAGCCTCTTCTGCTGTTTATAGTGAACACTTCTTGACAGACCTCACCCTAAAATGAAGGACCATGTTTATACCAATGAGAATGCGGAATCTGCCAACCCCATATAATGGGAGACTGGGTCAACAGTGAGTGGAAAGCAATGGGAAGACCACAGTGTTGCACTTAATGGTGTATTGCCCCTCTTTTAAGCTTCTGATAGGGGGAACTGTAAACCTACACCAGTTTATTACAAAATGCCTTCAGCTCTAAATTCCCAGTGAGCCATGATCCCACCGTATGGTTTGCACTCTGACATCAGAAAAGAGCTGGTCATTAGAGGGGGGTGAGTTTGATATTATTTGCTCTGGTGAACCAGGGCTGTTGAGGAGAGTGTGGCAGGGTGGGCACTACTATAAAAGAGGGTTCCCAAGCACTGTGGCTATCACCCCTTCAGGTCATCTCCCAATAACCTCCATTGCAACTGGGCGAATTGAAACTTTAACCGAGAGAGAGAGAATTGATAGGTCAGCTGCCAGCACTTGCAGCTAACGAAATGCTTTTGAAGCATAGGCAATGTGAGAAATACCGACCCAATTTGTGCTTAGCAATCTCCCACAAACAGCAACAAAGGAATGGTCAGATAGCCTGAACAATCAAGGGACAAATATTGAGCCAGACACAGGAGGATAACCCAGGTTCTTGTGTGGCAAATTCCCAAATGCTCATTAGTTTCCATGCTATAGGGCAGATGGAGTCTCTGCTTTAACATCTCAACCTAGAGAGACAGCACCTCCAATAGTACTGGGCTCCCAGGGGAAGTCAACCTGGATCTTGTGCTCAAGTCTCTGGAGTAGGATTTGCACCCAAAAACATTGTGACACAGAAGCCTGCATTATGACTGAAATCTGTTAGCGAATAAACCCCAGCAGCCCAGTGACATCTTTTTGGTTGGTCCTCAGCGAATTGGGAGCTTCACCTGCCTGAAGCCTAGACTTGCTCAGAAACAAACATGAGTGTTTGTCCAGACTCCACAAAATCTGGCAGGAGTTCCCTTGTGAGACATCAAAATATCATGATTTCTTCGTCAGTCAATGAATCATTCCCCAGTTCTTTCTTTTTATTCCCAAAAAAAGAGATAAAATAACCCAGAACTTTGAACACCAAAAGCTAATTCCAATTAAGGACCGGGTGAGTGTTTGGTGGTGGGGATGTGGAATAAAGCATCTGCCAAGATACACAGGAAGTGTGTGACATGGAACTCAGCAGCTGTGAGTTGCGACTAGCAGTTTATAACCTCCTATGCGATCTGGACAAAATCTGGTTCCAATGAGACTAGCTGTGAATGAGAAGCAATTACTTATGTGATTATGTGAGGGCACGACATGGGGAAATAAGATTCAGGGATATTTTATGTTCCAGGAGAAGCCACGCTAAGAAATGCTTCTGTACTCAGAGAGCAGATGGAAACAGTCACCACACATTCCAACGTTAACTCGCTTTTAACTTTGATTTTAATCGCCGTCCTAATTGGTGCCTGCATTTTATCTTGCAGTATGGGTGTGGTGTATATAAGGCAAAGTAAAAGTTGACGTCACGCACCAGGGCAATTTTAAGCCATCCCCCTGCTACACCCTTGCTGACCCCCGACCACACAACCACACCAAAGGCTCATCTGCATCCTTGGTTTCCAGGGTGTTGGGGCAGAGGTCTGTAATATGAGTGGGCAGGAAATGCTCAATTACCAGGGGTTAAAGTAGAACCAAAAGGATACTTGGTGAGGGATGGAGAGGTAAGGGAGAGAACATGCTAAGAAAAACTCAGTTCTCAAATGAGATGATGGATCATCCTGTCCCACAAGCACTGATCCTGAAACAATTTGGAACCACTGATCCAAATAAATGGTGGAGCAGTTTCAGTGGGTTGCATGGATTTCTATGTTCCTAGACCAGTGGAGGTTGCTTTTCAGACTGAAGGCTCGTGACCAGTGGTGTGCCAGAGGTGTCCGCTACTTTTCATCTTTATATAAAATGATTTTGATGTGAACATAGGAGGTATGGTTAGTCAGTTTGCAGATTACACCAAAATTGGAGGCCGAGTGGACAACAAAGAAGGGTACCTCAGGGTACAAAGGGATCTTGATCAGATGGGCTGAGGAGTGGCAGATGGAGTTTAATTTAGGTAAATGTGAGATGCCGTATTTTGGAAAGTCAGATCAGTGCAGGACCTACACACTCAATGGTAAGCTCTTGGGGAATGTTGCTGAACAAAGAGACCTTGGAGTGCAGGTTCATAGTTCCTTGGAAGTGGAGTCTCTGGTAGATAGGATAGTGAAGAAAGCATTTGTCATGCTTGCCTTTATTGGTCAGTGCATTGACTGTAGGAGTTGGGAAGTCGTGTTGCGCATTCACAGCTTTCACAGGACATTGCTTAGGCTACTTTTAGAATACTGTGTGCAATTGTAATCTCTCTGCTATAGAAAGGATGTTGGGAAACTTGAAAGGGCTCAGCAAAGATTTACGAGGATGTTGCCAGGTTTGCAGGATTTGAGCTATAGGGAGAGGCTGAATAGTTCGGGGCTATTTTCCCCAGAGCGTCAGAGTCCGAGGGGTGACCTTATAGAGGTTTATAAAATCATGAGGGGCATGGAGAAGATGAATAACCAAAGTCTTTTGCCCGGGGTGGGGGAGTGCAAAACTAGAGGGCATAGGTTTAAGGTGAGAGAGGAAAGATTTAAAAGAGACCTAAAGGACAACTTTTCATGCAGAGGGTGGTGCTTATATGGAACAAGCTGCCGGAGGAAGTGGTGAAGGATGGTACAACTACAACATTTAAAAGGCATCTTGATGGGTACATGTATAGGAATGTTTTAGAGGGATATGAGCTCAATGCTGGCAAATGGGACTAGATTAATTTAGGATATCTGGTCAGCATGGACAAGTTGGATCGACAGTTGTTTTAGTGCAGTACATCTTTCTGACTTTATGACAAGAAAACTGCAAGAATGTTTAAAAAAAATTCAACCTGTTTATAGGGGACCTCTGACTTTGAATCAATCGCTTTTCCCTTATTTGCATTGTTCTTGTGTCATGAATGGTGCAGATTAAATGCAACTTTTTAATTATTATGAGAACGTTTTATTACATAAAGTTCATTATATAGAAAATAGCAGCATGATTAAGCCTTTCAGTCCTTTGGGCTTGCTCTGCTATTCAGTATGCTCATGGCTGATAATCCAACCCAGTCCCTCGTTCCCAATTTCTCTCCATGCTCTTTGATCCCTTTAGCCCTAAGAACTATATTTAACTCCTTCTTGAAAACATTCAATGTTTTGGCCTTAAAGACTTTCTGTGACAGAGAATTCTGCAAGCTCTCCACTCTTTGGTTCAAGAAATTGCTCCTTATCTCTGAAGTAACTCACAGAGACCGATATCCCGTCACCAAATTATTCTTTATTTTACATGAATGATCCTTGACTTTTGTACTGCCTCATTCCGAGCCAGCTCTCTGATTGGACCAGATTAACAGCCCCAGTCAGGGAATTCATACTCTGAGGACCAGCTGGCTGCCCTCATTACAATCACTATATCCCTCCCCCTCTGAGTCTGCGGACATATGCCGTTCAGTTTTGTTGGACAGCCTTCTGGGCTGTTTTAGCACCAGGTCAGGTTCTTCCAACTCAGTATGCAATGCAGGCAGCCTGTAACGCAAGGAAGCCTGCCTCTTGTGCCAGGAGCGTCATGGTAGAATTTCAATCTTCTTCTGGTGGCAAAGGCATTGAGGCAGCTACATCCGTCATGTCCATCTCTCATTCAGAGGACTAGAAAATATTTGACAGGGTGAATCCACGGGTTCTGGCAGCATTTTCGAAAGTTCCAAAGGACAGAGCACATTTTGCTTCTGCACCATTTGCGCATTCACAGCTTTCGTAGGATCCACATGCTTATTCAGGAACATGGCACTACCTGAACTTCATATACATCATTGGTCCTGACCTTGTGTTGACTTGTGCCTGTTACACGTACAGGGCCATTTCTGTGATTCTTACACCAAAGGTATCAAACTATCTCTCTCACTTGATGGCATCTTGTGTTTGGCATTGGAGTTTCTGATGCTGTTTAACCCTCCTGGTATCCCTGTCATCCTTTTATTTGCACATGGGCAGTCATTGACTTTAGTATTGCCTCACTCAGAGTCAGATACCAGAGGGTCAGTATCTCTGACACTCACCCTTTTTCGCTCCCTGATTGGACCAGATTAAGAGCCCCAATCAGTGAACTCATATCCTATAACGTTAAGCTGGCTGACCTTGTTACAATCATAAAATCTCACTTCTAAATGGCCTACCCTGTATCCTTAGACGGTGATCCCTGGTTCTGGAATCCCGGTCATTGGGAACATCCTTCCTACATTTACCCTGTCTGGTCCTGTCGGAATTTTATAGGTCTGTATGAGAATCGCCCTCATTTTACCAAATTCTAGTGAATTTGGTCTTAACTGAACCAGTCTGTCTTCATACATCAGTCATGCCATCCTAGGAATCAATCCAGTACAGTTTTTTTGTTCTCCCACCATAGCCGGAACATCTTTCCTCAGATAAAGAGATCAAAGCTGCACATGATACTCTAGGTGTGGTCTCACCAAGGAAATGTACAATTGCAGTAAAGCATCACTGCCAGACTCGAATCCTCTCGTCATGAAAACCAACATGCCATTTGCCTTCTTCACTGTCTACTGCACCCTCACGCTGACTTACAGTGACTGGTGTACAAGGGCACCCAGGTTTCATTGCACCTCCCCCTTTCTCAATATATCACAAATCAGATAATCTGCTTTCCTGTTTTTACTATTAAACTGGATAACATCACGTTTGTTCACATTATGCTTCATCCGCCATGCAGTAACATACTCAGTCAACTTGGGCAGAATTGGAGAAGGTGAGGGAGAGGATGAGGCCATGGAGGGATTTGAACATGACAATCACATTTTTAAACATAACATCACGGAGATTGGGAGCCATTCCCAAGAAATCCCTGACCCATAAATGTTTGTTAGGGAAGATAGGCTGATAACACCAAGGTCATTTTTAAAAAAAATAATTATTTCTTGGGATGTTGGTATTTATTGGCCTTCTTGAACTGTAGCAACCCCATGTGTTGTAGGTAGATCCACAATGCAGTTAGGGAGGGAGTTGTAGGATTTTGACCCCACAGCAGTAAAGGGAAGGTGATATACCTCCAAGGTAGGATAATGAGTGGCTTGAAGGGAAACATGCAGGGGGGGATGTTCCCATGTATCTGTTGTCCTTGTCCTTCTGCAGGTAGTGGTCATGGGTTTAGAAGGTGTTGTCTAAGAAGTTTGGGTGGTTGCTGAAGTACATCTTGTAAGATTGTACCCATTGTGAGTACTGAGAATTGGTGGTAGAGGGAGTGGATTTTGAAGATGGCGGATGTGGTATCAAACATGCAGATTCCCTTGACCTGGATGGTGTCAAGATTCTTGAGTGTTGTTGGATTAGCGCTCATGCAGGCAAATGGAGAGTACTCCCTCATGCTCCTGACTTTTAAGTTGTAGATACTGGACAGGGAGTCAGGAGGTGGCTTACTTGCGGCAGGATTTCCGGCCTCTGACCTGTTCCAGCAATAATAGTGGAGAGGCAAGAGAGGTTGGGGACAATTCATAAGACTGTGTGAAATCCTGCACTCTGAGCAAATGAGCTGAGGTGAATGTAAGGCACTTGGAACCTGAATGACAGTTTGTATACGCTCTCAGACTCTGGCCTCCAAACTAGTGGGAGGCTATGGAAAACTTGTGAGGGAAGTATTTATGCATAATTATTGCCCCTACGCTTGGAGCCATCATTTAAAAACATTAAGACAAACACAGAAAGTGTCTGGGCAGGATGTTTAAAACACCCTAACATTAACTTTCTATTCTTGGATGATCAGTCAGCTCACTGATTGTTCTCGTTATCAGGGGCAGGGCCCAGGAGACCTGTCCAGGCAAGTTTCACCTGGAAGCAGCCACATAAAACATTGGGTGTTTGTAATGTTTCAAATCAGGCAAAAAGCTGCTACAATGGGTTCAGTATGAGCCAGATTCAGGTGCAACCTTGCAACTCGCAACTGATCAGCTTCAGAATTGTCTCCATTTCAGGGTCTATGGTCGATGGCTTGATTTGACTGACGTTCTCATTAGAGATTTTGAAAGGATTGAGTAAAGAAAATGGAGAGGGGCATTTCCTGTTTGTTGGAGAGTCTAGAACCTGGGAACCTATCCTTCAAAACTGTGCATTGCTGATAAAGAGAGATGCTGTTGAAGCTTTACAATTTGCGTGCGATCCGGACAATTATAAGAACATCACATCTGAAAGGGAACAGGAATTCACACAGCAGGAAAAAAAGGGTACTGATTAGTTGGCAAGTGAGCTGTGGTTGATGAAGATGTTGCCATGGAGAATTCACTAAGGGAGCGTTTAACTACCAAGATTTTATTTAAATTCAAGTCAGGGATGTCAACTCTTGTCAAGGCATCTCCATGGGAAGTGCACCAGGCAATAGCTACCCTCAAACTATTGTTTAACCGAAAAAGGTGCAAAACGTAAATACTTTAATTCTGGTTCCAAAGAACAGGGCCTTGTATCTGAATATCTATCAAATAAAAGTAAGCCACATTGAGAGCCTGCCTTGTGCAATACTGGACATCAACAATATATAAGTTCTGTGGCACCTAGCCATAAGCCTCAAAATCTGGCCCAGGCAATTTGAGTTGTTAGGAAATACTTCTCCACACAAAGGGTAGTAGCAGTGTGTTGTACTATCACCATGAAATAAAAAACAGATGTCAGCCCAATTTGTCAATTGAAAATTTGAGAACAATCGAGTGTGGCTCTTGTAGAGGGGAAGAAGAGTTAGGAAGAATGATGGGTAAATCGTGTTTTGGTAAGAGGTAACCAACAATCTCATTAAGCAGGCCTCAAGGGCTGAATGGATCTCCTCCCATTTCAATGTTCCTCTGGAATTCTGAGTGGAGTCTGATCAATAAGGCTGCAGCAAGAATGAAAATAAGTTAATACTGTGTGGGAAAGGTTGGGGGGTTGGGGGCAGGGGGAAGGGTGGTGATGTCGGATTTGAGTGGGATTACATTAGTTCCTCCAGTTCTATTGAAGTCCATCCATTGGGGCATATACTGGGCAGCATGGGGACATGGCCTCCCGTCATTCAATTTGATGACAAAATCCCTCTGTCGGCAGCCATCTGTCAGCTTGACCTGGGTATGTTTAGGATGAATGTTAAACTTTAAAACCTTTCCTTTAGCAGGGGGGATGTGTATGAGGAGCAGTGCAGCAATTAAACTTCACCTGAACCTTCGCTAGCCCTTCACCTTCATCTAACCTCACAAACATGCCTTTTACTCCTCTTGCCCACGTAATTATCTATCTTCCCAGAAGGTTGACTTCCCAAGATATCCCCCTCTATCTGTCCTGTGCTGCCCTCAAACATTCCCAACTGTTACCTGCATCCAGTCCATTATATTGATCACCCATCTTGTCCTCTGTTTCCATCTCCTCTGATTTCCATCTTGTTTATCAAGCCTCACCTAAAGGCATCTCCATTAGTCTTTTCACCTACTCCTCATTTTGCCAGTCCCACAATCTCTTCAAAGTCGAATGCCTGAAATCCAGGACTCAAACTGTGCTGGATTTGGGATTTTCCCTAGATTTTAGATTACGTTGGTGGAACGATCATGTGCTTTCAGTTGTTAGGGGTAGGAGTCAATCCTGATCTGGAATTCAGGAAGCAGCAGCATCAGAGACAAATCGCTAAAATCCAAGGGATGTAGACATTTCCAAGTCAGGATGATGCATGACTGAGGAAATGAACTTGCAGATGGTGGTGTTCCCATAAATCTGCTACCCTTGTCTTTCCAGATGGTAGAGGTTGTGGGTTTGGAAAATGCTGTCAAAGGGGCAAAATGGTTGACTCTTAACTGCCCTTTGGTTCACAGCCACCTTTGTATGGGCAATAGAGGTGAATAACAAGTGGGCTGGCCGTTCAACCTAATGGAGCAGGCTGTGCTGCCAGAAGCCACTTTCTCTGACCACTTGTTGGATACTGTGCACTTCAACCATCTCCCTGAACAAAGAGAATATCATTTTTCAAAAGGCTAGCATTGGCTTGATGGGCCAAATGGCCTCCTTCAGTCGTCACATCATTCTGTATGTGGAAACAGAGAAGGAAAAGAAGGGCAAATACCTCCAGAGGCAGAAAACTATATTGTCAGGAACTTTTTATTCTCTCAGTCTTTGCTTTGTGTTGACTGATACGTTGTTTATAAGCAGCCTGTGACACTATCATTATCCTTTAATACCCTTTAATAGCAACACATTAATGTTAGAATAGCTGGGAGCTAGATTGTAAGTTGCGGGCGTATTTGACGCCAACCAGCTGATACATATCCCGCCAGGTTGACTAGCCACGAGATTACCAAATTAACAGCCTGGTAGTGTAACCAAATTTCTCTGTATGATTATATTCTGTGTATTTTCTCAAGAAGTATTTCCTGCTTAATAGATGTGGTTTATGCCTTGGTTTAAATATCAGGATAAGGCATTTACAATATTGACCTGTTTCATTTCAAGCTGAGCATTTAAACACATAGAGTTTAGTTGCCCATCTAAAGCCCACCTTGTCAACTACAACAGCTTATATTTATATAGCTTCCTTCATTTGATAAACCATAGCAAGGTGCTTCCCAGGAACATTATAAAACCAAATATGGCATTGGGCAGCTCCTGATGATCCAATAATGTTGTCCCTTGACCAGGTCTGTTGAACCCTGGAACGGATCAGCACATGAGGACTTTGTTATGGGATTCTACTAGTCTTGAACATCGTAATCATTGGACGCTCAGATCCTTCTCATCCATCAGCTGGTATCTTCATTCCCCGTTCTGTTCTGAACTGCCTTCGGATAAAATGTTTTTATTTCATTCTGTTATGGGGTGTCAGTGTTCTAGGCAAGGCCAGAGTGTATTGCTTGTGCCTATTTGTTCTTGTCTGGCTGATGCTGCAGTACATGTGGTATAGGTATGGCGAAGCACTGTTATGCAGGGAGTTCCAGGATTTTGACCCAGTGACAGTGAAAGGAAGGAGATATAGTTTAAATCGGGATCATTAAACTGAAGGCCCTCTCTACTCCATCAGATCATCTGCAATTATCTCAAAATATAGCAGGGAGTTCTCCCAACTCTGACCAATTCTGATGACTTAGCGTACATGCCAAAGCCAATTATCAGGGTCAATATCATGGGAGCTTGCTGTGTTTAAATTAGTTACTGCATTTCCAACCTTAGTACAGTGACTGCACTTCGAAACGTTAATCATTAAATGTAAAACAATTTGGGGCGACCAGAGGTGGAAGCAGACTTCACATAAATGCAAACGGTTTCTTTGAAAAAATGTAATGCAGAATGGAATACAGTGAGATCTGGTTAGCTGTGACTGATGATGATGAAAGACACTCTTTTGTTGACATACTATGCCAAGCTGTTGTGGCTGTTCTGGAGCTTAGGCAGGCTGCCCCACCGCATCAGACAGAGGCAGTGGTGAAGTCATGAGCCCACCAAGTGTCCACAGAGGAAGAGGACCCTGTTGTTTATCTACTTCGTAAGACTTTGCCGAAAGAGCTGACCTATCCTAAAATTGAAAAGACATGTTGAAGTGTCATTTCTCAGTACAGAAGCATCAATCGTAGTTTACACTGAGTTGTGTTGCTGGGATATTATGACCACATTCCCTTGGTGTGGTTACAGTCACAAAAATGTACATCTGCTGCGGCAAAAGACTGGGCACAGATCCCATAGAGCAATGAAACTAACTCCAGTAGGTTGAAGACAATTGATATATAATGTGTTGAACCCAAAGTTTGCTTTGACACTAGGAAGATTGAGCTGAGTAAGATGGGCCTCATAGCTCTGAATGTGGCCTCTGAGGTAAAAACAATGACTGCAGATGCTGGAAAGCAAATACTGGATTAGTGGTGCTGGAAGAGCACAGCAGTTCAGGCAGCATCCAACGATTTCGCTGCTCGTTGGATGCTGCCTGAACTGCTGTGCTCTTCCAGCACCACTAATCCAGTATGTGGCCTCTGAGTTTATTGGAACCAATAGGAAAGGAACTGCCCGAAAAGCAGAGGTTATTGAACAAAGCAAAATTTTCCCAGTGTAATTAACACTATTGATGTGTTAACTAATAGATGGTTCATTCAAACTATGGTGGTTGATTCATACAGAGACCTGTTAAGATGTCAGTTGTGGCTATATGGATAGCACTTTCCTTCTGACTTAGGTGGTTGTGGGTTCAAGTCCCATTGCTGAGAATTTGAGAACTAAATCCAGTGACATGCTGACTTTCTCAGATGTGACCTTAAACTAAGGGCTTGTCCATTCACTTGACAGCAGCTTTTTGAAACACATATGCTTGGCTAATATCAATCCATGTACCTTCTGGAAATGGTTACGATATGCTGGCTGTGCACAAATTGGCAGCTGCATTCCCCATATTGGGTCAGTATCCATATAGTTTCTCCGTATCAAAGCCCTTAGCGATCCCAAGCTCAGGGCTCCCTGTGAGTTATTTTAGCTATAAAGAGAGACTGGATCCGCTTGAGTTGTTTTCTTTAGAGTAGAGAAGGCTGATGGTGCACCTGATTGAGGTATGTAAGGTTACAAAAGACATGGATAGGCTGGATAGGAAGTAGCTGTTCCCTTAGTTGAAGGGTCAGTAACGAGGCAGTATGATTTTAAGGAAAAAGGCAAACAGTTCAGAGGGGATTTGAGAAAATGTTACTTCAGCGGCTGGGGGTGGCAGTCTGGAATACACTGCCTGGGAGGGCAGTACAAGGAGAAGTCTGAATCCCTTACTGTCAACATCCTGGAGTTCATCAGAAATGGACATATTTTGTTGGGGATCAAAGGTAGCCCAGTACTACACATGAAGCAACCTTCTGCATTCAATTCTGGTCTCCCTTCTATAGGAAGGATGTTGTTAGAAAAGATTTACCAGGATGTTGTCGGGATTGGAGGGTTTGAGCTATAGGTAGAGGCTGAATAGCCTGAGGCCTTTTTCCCTGGAACGTTGGAGGGTGAGAGGTGACCTTGTAGAGGTTTATAAAGGGGCATGGATAGGGTGAATAGCCAAGGTCTTTTTCTCATTGTAGAGGGAGTCCAGAACTAGAGGGATTAGGTTTAAGGTGAGAGGGGAAAGATTTAAAAAGGACCTGAGGGGCAACTTTTTCATGCAGTGGATGGTGTGTGTATGGAACGAGCTGCCAGAGGAGATGATGGAGGTGGGTACAATTACTATACTTAGAAGGCATCTGGATGGGTACATGATTCAGAAGGGTTTAGAGGAATATGGGCCAAATGCTGGCAAATGGGACTGGATCAGGTTAGTATATGTGGTCAGCATGGATGAGTTTGGACCAAAGGGACTGTTACTGTGCTGTATGATTCTATGAAAAAAAGCCTCACAATCTTTACACAGCACATGGATGAGCACTTGCAGTGTCATAACATTCAAGGCCATGGCCCAAATGCTGGAAAGTGGGATTCATTTAGATGGGTTGGAGCTGACTTGATGGGCTGAAGGGCTTCTTCTGTACTGAATGACTAAAACAACATGCTTTCTCCACTCTCTCTATATGATTGAGATTCTTCATTTCTGCACAGTTCTGAAAATTGCCTCTTTTCCTTTCTTTTAAGGAGGACAGTCTTCAAGTGTTTGGGCCTAGAACCCTCACCTGATATCACCAAGTAAGGCCTAGAATGGGAAACATTAGGACTCTGTATTCAGGGCTAACTGTACTCAGTTTGGGGTGAGGGCAGTGGTCCAGCCCAGGAGTAGCATTGGTGCCAAGGATTTCTGTTCCTACCTTTGTCACTGAGACCACAGAAGCAATGACCAGAGTATCCTGAGAGCTTTTGAGATCATAATGCCAAGTGGTGATCAGGAGAGAGCCTGCAGGATGAGCAACTTTGGTCCTTGGCATTAACAAAGTTGCTTTAAATTTACTAGGGAAAATTGGGATTGTTCTTTCCTTGGAGAAAAGAAGGCTGAAAGGTGACTTGACAGAGATATTCA
This sequence comes from Chiloscyllium punctatum, assembly GCF_047496795.1. Taxonomy (NCBI): domain Eukaryota; kingdom Metazoa; phylum Chordata; class Chondrichthyes; order Orectolobiformes; family Hemiscylliidae; genus Chiloscyllium; species Chiloscyllium punctatum. Next base: position 68,183,552 of record NC_092767.1, read on the forward strand.
AGATCAGGAGGGGTCTGGATGGAAGGAATAAGGGGGGGATGGAATGAGTAAGGATTGAGAGCCAGAGGACATGGATTTAAGATAATTGGCAAAGAAGCAATGGAGACAGGAAGTGAAACATTTTTAAGTTAATGTTTGGAACAGTTTGCCTGAGAGGGTTCAATCGAGGCTTTCAAGAGATAATTCAGTCATTAATTGTAAAAGAAGAATGTGCATGGTTACCAAGAAAAATGGTTTTGGGTAAATTGCTCATTCGGAGAATGGCATAGACACAATGGGCTGGATGGCCTCATTCTGCACTGTAACCAGCCTTTGATCCTCTGACTTTGAGCATACTTCACTGGCGAATGTTCTTCAGGACATCCTGTGATTGTGAAAGGTGTTTGATTCAAATGTTTGATCAATGCTGTGATCACATTAAGCGAAAGGTGAACACCGACAGCAATCTGCACACCTGACGGGTGAAGCCTATAGGTTGGGTGGGCTGGGGAGCTGGATTATTATAGTTTGTGTGTACACAATAAGATTTGGAGCGTTACACTGAGGAAGGAAGTACTCTTTGTTTCTTTCCAATAACATGCTGAGCTGAATTTTTTGGTGAATGATTGAAACTTACACCATTCATTCCTTGACAATGGTCCGTTCATTGTTTTAACATTTTCCATGCCAGTCTATTATTTTACCTTTATCTACAGTAAATCCTATCCAGGCCCTTTGATCACTGTTAAACTCCCTTTTACTCTTTGTATCACTCTAAATCCTGAGCAGATTTTACACTTAAAACATTATATGTAGGAACAGAAGTAGGCCATTCAGCCCATTGTGTCTGCTCTGCCATTTCGTGAGATCATGGCTCACTTGATCTTCCTCAATTCCATTTTCTTGCAATTCCCCCACAACCTTCCATTTACTCATTGATTAAAAATCTGTTTAACTCAACGTTGAATATACTTAATGACTCAGCCTTGACAGCCCTTTGCAGTAAAGAATTCTATAGATTCACTATCCTTCAAGAGAGGAAATCCCTCCTTGTCGTGATTGTAACAAAGCCAGCTCGGTGGACCTCATAGAACATGAGTTCCCTGATTGGGGCTGTTAATCTGGTCCAATCAGGAAGCCCTGGCTGACATATATAAAACGGGTGTGTCAGAGGTTCCGTTGACTCCGAGCTGGCTCTGAGGGAGCCGAACCAAGGTCAAGTATTGCGCACAGGTTAAAAAAGGGTGACTTGGTGACAGAATACTGGCCTTTCTGGAGCTATTTCAGTAATGATGAGAAAAAAAAATGCTCCTGTAGAAATTCATTTGCAACAGTTGACTTTCAATTGGGGTAAGCTTTTCTGGGATTATAACATTATTTGGGAAGCTTGACTTGTTCAATCCAGCAGGTGGAAAGAATGCGTTATTTTTCCAGTAAACGACATTGGGACAGATGAAAATTCTCCTGTCAGCTTGTGGACCCACAGCTTTCTCAGTTATTAGGAGCCTAACTTTCCCTGAGGCAACAGATACTAAAATCTTTCAAGAGTTGACAGATTTAGTTAAGGAATATTATGAATCCAAGCCTCCCCTAATTCTGAGGTGCTATTGGTTTTACTTGGCTTTTACTTCAGTACCAAGGGAATCTGTGTTGGGATTTTTGATGAAGTTAAGAGGACTGGCAGAGGAACATGACTTTGGTTCAACCTAAATGAGATGCTGGAAACCTTTTAGTATGTGGGATTAATGATGTAACCATGCAAAAGAGCCTACCAGCTGAAGCCCAACTGGACTTCAAACAGACACTTCAATTGCTTTATCATTAGAAATTGCAGCAAGTGGAGTATATGAGTTACAGGGTGTTCCAAAGATCCTGGCCGACTGAGCTTGATTAGATTAGATTTTTTTTTAGATTACATTACAGTGTGGAAACAGGCCCTTCGGCCCAACAAGTCCACACCGAACCGCCGAAGCACAACCCACCCATGCCCCTACATTTACCCCTTACCTAACGCTAGGGACAATTTAGCATGGCCAATTCACCTGGCCTGCACATCTTTGGACTGTGGGAGGAAACCGAGCACCCGGAGGAAACCCACGCAGACACGGGGAGAACGTGCAAACTCCACACAGTCAGTCGCCTGAGGCGGGAATTGAACCCGGGTCTCTGGCGCTGTGAGGCAATAGTGCTAACCACTGTGCCACCGTGCCGCCCACAATTAGGAGCATACCATTTGAGTGAAGGCAATTGTATAGCCTCACTTAAGACATATCCTGAACAGAAGGACTCTAGGTCAGCCCCCAGGAACACCCCAAAACAAAGCCAAGCCTCGGCCAAATGGTTAACATTTTCTTCAGGTTCAAGGCTGGCAAGCCATTGTAGTTTTGCTGCTGTTATGCAGATTTGAGACAGCCTGAATTAATTAAGAGAACTAAGAGGCTGGTATCCAGGAGAGTGCACATCCTGGAAAACCTACCTGCATCTGGCTTGGAATTGCTTAGCAACATCCAAATCAGAACCAATTAAAATAAATGGTGATCTGGTTCGAATAAATGTTGATACCAACATGGCTGTACCGATGATTGCAGAACCAGTCTTTAATGAAATTCGCTCTGGACTTCAGTCCTTATACTTGCATGAGACCTCAGCCAGACTGAGAATCTGTACTGGGGAACCTTTACATATTAAGAGTAGAACGTCGGTTCCGGTCTCATATGAAAATCAGCTGATTCAGTTACAACTGATTGTAGTAAAAGACTCGGTCCCAAGCCTGACAGGGTGAAATTGGTTGGGAAAGGTTCACATTTTTCGATTAACTTTTTTTGATTAGAAAACGGCTGCCTGAATGAAGTCTAAATAAATACCCGGAGGTTTTTCAGGAAGGTCTAGGGACTGTTGGAGAAGCCAAGGCCACCTTGCATGTCAACCAGGAAGTAATTCCATGATTCCGCAAGGCCCACCCAGTGCCATTTGTCTTATGGGCAAGTAAAGGCAGAAATCAGGAGGCTAAAAATCAAGGAATCATCAAACCAGTCCAATTTGGAGAATGGACAGCACCAAACATACCAATTGTGAAGCCCAATGGGTTGGTTCACCTTTGTGGAGATTTTAAACAAACGGTAAACCACTTCTCACAGCTGGATAAATACACAGTCCCTGCATAGAGGATTTACACATAAAGGTGGAGGTTGAGAGGAGCTGTCCTTCGCAAGGCTGGACATGAGGTAGGCATACCTGCAATGGCGGTGAGATGAGGATTCCCAGAAGTATGCTACAATGAATATCCGAAAGGTTTGTACCAATATACGAGACTACCATTGGGATATCATCAGCCTGTGCCATTCTTCAGTGGATAATAGAGAACATTTTATAAGGTCTACTCAGGCCGCCATTTGTCTGGATGATGTGCGATCAGGGAAGACCAATAAACAGCACTTAAAGAACTTGGACATATTCATTAGATGTTTTGCCAAGGCAGGTAGAACAGTAGAAGGGAAAAATGTTTGTTCCAGACAACCCCAAGTGATCCACTTGGACTACAGATCGACAAGACTGGGTTATACCTATTGCAAGATAAAATGAGGGCAGTCAAAGGTGCTCTGGCTCCCACTTTTGCACCAGAGCTTAGCTCTTTTCTTGGATAACTGAATTATTACAGAACGTTCATACATAATCTGGCCTCCACCTGGCACCCTTACGCCTACTATTGAAAAAAAGGGCAGCCTTGGAAATGATTTCATAGCCAAAATGTAGCCATTTGGGAAGTGAAGAAGCAGCTATCATTGTCTAAGGTATTGGCACACTATGATCCCAAGTGAGATCTGCCACTGGCATGTGATGCCTCCCCTATGGTATCAGGGTAGAGTTGGCTCTTCGATGGCCCAATGGAGAGGAATGCCCAATAGCATATGCTTCCTGGACTTTGGCTGATGCAGAGCGCAAATACGTCAGGGGACAAGGCCCTGCCGCCCATAGTTTCAGGTCAAATTCAGCAGTGGGCTCTCATTCTAAGTACGCACAATTACAAATTGGAAAATCCTCCAGGAAGCCAAGTAGCAAATGCAGATGCCTTGAGCCACCTCCCGTTGGCAGATACCTCCACCGGTGGTGTCCCCACTGGAAAAGTCCATTCTAGTTTTAAGCTTTCTGGACATTCTTCCAGTCACCACTGACAATATAAAACTATGGAGGCAAAAAGATCCTGTCCTGACAAAACTAAAACAACTGGTGGCGATGGGGGAGGCAAAAAGGCCAGTGAGAGCAGATCACCAGTGAGGACAGCATTTTATTAAGGGGAACAAGAGTGATTGTCCCGAGCAAAGGTCGTGCCAGACATTGGCTGAACTCCACTAGGATCATCCAGAGGCTTCCAGACTGAAAATGTTCGCCAGAAGTTATGTCTAGTGGCCAGGATTGGATACAGTGCCAACAAGGACAACAATTACTGCCAGTAGCTCCTCCACATTTGTGGGAATGGCCAGGTAATCCCTGAACTCAGTTACACATTGACGGTGCCAGTCCTTTCATGGGCTCAATGTTCTTAGTCATTGTGGACGCTGAGTGCCTGGACATGTGTAGGGTTCATTTGTCAAACACTGGGACGACAATAGAAAAACTGCATGTATCTTTTGCAATGCATGGATTCCCAGAAGTGTTGGTTACAGACAATGGGCCATCATTTACCAGCAGGGAATTCAAGTATTTCCAAAGGTTGAACACTATTTGACATATAAGGTCAACTCCATACATCCATCATTCAATGGTCTGGTAGGAAGAACAGTTCCAAACTTTGAAGTTTGACTTAAAGAAGCAGCCTACAGCTTCATTCAATACCAAACTGTCCCGATTCCTATTTAATTATCAGACCACCCTTGATGCAACTACGGGAATAGCTCAAATGGAGAGAAGAATGAAGACCTCACATCTGGTTAAATCTGATTTTCCCGAACTGGTGGGGGAAGGGTGAAACAGCATCAGGAACATCAATGCTAGCCTCAAGACTCCTCTAAGAGGGAGAGGCAATTTACTTCAGGGGACAAAGTTTGGTGCTGAGACCATGGAACTGACTCTTCATGGGTAAGAGGCATAGTCGACACAAGGTCAGGTCCCATGATGTACAAAGTTCAGGTATGTGAGGGGGCCCTGAACAAGCATGTGGACCACATGAAAGCTGCAGACTCACAAATGGGGCAGATGGAAAGGCTGGGTTGGCACCGCTGGGTTCTCCCTCTCCATTTAGCTTCGAAGGAGCCTCAGAGTCTGAGATGGACATGGCGGATGCCATAGCCTCAATGCCTTTACCTCCTGAAGAATTGGATGAATTTCTTCTGAGATCGTCCTGGCGCAAGAGGCAGGCTACAGTCCGGTACACCCCACCCGTATCCAAGACCAAGTCGGGGGAACCAGACCTGGTGCGAAAATACCCCAGGAGCGAAAATACAAGAAAAAGAACAGGCCTATGTCTCCAGACCTAGAGGGGGTGGGGTGTAGTGATTGTAATGATGTCAGTCAGATGACCTCATATAGTATGAGTTCCCAGATTGGGACTGTTAATCTAGTCCAATCAGGGAGCCTTGGTTGTCAGATATAAACAAGAGTGTCAGAGGTTCTGTTCACTCTGAGAGCTGGCTCTGAGGGAGCTGGATCAGAGTCAAGAACTTTCCACTTGTAAATAAAGGGTGACTTGGTGAGAGGAGACTGGCCTCTGTGGAGTTATTTCACTCCTCATCTCTGTTATGAATGAGTGACCCCTAATTCTCAAATTATGCCCTCTGGTCCTAGACTGTCCCACAAGGGGAAACAATCTTTCTATAACTAGGCTGCAAATCCTCCAAGAGTCTTATTTGTTTCAGTCCTAATATGACGTTCTCTGTCCCTGTCTTAAGACCATATGAAATAAGAGCAGACGGAGGATATTCAGCTCCTTGCACCTTTTCTGACATTCAGTGGGATCATGGCTGACCTTCAACATCAATTCCGTTTTCCTCCACATTCTTTGATTTCCTTTGAATCCAAAGATCCATCAATTGCAATCTTGACTATTCTCAATGACACAGCCTCCACAGCCACCTGGACTAGAGAATTCGAATGATTCACCAGCCACTGGGTGAAGGAATTCCTCTTCATGCTCAGTCCTAGACTGACTCTGAGATGGTGACCCCCACAGGCAGGAGGAAACAGCATTTCACTGTTCCTTATCTCACTCACCCCTTGCTCAAAAAAACTATTGCATCTCTATTTTGTTCCAACTCAAAAGGTGAACCTTGACTGTTTGTCTCTCCCTATCACTTGTTGAGTGTCTTTTTCCCATTTTTCTCAGTTTTTATTTAAGAGGTTTTTCTCTCAGCATCCAGCCTGTCAGAACCTCACAGATTCATTCATGAAAATGGAATCCTCTCTTATTCTTCTGAATCAAAGAGAGTTCAGTGCCCATTTTCCCCACTGCAGAACAACCCTATCATCTCAGAAATTGTTTATCATTGAACAACTGTAAAGCAACAAGGGGTCTTGCACTCAGTAGTGGCCCCCAGGATCTTGGCATAACTTTCTATTGTCAAAACATCTTTCAACCTAACTATGGTTGCCATTCATAGATATTATCTAATCAACCTGTTCAGAGATGTTATTACACACCTCTGGAGCAGGTGGAACTTGAATTCAGGCCTCCTTGCTCAGCCATAAGGACACCACCACTGTGTCCCTTGCTTTCTATTCAGTTCAAATTCCTTTAACAATCTCACCTGTTGCAGTATATCAGAATTATGTCTGTCAAAATGCCTGTTACCTTGAAAACCATGTACATTTTTGATATGTAAATGGGGTGTGAGCATCACTGGCTAGCCCAGCATTTATTGCCCATCCTGTAATGCCCTTTGAGAAGGTGGCAACGAGCTGCCTTCTTGAACTCCTGCAATCTTTGTGCTATAGGATGTTAATAAGACGAATTATATTGTATTAAAACACTCTTGAATATTCACCTCATTGCTTGACTAACTTGTCCCTGATTACTTGCTTGGTTTTGAATCACTACCTTTTGATTCTTTGGAAATTGTTTGCTGTTTTCCTGTTCTCCCATTTCACCAGAAGCCAAAAGGATAAACGAGGTTTCTTTCTCATTCTTTCACAGGATGAACCAGCAATCTAGTTGCCCCTAGAGAAAGTGAGGGTGAACCGCCTCTAGAACCACTGCAATCCATATAATGGAGGTGCACCCACAATGCTGTCAAGGAGGGACTTTGAGGATTTTGACCCAGTGATACTGAAGGACTGATGACATTTTTCCAAGTCAAGATGGTGAATGGCTTGGAGGGTAACTTGCAGGGGGTAGTGTTCCCATGTATCTGCTGCCGTTGTTCTGCTGAAGAGGTCGCGTGTTTTGGAAGATGCTTTCTTATTTGTGTTTGGGATGTGTAAGGTGTTGGCAAGGCCAGCAGTTGTTGCCTGGCACCTGGTGGTACTTAACAAGGTGATGGTGAGTTTCTTTCTTGAATCACTGCAGTCTATGCTTTTTTTATTCACTTGTAAGTTGTGGGCCAGCATTTATTGACAATCCCTATTTGCTCTTGAGAATGTAGTAGTGAGCTGCCTGTCTAATCACTGTTTCAAGAGTCCAGTGTCCTTCCAACTCTTCTCACAAATGGATGGTTCAATAAACAACTTGGCTTTCTGTCCTTGCCAGGTGATTAGTACCTGCTAGTGATAACCTACATCCCCTACATGTTTCCCTGCTATTGTGCAGAACTCTAACTCTTCCTTAACCAGAATGTCTGTCTCCAATTGTCTGCATTTGGTCAAAGGAATAGTCCAATGTATTGAACCATTTCATAACTAAGACAAAGCAATCCATTTGTTTAGCACCTCATCTGCCACCTTAACTATTCGCCCCTTCACCACCAATACTCAGCTGCAGTGTGTACCATCTACAGGATACACTGCAACAATTCACAAAGGCTCCTTTGACAGCGCCCTCCAAACCCGTGACCTCTAACTTCTAGAACAACAAGGGCAGCAAATACATGGCATCAGCATCTCCTGCAAATTCTCTTCTAAGCCACTTACTATCCTGACAGGCAAGTGGGGAACGGCAGTAAATGTGATGCCCACATCCCTTGAAATAATCTTAAAATACTTTGGAAAGCTTCAATTAATCTTCACTTGCATTCTCTCAAGAGAGAAAACTCCCAAGGATAACACTTGTTCTGAATAGCTCATTGGTTCTGATGGGTATAAAGCTCACAGCAAAATTCTCCACTTCCCTGCACTGAACTCACTCTAATAACATAACTATCTCTTTGATGTTGAAAGATCAAAACTGGACCCTGTGCTTCAGATGTGGTCTCACTAAAGACTGTGTCCAATTTGCATGTTAAGCTGTTTATTTCACAGCCTGAGTGTTTTGTTGCCCTCTACACTGTTCCACATTAAAGGCAAAGACTCAAGCCCCATGGGACAGTAGGAAATTGGCTGAATGAATGCTTGATTAAATTGGATGAAAGAATGGGAATTGGATAAAAGAATTATCCATGGTTGAAAACACGGACTAGTCATAGATCAGGACTGTGGGAGGGCTTGGGGCTGGTGGGCCCCAGAGTTTGGTGTTAGGCCAATGTTGTTGATCATCTTTATAAAATGAGTCAGAGACTAGGAGTGAGTTGGAGTATTGGGAAGGGAGGGGAGATGATGGCATCAGTATTGGACAACATGAAGTTGCACAGAGGCATTGACAAGCAAATGGGAAGAGGGCAATAAAACTGAAGGTCCAGTAGTGTCTATAGAGAAAGTAACAGAGTTAACATTTCAATATCAGCTGAGGTTAGCATGAAGGTAAAGCCTTCTCAACCTCTCCCCTCACCTGAGACATGATGACCCTCAGATTAAACAGCCACTACTCATCTCTTTCTAAGGAGAGAGCTGCCTAAGGCATTTGGATAAGTTCATTAAAAGGAAAAGTTTGGAGGGGTATGGATAAAGCACAGACAGGCAGGACCAAAGAGTCTGTTTCCATTTTTATGACTCTGGGACGAGGGCGATTTTAACTTTACCTTATTCTGAACTGAAGGGAGGTGAAATGGACTTGAGAAAGGAGAGAGGGGCAAGCAGAACAGAAGGGGAAGTTGGAGGGAAGTTTGCGATCGGAAGTACCATAGAACAACAGGGAAAGGGAATGATAATAGTTGTAGAGAAGAGACAGAGCATTAGTCCAAAGTAGCTCTAACTGAAAGTAAAACGTGAAAACATGACACTAGGGTAAAATATATATACAGAGGAACCTCGATTATCTGAACAAGATGGGCAGGCAGTATTTCATTTGGATAATTGATTATTTGGATAACTGATTCAATGCCTCTCCTCTGGGACTCGGAGTTTTCTGAAGTTTCCTTTTTCCTCACTCTGCCTGCCTTGCTACCCCTTTCTCTTAGGGTTTGTTTCTTAGCAGACACACACTTTTGTGTAAGGGCCCTGCAGCACTGCTGAAGCCCCTCCCTGCTGCTGCTTCATCTCAATGGGATTGACAGAGTGAGCATCTTACTATGTCCACTCCCCGTTAGGGAGACTAGGCAGCAGCACACTGTGCACCCCCCACATGCCCCACCCCACCCCACCGGCTGTATGCTTTCAACTCTCCATGTTTCCAGCCAGCGGATGGAGTGAAGTGGCCAGATGCCTCTTTCTCTTCTCCCCAAAGAGACTCCAGAACAAAATGAAGTAACGGAATGGAGACGGCAGCTGGACTGGACACCAATAGCAAGACTGCTGCTGCCTTTGCAAAATAGCACATGCACACATGTAGCCACACACACAACTTTTTGGACAAGTTCCCACTCTGCCCTGTGCAGGACAATATTGAAGAGATTATCTAGGAAAGGGGGGTTTAGGGTACACCCCTGTGTAGAACTCCAGGGAAAGTGTAGGGAGGGAAAGTGTAGGGAGAGAAAGAGAGGGCGGGAGGTCCGTCATTTGGAGACAGTGCCTGGGCTCCCATCGATGTCCAGGACTGTTCTCAGCAGCATTTCAATAAGGCGAATTCACTTTTAATCATTGTAAACAAAAGACGTGATCAGTGTTGGTAACACCTCTTTGATGTAATGTTTTTATCGGGACCTTGAGATCTTCGGATAATCCGAAATTCGGATAAATGATATTCGGATAATCAAGGTTTAGAAAAGAGTTTGTACTCTGAAGTTGTTAAACTCAATGTTAAGTCCAAATGCCTGTAAAGTGCCTTAAATGGAAAATGAGGTGCTACTCAAAAATATGACACAATAAAGGTGCAAAGGCAAGTAGTGAGGATGACGCAAGAGTCTGCAGAGGTTTACAGATAAATTACTGCATGGCAACTGGAATATTTTACAGGAAATTATGAGGTTAGACACTTTGGCAGGAAGAATAAAGGAGATCAATGTTATTTAAATGAAAAAATACTGCAGAAAGCTACAGAACAAAGGGATTTGGGAGTGCAAATGATTACAAAAAACTAGCAATCCAAGTTCAATGGGTAATAGGGAAGGCAAATGGAAGTTGGCTTTCATTTCAAAGGGAATGGAATGCAGGAACAATGAAGTCTTGCTAAATTTGTCTAAGCCACTAGTTAGAATACTGTGAACAGTTTTCAGCTCCTTATCTAAGGAAGGATTCACTGGCATTGGAGTCAGTGCAGAGAGAGTTCATTAGGCTGATATTAGCATTGAAGGGACTTTCTTATGAGGAGAATTAGGTAGGCCAGGCTTGCCCTAATTGGAGTTTTGAATAATAAGAGACAATCTTGTTGAAAAAGCGTACGAAGTTCGTAGGGGCCTTACAGTAGATGCAAAGTGATTGTTTCCCCTTATGGGAAGGCACCACCTCAGAATAAAACTTTTAAGATAGGGAAGAGAATGATTTTTTTTCTCTCAAAGGGTAGTCAATTCTTTACCAGAGTGCAGTCAAGGCTGAGTTGTTAAGTTTATTCAAGGTTGAGATAGATTTTTAATCAGTATGAGGAAAAAGCAGGAAAGTGGAATTGGGGATTATCAGATCAGATCCGATCAATTTGTCGAATGGCCTATATCTGCATCTCTTGTCTTATGGTCTTCTCCAGCTTGTGTTGGGCTGAATGGGGAGACAGTGCTAGACAATAAAGTGCTTATCAAGACTAAGGTATTCAAATGTGACCCACACGTTCAGCAGAAATGTGCTGGAGAAACAGGAAAGAGAGAGAAAGCATTTCCTTTTATTATGAGTTAAACAATTTGCAGAATATCCCATTAGATTGGGGGATATGTCTGCATTAGGCGTCAGTCACTGTGGGCTGTGTTCAGTGTTACTGCAGGCATTAAATTACTGAATGACCTCAACAGTCTGTTGGATGTCTCTTTTCAAAATGCCTATTTTTATCCTACTTGATGTAAGTGCTATTTCATTCAATGTTTAACGTTTCTTGGCAGATTATCTTGCAGAACCATTGGGACCCCTAGAATCAAGAGGCTCGTCAGCTGCCTAGAGTCCTGTATATACAAAAACAAACTGAAAATATAAGCGTGCATAAATAAATACACTGGAGAGGAAGGGCGGACAAAGCAGCTGCCTCAGAAATTCAGTTAATTTAGATCAAAGTTAGTGCAAATAATTAGCTCCACGCTGCTACTTCCTCTGTTGAAATCACCAATTTCTGCTGGTGTTCCTGTTGTTACCAGCAATGCCAGTGTATGCCTCAATTGAGCACCTGAGTCTGGAGCCAAACAGGAGGGTATTCAATATTTGGGGAGGTGAGGGCCTAGTGATAACGTTACTGGATAAGTAATTCAGAGACCCAGGCGAATGCTTTCAGGACAGAAGTTCACACTCCAACTCATAATAGTTGGTGGAATTTAAATTCAATTAATTGGTAAATCTGAAATTAGAAACTAATCTCAGTAATTGTGACCACGACAACTATCAATTGTCATTAAGCACCTTTAGGGTCGGAAACCTGCCGTCCTTATCTGGTCAGGCCTATAGGTGTCTTCAGCCCCACAGCAATGTGGCTGCTCGTTAACTGCCCTCTGAAATGGGCAACTTAGTTAAAGGACATTTAGGGATGGGCAACAAATGTTTGCCTCGCCAGTCATGCCCACACCCCATGAAAGAAGTTGTAAAAGAAAAAGTGAGGCTACAAGCCACCTTGAGATGTGACTCGGACCTCAAGAAGGGTAACTGGTAACCACTCTAGCTGCTCCCCCCCCCCCCCCCCCCCCCCCCCCGATAGGTAGCTCAGGCGGTACGAGGCTTGTGGTGAGTCAAGAGGCGGAACCGACCTTGGGGAGCAAAATGCAGTGAGTGTATACACACCCCATTTCAAACAATGATGAGGCTTGCTGAGTAGGAGCTGGGTTACTCAAAGAACAAGTATTTTGATTTCTGTAGTGCCTGTCATAAATCCAAGGTGTCCTGAAGCACTTTGCAACTTACATAAGTCCTTTCAGAAGAGTAATTCACTGTTGCTGTGCAGGAAATGCAGCAGCCCATATATGCTCCCCTTGATTAATCAAAGTTGACTCGGCTACCAATTAGTTTCTTTTTCTCCTTGAATATGAATTGTTGTGATCCTATTGAATGTGGCATTCTTGCATGTTCCTGTTGAATGCTTCATCAACATGTCTCTCTTTTCAGCAAGATTCAAACTCTGTCTTACCATCTGACTGTTGGCAACACACATATTAGGTCCAGCATCTGCAGTCATTGTTTTTACCTCATATATTAGGACCATCAGTCTCTTGGATATGACACCATTATCAAGGTCAAAATTTATTGCAGATATCTTTAGCTGCCCTGAAAGGTGCTAACAGATGTCCTCACTTAAACAACAGCAGCCCACATGCTGGTTTGTCCCCACTGTGTTGTTGTCATTTTGAGACAACTGAAGCCACGTGAGAGCCAGTTAGGAGTTAACATTGTTAGTGTGGGACCGGAGTGTTTGTATTGAGAATAATACTGTAGATACTCAGAGTGAGTTAGAACAAAGAACAAAGGAAAATTACAGCACAGGAACAGGCCCTTCAGCCCTCCAAGCCTGCGCTGATCCAGATTCTCTGAGTAAATCTGTCACCTATTTTCTAAGGATCTGTATCCCTCTGCTCCTTGCCCATTCATGTGTCTATCTAGACACATCTTAAATGACGCTATCGTGCCTGCCTCTACCACTCCGCTGATAACACCTTCCAGGCACCCACCACCCTCTGCGTAAAGAACTTTGTACATATATCTCCCTTAAACTTTTCCCCTTTCACCTTGAACTCGATTCAGGCTAGAATCCAATTGAGAGGTTCTGGACAGTTTATGTGCAGAATAACAAATACCCAGGAATGAGTTACAGACTGGAATCTAATCGAGGGGTTCGGTGTGGTTTATCTGTAGAATAACATACCCTGGAGTGAATTAATCGACTGGAATCTAATTGAGAGGTTGGGGGGGATTTATATATGGAATTATAGATACCCAGGAGTGTGTAACATACTGGGACCTAATTCAGTTGTTCATGGAATTATATAGAGAATGACATACCCAGGAGTGTGTTACAGACTGGAATCTAATTGAGAGGTTCAAGAGAGTTTATATGTAGAATAACAGATACCGGGGAAAGAGCGAGATTGGGTAAGAACGGCACTGGTTTTTGTTTTCCTTTATTAAGCAATAATTGCCAAAAGCACATTGGTTGCATTTGCTGCCACGCCGTTTTCTTGTGTCTACAATTTGCAAGCAACTAGTCCAACTGTTCTGGTGGGATTTAAACTCTCAATCACTGGGTTACTAAATCCATTAGTAGACCCACTATCTGCATTACTCATACCACAATAAAAGATGATGATAAGACGAAGGGATGAGAGACTAAATTACCCGTTGTTGTGCCAATCTGATTGTGTCAACATCTGCAACATCATCTCAATGCTAGATTGACTCAGACTGAGCCTTTGAAGTTGTCTGTTCGTTTTTTGTTCCTATCTCTTGGTCCACTTTACAATTTGGCTAATATTAACTAGGGAGTAAACTCCTTAATCTTTAGATCATAGCTGTTTATTGACCCCATTTACTGGACTGAATTGTGTTGTACCCTCTCCATCCTCTCTTCTTCACTGAGGCTAACTCAAATTCCAGCCATCTGTCCCCCACCATGACCCCAGCTAACCTTCCTACCATATCATTCTTGCTTTATAGAATTCTTGGTGAAGCTGCTCTTCCTGATTTGGTGTAGAATGTGTTACACCCTATCTTAGGCATTGATCATCACAAAGTTCCCCTAGTGTCCCAAGATTGTCACCCTGTGCAGCAGCAGCTCAACAAGGGGAGATGTCTCCCACTATTGGGAAAGTCTCCTTCATCTCTGATTGTACTTGATGAGAGAATGGTGCTTGTGTCCTTCCACATGGTGCATTTGTTGGCTGATTGGGGTAAAGAGGTGCATGTAGTTGAGCAGGAAGGGGGGGAATTATGCCACTATCCCACTTGCAAGATGCCTCCCCCCCCACCGTCACCACCACTACCACCAGCGCCACCACATCCAATGAAGGTGGTTGTTCCACTGCTAACTGATGGCTGATTAATGACCAATATGGGGACCTGTGCAGCCACTGCTGGTGTTCTCTGTGTGGAGAGTGAGAATCCCCATTTCATCTGTGTCTCATCATGTAGACAATGACCACTAAATTTCTGGCTCCAGATGACTGGAGAGAACAATCAGCATCAGACGGAAAAACATGCAAACGTTTGGGCCTCACTTTGTCATTTTATGTAAGAGTGTAACAGATTGTCATGGGTGAGTTCCAACATGGTGCCTGTTCAAGGATATTGGGGATTTATACATAGAATAACAGATACCCAAGAGTGAGTTACAGACATCAAGGGGATTGGGGCAGGATGGGGGGGTGGGTAGTTATGTATGGAATAACAGATACCAGGACTGAGTTACAAACCAGAATCTAATCCAAGGCTTTGGGCATTTATAATTGAATAATACACACCCAGGAGTGAGTTACACACTGGAATCTAATCAAGGGGCTCATGGTGTTTAGGTTTAGAATAGCAGATACCCAGGAGTGAGTTACAGACTGGAATCTAATCGATAGCTTCAGTGTAGTTTATTTATAGAATAATAGACATCCTAGAGTAGATATAGACTGGAATCTTATAAAGGGATTGGTAAGTTTATATGCAGAATAACAGTTATTCTGAGTGAGTTACAGACTGAAGTCTAGTCAAGAGGTTCAGATATATTGTAGAATAATAGATATCTGGGAATAAGTTACAAACTGGAATCTAATCATTGTGGTCTACACTGCCAGGTTGAAATGCATTCTCTGAAATGATGTTGGAAGCAAATTCTTCAATTCTAAGTTTCCAAAGTGAAATTGAAAACTACTTGATGGGTGAGAAATTTGTGATGTTACAGTGACAGAGCAGGGGAGGTGGGATTTTTCAAATCTTGGTTCTTACAAAGAGCTTGCACAGACATAATGAGCTGAATGTCCTCCCTCCCCTGTGATTCGGTTCTATAATATTCTTCTGCCTATTCTAATCTAATCTGCACAAATTCCATCACTCTTGTGCTCCCCGAATGACACTAGATACTAGTCCAATAACACCCTGATTTTCTCTTCAAACCCTTTCATGGTCCATGCCCCTCCCTCTATCCGTCATCTCCTCCAGCCCTACACCCCTCCAAGATTTCCATGCCCTTAATTGGCCATGCTTTTCCAGTTGCCTGGGCCCTAAGATATGGAATTCCCTCTGAAAGCCCCTCCATCTCTTTCTCTTTCCCTTTCGGTTTAAGATGTTCCTTAAGCTGTTGGTTCCTTGCCCTAATATTTTCTGACATGAGTTTGGTCAGGTTTTGGTTTAGAATGTTGCTGTGAATCTCGGAATGTTTCACTGCTTTAATGTATCTATATAAATATAAATCATTACTGTTGTAGTTGAGTCAGGCTTGCTTGGCACAGGAACAGGTGGAATGGTAGATATAAAGAAGTCTGCTGCGGGAATGTGATACGTTCCTCAGATGTGGGCCTCGTGTGTAGCTTCATTGAGGAACACCACTCTGCACTTGAGTGTCACCCTTGTAACACTTTCCGTTCCAGCTAAAAATGATCAAGAGGAAGTGATCTTATTATTTTTGGTCTTGTTTGCTCATTAGATTTGGCCCTAACCCATTCACACAGAGGCTTGAGACCACCAGTTTCCTCCATAGCTTAACCCCTTGAAGTCTAACCTGTGAAAAAACTTTCATTTCAGGATATCAAGCAAGGGCCTGGTCAGGGTTGCCCCTGGAATTCTGTCTGAGGGAGTGAGTGAGGTGGGGATACAAGGAGGTCTTATTTTGTCCAGAACATTGATTTCATCTTAAACACATCCCCTCTGACAGTGCAGCACTCCTTCCATACTGCGCTAAAATGTCTGCCCAGTCAAAGTGCTCAAATCTATGGAATAGTTCGACAAGGTTGAGCTTGTCCAGCAGCCACTTAAATTTGTCTAGAATTTCTATAATTGTATAATTTGGCTTAAGTACAAATGGCTTAAGTACATAGAGTCATAGAGATGTACAGCATGGAAACAGACCCTTCAGTCCAACCTGTCCATGCCGACTAGATATCCCAACCCAATCTAGTGCCACCTGCCAGCACCCAGCCCATATCCCTCCAAACCCTTCTTATTCATATACCTATCCTCCACCACTTCCTCTGGCAGCTCATTCCATACACGTACCACCCTCTGCCCTTTAGGTCTCTTTTATATATTTCCCCTCTCACCTTAAACCTATGCCCTCTAGTTCTGGACTCCCTGACCCCAGGGAAAAGACATTGCCTATTTACCCTATCCATGTCCTTCATAATTTTGCAAACCTCTATAAGGTCACCCCTCGGCCTCCGACGCTCCAGGGAAAACAGCCCCAGCCTGTTCAGCCTCTCCCTGTAGCTCAGATCCTCCAACCCTGGCAACATCCTTGTAAATCTTTTCTGAACCCTTTCAAGTTTCACAACATCTTACCAATAGGAAGGAGACCAGAATTGCACAGTGGCCTAACCAATGAAGAGATCTCATCTGCTTTTCTTTGAACAGGGGATCTCAATCACGTCAGCCCAGATTTTTATGTTCAGTTCTCTGCATCCTTGTTTTCAATTGTTTCATAAGATGTGCGCATTGCTGGCTGGGCCAGCATTTATTGCCTGTCCTTAATTGCCCCTTGAGAACAACTGCATTCCGTGTAGTGTAGGGATACAAGATGTTCAGTTAGGGAGTGAGTTCCAAGATCTTGACAGCAACAGTGGAGGAACGGCGATATATTTTCAAGTCAGAATGATGAGTGGCTTGGAGGGAAGTTGCAGGGCAGTGTACCTATATATAATCATAGACATAGAGTCATACAGCAGGGAAACAGACTCTACAGTTCAACCAGTCCAAGCCGATTATAATACCTCCTGCCTGCACTTATTCCTCTAAATGTTTCTTATTCGTGTATTTACATATCTTTGAAACATTGTAACTGTACCTACATCCACCACTTCCTCTGGAAATTCATTCCACACACACAAACCAGTCTCTGCATAAACAAATTGCCTCTCATGCCTTTTGTTTAAAGCAAATTTGGTCTCCAAATTTGAGGAAAGACATTCTGGCTATTGAGGGAGTGCAGCGTAGGTTCACGAGGTCAATTCCTGGAATGGCAGGATTACCTTACACTGAAAGACTGAAGCGACTGGGCTTGTATACCCTTGAGTTTAGAAGACTGAGAGGGGATCTGATTGAAACGTATAGGATTATGAAAGGATTGGACACTCTGGCAGGAGGAAACATATTTCCGCTGATGGGGGAGTGCCGAACCAGAGGACACAACTTAAAAATACGGGGTAGACCATTTAGGACAGAGATGAGGAGAAACTACTTCACCCAGAGAGTGGTGGCTGTGTGGAATGCTCTGCCCCAGAGGGCAGTGGAGGCCCAGTCTCTGGATTCATTTAAGAAAGAATTGGATAGAGCTCTTAAAGATAGTGGAGTCAAGGGTTATGGAGATAAGGCTGGAACAGGATACTGATTGGGAATGATCAGCCATGATCATATTGAATGGCGGTGCAGGCTCGAAAGGCTGAATGGCCTACTCCTGCATCTATTGTCTATTGTCTATTGTCATAGACTGCCCTTTTCCTTCTGGGTGGTTGCAGGTTTGGAAGATACTGTTTAAAGAGGGTTGGTGAGTTGCTGCAGTGCATCTTATTGATGGTACAAACTGCTGCCACTGAACGTCAGTGGTGGAGGGGATGAATATTGACGGTGAATGATGGGATGCTGATCAAACGGCACTTGAACTTGCAATCTTCCAAGGAAGACGTGAAAGCGTTGCCAGGTTGCCACAGAGAATTGTTTATGAGATCCACCACCTCTCTCGAATGTGTTATCTCACAGCATCTTAGACTGTATGAATGTTTCTCTGTCTGAGTGTTATGGAACTGGCCCAGGAGGAATGAACCCTGGATTAAGTAGCACTGGAACATCAATCAACTATTACAAGGCCAATCTTGAAGTTTGGTCAACCCTTTCTGTTCTGGGTTAATGTTTTCAGGAAAAGATGAAACTTTACAAAAGGGATATTGAATTCGAGAGATTGACATCCTTCTGCCAGAATGTGAAAAGTGTGTTTCTTAGAACAGTCGCCATAATCAATACTGTTCACCTCTCAGATCATTTACTTTCCAATTTACAAATGCTTAACAGAGCTGGAGTCACTCTCAGAGTTTCTGTTCACAATGCTATGACATCAGCTCATCAAAATCCCAGAGGAGTCTGGAAAAGCTGCTTCGTGTTTGAATTTAATTTATAAATAAAATTATCATGGCCGAATCAATTGATGGGATGCCAGCATTCCAAATTTGGCAAACAAATGGAGAGGCCTCCTTATCCTTAAAAAAAACAGGGATTTCTGGAGAAACTCAGCTGGTCTGGCAGCATCTGTGGAGAGAGAAACAATTAATACTTGGAGTCCAATTTGACTCTTCAGAAGTTGAAAGGAGCTCCTTGTTTATACAACAACCAAAAAATGTAAATCTGCAAGATGGATCTTTGGCTTAAGTTAGTTAAAGGGACTTGCCTGAAGTGCCAATTAGTTTCACAAGTTTTTTCTGGAAGCACACAGGGTTGTTTTTGGAGATGCTCTGGGTAAACCCTGGGGGTTTTTTTGGCACCAAGTGTGCTTGTTATGCTGGTACATGGAATGTGGGCGTCACTGGCAAGTCCAGTATTTGTTGACCGTTCCTAATTGGGAGAGGGTGGGGGAAGTCCTCCTTCAACTGTTGCAGTCGATGTTGCACGAGGGAAGAAGTTCCAGGAATTTGACCCAGCTATGCCCCATCATCATCCCCAGGGTCCAGAATGATGCCAGGAAGTCTGACACATGGAGGCCAGACTGGGAAAAGAAGGCACATTTCCTTCCCTGAAGGACATTAGTGAACCAGTGGGTAGCCTGTTGGAGTCATGGATCTGGGTTGTATAGGGCACTGTACTCTGTGCTTTGCCTCACTGCCTCACGTGTCACTTGGCTCTTTGCTTACAAAAACACTGTCTGCCTTTACCATCAGTTTTAATTTTCTGGAGTGTTAACTGGTGCAGGGCAAGATGATCATTCCTATATGGGGAGGATGCACCACCGTCGAGAGCCACTGACCAATCTGACTCTCTATGTTCAGATGGTGGTCACTGCTGACAGTACAGATAAGTGCTGAAGGAAAGGAACTGTAATGGAGCCAGGTGGACCGAAGATAAATGCTGGGATTGGTTGGGGCCTGGCTGGCAATGAAACGACCGTAGGAACTGGCTTTGAGAGGTGGCATGGGGAGGGGAGGTAACAGGGTAAAAGGGAACATTTGACTTTGTTGGGGTGGAGGAATTGCCTCTGATGGACACAGGCAAACGAAGCAAGGGTGAACTGAGGAAAATCTTTTTAACAAAGCAAGTGGTTAAGGTGTGGAATGCACTGTCTGGAAGTATGGTGGAGGCAGGGTCAATTGAAGCATCCAAGAGGGGTATTGGATTATTCTTCAGATGGAAATAGAATGCAAGATTATTGGGAAAAGGCAAGAGATCGGCACTCAGTAATGATACTCATTTGAAGAGCCAGTACAGTAAAGATGGGCCAAATGGCCTCCCCCTGCACTGTAATTTTTCTGTGATTCTGTGACTTACACTCAGTCTTGCTACGTTACATAACTGTAACATGACACACATCTGATTGACGACTACACACTGCAGTGTTCAACGTGAGGCAAGGGCCTTTACATTAGCATGTTATGTGTCCTAATCATAGAATCCTTACAGTGTAGACACAGGCCATTCAGCCCACCAAGTCCAAACTGACCCTCCGAAGAGCATCCCACCCTGACCCCCACCCCCACCCCTTCCCTATCCCTATAACCCTGCATTTCCCATAATAACCCACCTAGCCTGCATGTTCCTGGACACTATGGGGCAATTTAGTACGGCCAGTCCATCTAACCTGCACACCTTTGGACTATGGGAGGAAACAGGAGTAAACCTACGCAGACACAGGGGCAATGTACAAACTCCACAGAGGCAGTTGCAGAAGAGTGGAATCAAATCCAGGTCCTTGGCACTGTGAGGCAGCTGTGCTGAACGCCGAGCCACCATGCCGCCCTCTAATATTATCAAATTATCTTAAAAGTACACAGCTCTGCTGGGATATCTATACAATAATATAATAAACTCACACAACTGTAAATTTACCAGAAATATGGTACATATTCCTTGTAACATGATGGCAGCTGAGTAGAAATAGCCCCCAGGAATTTTTTGGGTAGAAGTAGCTCCCATGAAGATCCCCTTGCTCTCTTTCCCCAAAGCAAGTGATGGAATACAGTGTATGAGCTTACACTAAACTGCCACTAGCTCACAGCTCTCTTGGTGTTTTCATGTGTCCTTGGGATTTCCATGTTTGCTGAAAGAAGAATTAACTGTGAAACAAAATCATTAAAAAATTTATATCACAGTAAATCCCCTGTCAATAATTAAGAGATATTGCAATTATTAATTGGCCAGTACGCTGGACTGCTTTGTATTGCTTGTTGTTGTTCATTGTTTTCGTACTTTGGTTTTTTTTGAAGCTGTTCCTCAAATTTGCAACTTCTTCTAGGTCAATGTGTTACCAATACAGATGCTTGCTTGGCCCAAAACAAATCTCAGGCCGGTGAGTCAGAATGTGTTGGCTGGAGTTGTGGGAAAATGCAGAGGAGAGAAAGGGAGCAGGCCCAAGAATGCAGCTGGGCCACGTTAAACCAAGTTTGTGAAGTGCACACCTCATTCTGAGCAGACGATAAAAGGTCACAAATCCCAAAAACTGTGAAAAATCAATTTCTATCTCCAAGTGTCCTTAACACAGAATCAGATTTCTCAACTTCCTGTCTGTTGGAGAAGCCCAAATCACTGTGTCTCTGATACTGTAAGCGCTAAGTTACTGATAAACTGAGTTCCTGGTTTGAAGCCTTGTTATTAACTGAGGCTCAGGTTCTGTAGGCCTTAAATTACAGATAAACTAAGGCCCTAGTTCTAGCTGCTGTTACTAACTGAGGCTCTGGTTCTGAAGATTCTGTACTAACTGAGACCTGATTCTGTAGGCCCTGATATTCTGATAAACTGAGGCCCAGGTTTGAGGCCTTGGAATTGACTGAGGCCCTGATTTTGTAGGTTCTGCACTAACAGAGATGCTCTTTGACCTGTTAACAACAAAATGGCCTCCTGTAATCTCCAATATGGCAATTTAGCAGTAAAGCATGTTTTATGTAGCTGAACACGCCTCCTGCCATATTGGATTAGACACTGTTTTGACACAGGGACATTTGATGGGAAAAGTAATTTATTTAAATTAGGACCCTATACTTTTTGTAGAACCTTGTTCTCAATTGTAACCCTAGTTCAACCTTGTGTCTACCTGACCTTACACTTCTCTCAATGTATGCAATGTGATGGCAGCAGTAAGACTTGAAGGTGAAGACAAAAGGAGCAGGAGGACGTAATCTAAAGCCCTTTGTTGAAATAATGGACCTGATCATCAGACCCATATGGCTGTTAGTTCAAGACCAACCCTGTTGACTTAAGTGTACAGTGTATAATGTATGCAATCTTGTAGGGTCAGTACTGTGGGAGTGCCACACTGTTGGAGGATCAGTACTGAAGGAGAGCAGCATTGTCATAGGGTCAGTTCTGAGGGAGTGCTGCACTGTCAGAGGGTCAGTACTGAGGAATTGTTGCATTGTCAGAGAATCAGTACTGATGGAGTACAGTAATGTAGTTCAGTTAGTACTGAGGGAGTACAGCATTGTCAGAGGGTCAGTACTGAGGGAGTGCTACTCTGTTAGATTATCAGTACTGAGAGAGTGCTGCACTGTCAGAGGGTCAGCACTGAGGTAGTGCTGCACTGTCAAATGGTGGGCCCATTATGTATGCATTCTTGTAGGGTCAGTACTCTGGGAGTGCCACACTATTTGAGGTCCAGTACTGAGGGAGAGTAGCATTGTCGGAGGGTCAGTACTGAAAGAGTGCCACACTGTCGGAGGGTACATACTGAAGGAGTGTTGCAGTGTCAAAACATCAGTGCTGAGGAAGCACCACAATATCAGAGGGTCTGTGCTGAGGGTGTGCTGCATTGTTGAGGATCAGTACAAGGTGAGTGCTTTACTGTCAGAGGGTCAGTACTGAGGGAGTACCTCACTGTCAGAAGATCGGTACTGAGGGAATGTTGCATTGTTGGATTATCAGTACTGAGGGAGTGTTGCACTGTCAGACGGTCAATACTGAGGGAATGCAGCATTGATAGAGGATCAATACTGTGGGAGTGCTGCACTGTTGGAGGGTCAGTACTGCAGGAGTGCTGCACTGTCGGAGTATCAGTACTGCAGGAGTGCCGCACTGTCCGAACATCACTGCTGAGAAAGCAACACAATGTCAGGGGTGGTATCTTTTAGATGTAATTTTAATCTCCCTACACTAATGGATATAAAAAATTTCATGACTTTTGACAAATCAAGAGCCAAGAAGATGTTCTGTCCTGACCAGAAAGCACCAATCAATCCACATCACCAGACAGATTATTTTATTATCAGTATATACTATTCACCCAATATCCCTGACTCAAGTTGATAGAAAGCACAGGCCAAGTTTCTGTACTGACAAGGATAAATATTTATTTCAAATAATTAGACTCTAGCTACAGATAAGCAGTTATAAACTGTCGGTATATAACATGACTAATTATAACTCTAATCTCCTTATAAACTCCCCTTTACACACATGCACAAATAAACAGAAAGGTAAAATAGATTATTGGCAGAGGAAGACTGGGAAGGCAATTCAGTGGTCTTTGTTCTCAGGTTCAGTTGTTGAGATGATCTTTATGACCCTTCTGCTGGCCAGTACATTACCTCGGTTGTCTTTCTCCAGATTCTGCCACTTGGTGGTAAGAGACATAAGGTGGCTGGCTCACTTATAAAACATTTCTGACTTATTAGTTAGAAGTCACAATTTACAACAATTCTTGCAGGATAACTAAACTGCCTAGCTTCAGGTTTGCAGTAAATTTTGACTGCAGGGAATCAAGAGATTAGTGGGCGGCACGGTGGCACAGTGGTTAGCACTGCTGCCTCATAGCGCCAGAGACCCGGGTTCATTTCCCGCCTCAGGCGACTGACTGTGGAGAGTTTGCACATTCTCCCCGTGTCTGCGTGGGTTTGCTCCGGTTTCCTCCCGCAGTCCAAAAATGTGTAGGTTAGGTGAATTAGCCATGTTAAATTGCCCGTAGTGTTAGGGGCAGGGGTAAATGTAGGGGAATGGGTCTGGGTGGATTGCGCTTCGGCGGGTCAGTGTGGACTTGTTGGGCTGAAGGGCCTGTTTCCACACTGTAAGTAATCTAATCTAGACTACTCCTGAGCTGGAGAAGAGCAGTTCACTCTCTCTGAAGTGAAAGCATATGTTGCTGGAAAAACTGAGCAGATCTGGCAGCATCTGTGCAGAGAAATCAGAGTTGCCATTTTGGGTCTGGTGACCCTTCCTCTCTCTCTCTCTCTCTCTCTGTAACTTGTTCCCAGCTTCAAGCTTGTGAGAACCAATACACAGTTTTTGACACAAAAGGTCCCTGTCATTGATAACTCATCAAGAGTTCCTAGACCAATCAACTTCTTGATGCCAACCTGAGCTGTATGAATACATCCCCTTGGCTCCAAATTGTTTGCAATTCACACCCCACTTACTGCTTGTTCGAACAGTTGTTTGTAATGCTTGCAACGGATGTCAGGCTGTTTGCTTCTCAAAATATATCTTCTACACACTCAATCCTTTCAAACACTGGTTTTAAAATGGTCCTTCTCCTTTCAGTCCACAGTCTTTAAAAAAACTCAAAATAAAAAGACACAGTCTTAGCAAGTTTTGAGAAACCCATCATGGCAGCCCACAAACCCACCAACACACTAAAACAGCAGCTAATGAACTTGAAAGACCCTATACAGACAACAAGCAAAACTAAAGTCATTTACAAAATACCGTGCAAGGACTGTAACAAACACTACATTGGACAAACAGGCAGAAAACTAGCCACTAGGATACATGAACACCAACTAGCCACAAAAAGACATGACCCTCTCTCACTAGTATCCTTACATACAGATAAGGAAGGACACCACTTCAACTGGGACAACACATCCATCCTAGGACAAGCCAAACAGAGACATGCACAAGAATTCCTAGAAGCATGGCATTCCAACTGGAATTCTATCAACAAACACATCGAGTTAGACCCTCACCTACCACCCTCTGAGGAAAACTACAGGAAATGATGTCACCACCGGAAATGACATCACCAACCCAAAGAAACCCAAACATATAAATAGAAAGCAGGAATAAGCAGCAGTGCTTCGCCTAGAGGCTCACTGAAGATGTTACCTATTAGGGCGGTGAAACGTCTGGAAAAGAACCTTCCAGCTCAGTGAGCAAACCTACATCCACACACAGTCTTTACAGTCGTATCATCTCTGCATCTCAGAGATATGAATTATACAACAGTCTCCACCACTGATAATTGTCCATGTTTTCCATAAGACCATAACACCATTAGACATAGGAGTGGAAGTAAGGCCATTTGGCCCATCGAGTCCACTCTGCCATTCAATCGTGCCTGCTGGGCACTTCAACTCCACTTACCAGCATTCTCCCCGTAGCCCTTAATTCCTCGAGACAACAAGAATCTATCAATCTCTGCCTTGAAGACATTTAGCGTCCCGGCCTCCACTGCACTCTGCAGCAATGAATTCCACAGGCCCACCACTCTCTGGCTGAAGAAATGTCTCCGCATTTCTGTTCTGAATTTACCCCCTCTAATTCTAAGGCTGTGTCCACGGGTCCTAGTCTCCTCACCTAAAGGAAACAATTTCCTAGCATCCACCCTTTCCAAGCCATGTATTATCTTGTACGTCTCTATAAAGTCTCCCCTTAATCTTCTAAACTCCAATGAATACAATCCCAAGATCCTCAGCCGTTCCTCATATGTTGGACCTACCATTCCAGGGATCATCAGTGTGAATCTCCGCTGGACACATTCCAGTGCTAGTATGTCCTTCCTGAGGTGTGGGGACCAAAACTGGACACAGTACTCCAAATGGGGCCTAACCAGAGCTTTATAAAGTCTCAGTAGCACAATGGTGTTTTTATATTCCAACCCTCTTGAGATAAGTGACAAGTTTCATTCTGGTTGTCACAAGGAGTCCAAGTTGCTCAGGCAACATACACATTTACAAGCATGTTGTAGTCTGGAGTTATGGACAGTGATGCTAGAGGCTCGAACATTCTCTCCATTCCATAGCTGATCTCTCCTACTCTTACCATCCACCCTTGGCACATGTCAGAAGGACTTGCAAGTTGATACTCAAGCTGTTTCACCAAGTTATGAAATGTCATGGTATCAGATAAGACATGGAAAGGAAATCCCTGCTGGTTTCCTAGTTCTGCTGCACCCGCACCCCTTGCTGATGGATCAGTGCTCCTCCTTGTTAAATACCATTGAGAGTGGTGAAGGTGCAAAATATACTTTGGTGGGGGATTTCAATGTCTGTCACCAATAATAGCTCAGCAGCACACTACTGACTGAGCTGGTCAGCTCCTAAAGGAGCTGGAAAAACATGCTTAACCTCATCCTCACCAATCCACCTGCTGCAGATGCAACTGTCCATGAGTACCCTCAATACACCAACCAGGACAAAGCAGCTTGCTTGATTGGCAACACAACCACAATATTCACTCCATTTGTGCCACTGATACTCAGTAGCAGCAGTGTGTCCTATCTAGAAGTTACGCTGCAGAAATTCACCAAGGCTTCTTAGACAGTACTAGAAGGACAAGGGCACCAGGTATTTGGGAACATCACCCCCTGCAAGTTCCCCTCAAAGCACTCACCATCCTGACTTGGAAATGCATCACCATTCCTTCATTGTCGCGAGGTCAAAATGTTGGAACTCCCTCCCTGACAACCTACCCACACCACACAGACTGCAGCGATTCAAAATGGCAGCTCACGGCCACCTTTTCAAAGGCAATAAAGGAAAAACAATAAATGCTGGCCCTGCGAGTGAAACCCACATTCCTTGAATGAGTTAAATTATAAAAAGTACTTTCGGTAGCTGTCAAGCCCTCGAGTGGGACTTGTACCCAGAGCTTCTGTCTCAGAGGCATGGACACAACCTGTTGTATCGTAAAACCTTTTTCTAAGGTATAGAAAGTGGTAATAAGCTTGCAGATTCAATGCAGATGAAGCAAGGCCCTCCGACCTATCTTAGTTGATCTTTCTAAGGGATTAAGATGTGTATTCTTCTGTGCATGAACCAACTATATTTTGTTAACTGTTAACATTTTCATCTCTTCCTCATTTCCAAGAATAACATTCCAAATTCTGATTCCTCATGGCATCTGTGTAAACTTGACAATCTACTAGTTTGGCCGATATCAGAGAGGGCTGCATTTACATAGTGCCTTTCATGGGACATCTTGGGGGTGTAACAGCTGACAAAATACTTCTTGAAGTGCTGTGACTGTTGTAACATGAAAGACAGGACTCCCTGTTCCCCCCACTGTGAACACAGCAAGTTCCCACAATCAACAATGAGAGAAAAGACTGGACAATCTTTATTAACAGGATTTGTTAGTAAATAATATAGCCAATAGATAAGGACAACTGCTGTAATATTCTCTGAGGTAACTCTCTTAAGAAAGTGCCTTGAGGTGACTTAAATGCAGTTTGCAGTTGTCACGACAAAGTCCTGTTCACAATGAGTAAACACTGGCACGCATCTTATGCAATCGAATCCACACAATCAGGTGAATCTGCCTCCTCTAAGTTAATTAAAACCTGCTGAAACTTGCTCCGAGCTCATTGAGGACAGAGAATGCACAGCAGTGCCTGAAACAGCGATCATTTGAGCACAGCTCCTAATGCAATTCTCACTTCACAGCACGCACTCCACACCCCCAGATGCTTTCCAACAACAACAAGGCAGAAACAGCAGCTTGCATTGAAGTGTTACTTTTAAGTTAGTCATCAGGACAGGAGGCTCAACTTTGGGTCAATAGAGATGTACAGCATGGAAACAGGTCCTTTAGTGAAACTCACCCATGCCAACCGAAGAACTTAAATTAATCTAGTCCCATTTGTGAGCACTTGGTCCTTATTCCTCCAAACCCTTCTTATTCATATACCTATTCAGATGCATCTTAAATGTTGTAATTAGATTAGATTCCCTACAGTGTGGAAACAGGTCATTTGGCCCAACAAGTCGACACCAACTCTCCGAAGAGTAACCCACTCCCCTCTGACTAATGCACCGAACATTATGGGGACAATTTAGCATGGCCATTTCACCTGACCTGCACGTCTTTGGAATGTGGGAGGAAATCGGAGCACCCGGAGGAATCCCACGCAGACACAGGGAGAATGTGCAAGCTCCACACAGACAGTCACCTGAGGCTGGAATAGAATGTGGGACTCTGGCACTGTGAGGCAGCAGTGCTAACCACTGAGCCACCATGCAGCTGGTAATGCTGCCAGCCTACACCACTTCCTCTGGCAGTTCATTCCATACACATACCACCCTCTGCGTGAAAAGGTTGCCCCTTAGGTCTCTTTTATGTCTTTCCCCTCTCACTAAACTTATGCCCTCCATATCTGGACTCCCCTACCCCTGTGAAAAGACTTTGTCTATTTATCCTATCCATGCCCCTCATGATTTTATAAACTTGTATAAAGTTACCTCTCAGCCTCCAAAGCTCCAGGAAAAACAGCCCCAGCCTGTTCAACCTCTCCCTATAGCTCAAATCCTCCAACCCTGGCAACATCCTTGTAAATCTCCTCTGAACACTCTCAAGTTTCACAACATCCTTCTGATAGGAAGGAGACCAGAATTGCACACAATGTTCCAAAAGTGGCCTAACCAATGTCCTGTACAGCCGCAACATGACCTCCCAACTCCTGTACTCAATACTCTGACCAACAAGGGAAAACATACCAACCACATTCTTCACTATCCTATCTACTTGTGACTCTACTTTCAAGGAGCTACGAACCTGCACTCCAAAGTCTCTTTGTTCAGCAATACTTCCCAGGACCTTTCCATTAACTGTATAAGCCCTGCTAAGATTTGCTTTCCTAAAATGCAGTACCTCACATTTATCTAAATTAAACTCCATCTACCACTTCTCAGCCCATTGGCCTATCTCATCAAGATCCCGTTGTAATCTGAGGTAACCTTCTTCGCTATCCACTACACCTCCAATTTTGGTGTCTTCTGCAAACTTACTAATTATACCTCTTATGCTCACATCCAAATCATTTATATAAATGACAAAAAGTAGTGGACCCAGCGCCAATCCTTGTGGCACTCCACTGGTCACAGGCCTCCTGTCTGAAAACAATCCTCCACTACCACCCTCTGTCTTCTACCTTTGAACCAGTTCTGTATCCAAATAGCTAGTTCTCCCTATATTCCGTTGAGATCTAACCTTGCTAACCAGTCTCACATGAGGAGCCTTGTCAAATGCCTTACTAAAGTTCATATAGATCATGTCCTCACTCTGCCCTCATCAATCCTCTTTATTACTTCTTCAAAACACTCAATCAAGTTTGTGAGACATGATTTCCCACGCACAAAGCCATGTTGACTATCCCTAATCAGTCCTTGCCAATGAAGCCAAGAATTATTACTCACAGCATGCTGCGTAGCAAATGTTGGCAATGGGTGTGAAACCAAATAATTTGTTGCTCTGTTTCATAGCTGAATAATCCCAAATCTGCCTCATTCAGGCAAAAGATGGTTTCCTCCCTGACTGGGTTCTTCCCAACAATTTCTCGTTATCTAATTTTCCAGCTACTCTTTTTTTCCTTGAGACAGATGAGTCATTATTCCAGGTAGGAGACCTCATATTTCTCCCAAACACCTCCTCAGTTACTCAGGATGCTGACACTCCTTAGAGACACATGTTTACATAGTATCACTCGTCATGGGAAATGGTGACATTGCAGTAATGTCAGTGGGCTAGTAATCCAGGTTGGTTTAGCTCAGTTGGCTTGATGGTAATGTAGAGTGACACCAAGAGTCTGGGTTCAATTCCCACACTGGCTGAGGTTACTGTGAAGGACTCTCCTTCTCAACCTCTCCCCTAGCCAGAAATGTGGTGACTGTCAGGTTTAACCACCACCAGTTGTCCCTCTGTCTAATAAGAGAGCAGCCCTATAGTCTGATGGTATATATTGGCTTTACCTTTTTAAATCCAGAATTGGACGCTAATGCTCCAGGGACCTGGGTTCAAATCCCAGTACGGCACCCACTGGAATTTAAAATTAGTCAATAAATGTGAACTACTAAGTTAGTATTCAGTAAGGCTGCCATGACAATAATCGTTGATTGTTGTTTAGAAACCTGACAGAAACTCATTGAGGAGGTGGGCCAGGCAGGTTGGAGGGCATCATTGAAGGCCTGTTCCTGGGCATGCCCAAGGTGGCCATCAACAAGTCCAGGCAGTGGGCTGTGAGGGAACCATTCTTCCTACCTGCTTGCCCGTTTTCCATTGCCACATTCATGCCTGGGTCTCCTCAAAGAGCGAGCACATGGTGTCCACCAGCACCCTTGTGGTGATTAGAGAGAGGTGGTCAACTGCAGGGGATTGGAGTGCATTATCTCCTCATCCAACACCATTTTGATTTAAGCCCTTCCTCTTTTCCTACCCTGTTGTTGCACTGTCCCTGATGGGCAGTACTTGTTCGATATTGTGTGTTGTAAGTTGTTAAATGGTTGATTTGAAGGCGAACCCATAAAAAGAGACTGCATTTATGTCCTACCCCCATGACAACTTTGAATTCAGTCAATAACTCAAAAGTTAAAAATAGACTAATAAACCATGTCATTTGTCAAAGAAAAATCACCTAGTTCACTAATTCCATTTAGGGAAGGAAATCTGCAATCCTTACCAATCTGGCCGACAAGTGACTCCAGGTCCATTGCAATGTTAGTTGACTCCCTCTGAAATGACTGAGCAAAACACTTAATTTAAAGGCAAATGTAGTCAGGCAACAAATTCTGGCCTTGCCAGCAAAGCCTAGATCCCATTTAAGGTAATGGAAAATTTCCAGAGTCCAAAGGACCATTGAGCTGGTCTCTCATTACAGAGGCTACTGGTTGTGGTTTAACCAGAAGGTCACCACACCTCAGGTGAGGGGAGAGGTTGAGAATGAGAGTCCTTCATGGTAACCTCAGATGGTGCAGAATTTGAACCCACACTGTTGGTATCTCTCGGCATTTCCAACCGAGCCAACCGACCCCAATGAACATGGGCCAGTGGTGGGGAAACCATGAAATTGGTCATTACAAAAGGGCAGAGATGTTCTGTATCCATGGAATCTTGGAATGGTTATGGCACAAGAAGGAGGCTATTTAGCCCATTTTGCCTATGTTACCTATTACCATCCCAATAATTACCTCGTGGCCTGGCTCATCCTTACTTTCCAAGTAATGATCCAATTCTCTTTGGAATAGTTCGATTAAACCTGCTTCCACCATCATGTCAGGCAGTGCATTCCAGTTTCGAACCACTTGCTGCAGGAAGAACATAGCCTCAGACCTGACTGGTCAATTCAAAGCTCCACTGTCCAAGTGGCTGGATTAGTAGCTGGCCTGAAACTCACGTCCAGAGTGACCATCATATATCCCACCTCTCTTGCCCTATTGTAATGCTAATTACCAAATGGGTACTTATTTATTATTTCAGAAATGCAAGTCCCAAGCCAAGCAATCACTGCCTTATTTGTTAAATTTAAGATGATTAGTCCATTATCTAATCTGTAGATGGATCACTCCTTGGTAATGTGGTAGTATTGTTTACCGCTTCACAAGAGCATAGGAGTTTGTACTGAGGCCCCTGGGGTAGTTGACTATGCAGGAGGATTTGCTTGTCCTGTTTCACAAGGATCACTCTCACTATGGGTAACCCAACATCTGCCATTCAACAGATGAAGGTTTGCAAAAGGAACTCGGCAATGACTTTCCACGTTCCTTTTTCCTTGATTCCAAGGTGCGTGTGCTGGTGGATCCTGCACATGAAAATGCAAAAGGAGTGATCAGTGGATAGTGGATGCAAATTGCAATCTCCCTTCTCTCCGTCAGTAGTGCCCTATGACACCACTGAACCAGCTTAAAGGCTGCTTTGCCCGAGATGTGTGAGGCAACGATGGGTAGGGGTGGCGCAGTAGCTCAATCGTTAGCACTGCTGCCTCACAGTGCCAAGGATCCAGGTTCAATTCCACCCTCAGGCAACTGTCTGTGTCGAGTTTGCACATTCTCCCCATGTCTGCATGGATTTCCTCCAAGTCCAAAGATGTGCAGGCTAGATGGATTGGCAATGCTAAATTACCCATAGTGTCCAAGGGCGCGCAGGCGATGTGAGTTAGCCATGAGAAATGCAGGGTTACAGGAATGGGGTTGGTCTGGTGGGATGCTCTTTGGAGGGTGGACTTGACAGGCCGAATGGCCTGTTTCCACACCATAGATATTCTATGATTTACCATTGTAACTTTGATATTTGGTTTTCTTGGGTATGTCTAGATGTATTCAAGATGAGAAGTAAGTCTGAGAAAGTTTACCTGGGCTGGTTACCTTATGAGGGAAGATTGGACAGGCACGGCCTACATCCGCTGAAGCTTAGAAGAGTGAGAAGTGACTTGATTGAAACAGGTAAGATTCTGAGGGGTCTTGGCAGGGTGGATGAGGAGAGGATGTTTCCTCTTCTGGGAGGTTCTAAGTGATTAAATATACATGTGTTTGGAAAGACAGAATTTGATTAGGAATACTCAGTGTGGCTTTGTGAGTGGGAAATCATGCCTTTCAAATTTTTTTTAGAGTTCTTTGGTGAAGTGACCAGGAAGGTTGACGAGGACAGGGCGGTAAACATAGTCTATATGGTAGCGTGTTTTGAGAAGATTTGTAGCTCAGGTTAAGGTTCTGGATGTAGGTTTACTCGCTGAGCTGGAAGGTTCATTTTCAGACGTTTTGTCACCATACCAGGTAACATATTTAGTGAACTTCCAGATGAAGCAGTGCTGATGTTTCTTGCTTTCTATTTATATGTTTGGCTTTCTTTGGGTTGGGGATGTCATTTCCTGTGGTGATGTCATTTCCTATGGTGATGTCATTTCCAGTTCTTTTTCTCAGGAGGCAGTAAATTGGTCCAAGTCAATGTGTTGTTGATAGAGTTCCAGTTGGAATACCATGATTCTAGGCATTCTCGTGCGTACCTCTGTTTGGCTTATCTCCATGCTGTAGAATTCTATGACTCTAACTGAGGCAGTAGGTCACTGTTTAAAAGTAAATTTAAATCAATCAAAAGTTTAAAATAGTTTAGACTCTATTTTCTCTCAAAGGATTGTGAGTCTTTGAAACATTTTCTGAACCAGAGGAGGTGGTGGAGGATGGTACAATTGCAACATTTAAAAGGCATCTAGATGGATATATGAATAGGAAGGATTCAGAGGGATATGGGCCAAATTCTGGCAAATGGGACTAGATTAATTTAAAATATCTAGTCAACATGGACAAGTTGGACCAAATGGTTCTGCTTCTATGCTGTACATCTCCATGACCCTATAAAAGGTGGTGGAAGCAGAGTCCTTGTTTATTCAAATGTGCACACACTTCAAATGATATGAAGTCATTTTTTAAGAATTAAAAAAAACTACTTCATTTAACAGTTTTTATTTTCTTCACCTGTGTGTTTTTCAACTTTGAAAGGTGTGTTGGGATTTTATCTCTCTTTATTTCAGTGCTACTACATGTGCTCCTGGGTGTCAGCCAACACAGCCTTGAGGAAGATAATGGTATACGCTCATGACCCACTGAGACAAAATGTCAGGAGTGTTCTCATCTTGTTAAGCAAGGGGTGAGGGGGAGGTGGGAATGTGGATTTGAGGTTATAATCAGAGCAACCATTAAATAGGAAAGGCCACTTGAGGGGGCTGAATGTCACTTTCCTGTTAGTATGACATCTGTTAAACTGTGGAATTTCCTATTTAAGACACAGGTGAGGAGGTTTGTTTTGGCTCAGTGCAGCAGAGGCAAGATTGTTTTAGATTAGATTCCCTACAGTGTGGAAACAGGTCATTTGGCCCAACAAGTCCACAATGACACTCCGAAGAGTAACCCACCCAAACCCATTTCCCTCTGACTAATGCACCTAACGCTATGGGGACAATTTAGCATGGCCAATTCACCTGACCTGCATGTCTTTGGAATGTGGGAGGAAATCGGAGCACCCAGAGGAATCCCACACAGACACAGGGAGAATGTGCAAACTCCACACAGGCAGTTGCCTGAGGCTGGAATTGAACCCAGTTCCCTGGCACTGTGAGGCAGCAGTGCTAACCACTGAGCCACCATGCCACTGATAATGCTACCAGCCTCCACCACTTCCTCTGGCAGTTCATTCCATACGCGTACCACCCTCTGCATGAAAAGGTTGCCCCTTAGGTCTCTTTTATGTCTTTCCCCTCTCACTAAACTTATGCCCTCCATATCTGGACTCCCCTACCCCTGGGAAAAGACTTTGTCTATTTATCCTATCCATGCCCCTCATGATGTTATAAACTTGTATAAGGTTACCTCTCAGGAGAAAGTGAGGATTGCAGATGCTGGAGATCAGAGCTGAAAATGTGTTGCTGGAAAAGTGCAGCAGGTCAGTCAGCATCCAAGAAACAGGAATTCCTGAAGAAGGGCTTATGCCCGAAACGTCGATTCTCCTGTTCCTTGGATGCTGCCTGACCTGCTGCGCTTTTCCAGCAACACATTTTCAGCTAAGGTTACCTCTCAGCCTCCAAAGCTCAAATCCTCCAACCCTGGCAACATCCTTGTAAATCTCCTCTGAACACTCTCAAGTTTCACAACATCCTTCTGATAGGAAGGAGACCAGAATTGCACACAATGTTCCAAAAGTGGCCTAACCAATATCCTGTACAGCCGCAACATGACCTCCCAACTCCTGTACTCAACACTCTGACCAATAAGGGAAAACATACCAACCATCTTCTTCACTATCCTATCTACTTGTGACTCTACTTTCAAGGAGCTATGAACCTGCACTCCAAAGTCACTCCAAATGGGATTATCTTTGGCATGGACTGGTTAGACTGAGGTATCTGTTTCCATGCTGTATGACTATGATTCTATAACAGTTTCAAGGGGCCAAATGACCTCCTCCTGACGCTTGCAGGCTTGCAGCAAATCTGACATTGCAGCACATAGTCAGCCCACATGGGAATTTGAACCTATAAACATATGATTCAGGAGCAAGAGAGCTAGTCACTGAGCCACATGATGAAGGCCATCTTTCATTATCCCATTGGATGTAAAGGGGATTAACACCGATTTCTTGGAAATCAGTGGGTTAGCAGCTTGGATCAATCAGCAAGCTCCTCTGAAGATCAGGACGGGGGGTGGATATAATTAGTATTTGTTATATTTGGTGGGGAAAACAGCTTAAAATCTGCTCAAAAATTCATGCCGTACACCTACCAGGACCCCTGTATTCTAAGCCTGCAGTGAAACTTAAAAGGTTGCAGGAAGCTCATTTATAGACTGGAATGTGCAGCAATTAGTCTAAAGTGTAGAAGCCAAACTTGTAAAAAAAAATTGCTTTTCAAGGAAGGAGGTCAGTGAATAAGCCTAACGAGCTTGGGAGAGTGCCAAACTACACACTACCGTGCTCCAAACATAGCTCTCTCTCTTCAATTAACCCCAAGTTAACGGAGGCTTTGGAAACATTTCTACAGATGAAAGTAATGCTATTAAAATAAGTCACCTGTTGGAGCACAAGCTGAAGGGACTTTGAGCTGGACAGACATACAGAGACCTGGGGTAGGAGGATAGAGGAATAAAGGTAATAAGGCATTGGAGACAGGGCATCGGGCACCCTGAGGGAGGGGAAGTGGAGGGACTAATGCACAGACAGGATGGAGCTGGAGAATGCAGACTGGAGGTGACAACTCATTTCACAAAAACAGCAACACACAAATTCACAGAACAACAAAAACATATGTATCAGAATATATAACGAATCACAGAAATATCTATTCACGTTCACTTGCACACCTGGACAGGTACAGGCATAGAGATAGACTCATGCAACAAATACCAATAAGCAGAGGCCTACTGAGAAACACGCAGATACCAACACAGTTACCGATACTCATACACATGAATACCGATATTCACACAAATATACACATAGATACCCTCACTCAAACACATATACACATGGATAGTGACACACACAGATACACACACGGATACAGCCACACACTTGCAAACACACACACAGATACTGGCATTCAAACACACACACAGTTAACATAATTCCAGTGACATAAGCACAATACAATCACCTCCTCATACACCCTTATCCCATCAACATTCTTCTAGTTCACACTAACTCAACCAGGCGTGACCTACTACAGTCATCATTCTGAGAGCGAAAATGTTTAAATGGTAACAATCCAAAGATGGATCTTGAAGGTTTCTAGTAAGTAATTATTTCCTTTAGCAGCTTCTCCACTTGGGAAGGAGGATTGTAATAGACTGGTGGAGGTGGTGGATGCAGTTGGTAATGTCCCGGGGCTAGCAATCCAAAGCCTGGGGCCAGTGTTCTAGGAACGTGGATTTGATTGCCACCAATGACATATAGTGAAATTTGAATTCAATAAAATCTAGAATAGAGAGTTGGACTAATGACCAGCATGTAACCATTCTTAATTGTTGTAAAAATCCATCTGCATCACTAATGGCTTTTTGGGAAAGAAATTTGACATTCTTACCTGGTCTGGCTTACATGTGATCTCAGACCCACAGCAATGTGTTTGACTCCTAATTGCCCTCTGGACAATTAGGGATGGGCAATAAATGCTGGTCTAGTCAGCAATATGCACATCCCATGAGTAAATTTTATAAAAATTAGTTAATTATTAATACTAGTGTGGGTTCAACAGGAGGCAATGACCTAGCAGTATTATTGCTGGGCTATTAATCCAGAAATTTAGGGAATGTCCTGGGAACCTTGATTTGAAATTTGCTCATGCTTGATTTGAATCTTGTCATGGTTAGATGGTGGAACTTGAATTAAATAAAAATCCAGAATTAGAAGTCAATTGTTAGTGGGAGAAACAAACCGAGTCTGATTTACTTTAGAGAAAGAGACTGCCATTTCTACCTGGTCTGGCCGACATGTGGCAATAAAGCTGGCTTAGCTAGCAATGGTTACATACTGTAAATGAATAAGTACACATCCACATAAATGCCCAAAAGCACACATGCAGATGGCACATGTCCTGGTCCAATATGCAATGTGTCTGCAGGTCTACTCTGGCCAATGTTTGTCATTCAGAACTCATTTCTCTGGAAGAGGCTAACCTCAAAACTAATTATTTTTTCCAGAGCATCCAATGTCTTCAGGATTAAAGACATAACTCCAATTCCTCCACGTTAAATCAGGCTTAACACTGAGGGAGACAGCCAAACCAAGATGGGGACCTGTACCTTTAACATTGAATCAGTCTCAGAAGCCAGTATTTACTAATGGGTGAAGGCCTGTGGCTAATTTAGGACTTTACTGGGACACTGATTCAGCACCACATCAGAGATTTATGCACTCATCGCTTATCACTTTGTACATCTTGTTTCCTCTCTTGCTTAGCCTTTGAAGAAGACGCACACTTGAAGTTCGATTTCCGTTTTTCTGACCTCAGGCAATCCTAACCAGTCTTCTGGAGTCTTGTGTGTTTAACTATCTCCTCATCACGTGCTCCCACTCCCTGCCTCCTCTTCCTGAATCCATGAACAACGAAGTTGGTTAGGCTGCAAACTTTCATCTCTTTTTCACTTCCCAGGGCTGTAAGGCCAATTGGGTTTTGTTTGGCCAATAAATGTTATTGACCAAAGATGGATTGACAAGGTCAAGATACAGATTGAATTGAATGGATGGGCAGGCTCAAAGTCAAAGGCCTATTCCTGCATGTATAATTGGGCCACCAGCAGGTGGCGATGGTGATGGAGGGTCATCAAGAGATTCTATCTGGAGGAAAGGGTATCTGTCAAAAAAAGGATGCAAAAAGATGAGAATGACGGACTTAATTCAATGTGCATGGTTTGTTCCTTAGTTTTAATCTTAATTTCTATTTGTGTTTGGAAAGACCTGATGCCAGAGGAAGAAATTATCTTTGGGCCTCTGTCTGCTGAAATTATACACTACTCTTAAATAAGAATCACTATATTTCTAGGGATAATGAATTTCAATTAACAAGATAGATTAGAGAAGCAGAGTTTCTTTTGGAGAAGAGCTGGCTGAAGGAAAACTAGATTGAGATGTTTAGAATCACAAAAAGTCAGTTTTGACAACATTCGTAAAGGGAAAACACTCCCATTCTCAAGAAGAATAAAAATGAGGGGACTCAGATTTAAAGTGATTTGTAAAAGAAGCAAAGACAAGGTGAGTAAATTGTTTTCAAGCAGCAAGTGGTTAGGGTTGAAATGCTCTGTCTGAGTATAAGGTGAAGCAGGATCAGTCAAGCCTTTTGTAAAGGGAATGAGGAAGTTGTTTGAAAGGGAACATATGCGGAAGACAGGAGAAGGCTAAGTGAATGCTTATTTGAAGAGAGTACACATATATGATGGGCTGAATGGTTTTCGTTGACCCCCCAGTAACAATTCTGTGATATTTGCTGTCAGGTAGGAATCACATCACCTCTAGGGTCATATAATACCGAAACCGACCCTTCGGTCCAACTAATCCATGCGGACCAAGTTTCCCAAACCAAACTAATCCCACTTGCCTGTGCTTGGCCCATATCCCTCTAAATCTTTGCTATTCATGTACCTGTTCAAATGTCTTTTAAATGTTGTGACTGTACCTGCATCCACCACTTCCTCTGGCAGTTAATGTCACATCCCAGCCACCCTCTGTATGAAAAGGTTGACCCTCAGGTCCCTTTTTAAATTTTTCTCCATTCACCTTAAGAATATGCCCTTTAGTTTTGAACTCACCTACCCTAGGGAATAGACCTTTGTCATTCACCTAATCTATGCCCCTCATGATTTTATAAACCTCTATTAAGTCATCCCTCAACCTCCTACACTGTAATGAAAAAAGTCCCAGTCTATCCTAATAACTCAAACCCTTCAGTCCACACAACATCCTGGTAAATCCTTTTCTGAACCCTCTCCAATTTAATAATATCCTTCCTATTGCAGCGCGAGTACACAGCACTCCAAGAGTGGCCTCACCAATGTCCTGTACAACCTCAACATAATGTCCCACTTCCTATACTCAATGGTCTGAGCAATGAAGGCAAGCATGCTAAATATCTTCTTAACCACCCTGTCTACCTGCAGCGCAACTTTCAAGAAACTATGCACTTGAACCCATAGGTCTCTCTGTTCGGCAACACTACCCAGGGTCCTATCATTAATTGTTTGTTTTACCAAAATGCACTACCTTGCATTTATCCAAATTAAACTCCATCTGCCACTTCTCATCCCATTGGCCCAATTGATCAAGACCTCACAAGCAGCAATGGCTAAAACACCAGGAAGACCTTACTATTCTTTGCTATATTGTGGGATGCTTTTGTGTTCACCTGAAGACATGATTTAGAGGCTTCTCTCAGTTGAAACTGAAAGCAGCTACACCTGAGGTCATGAAAGACAAGTACCTCTCCAAACATTGCCCCCGTAGCATACCCTCAAGTGCAACACTCAGCCTGAATTTCATGCTCAGGTCCCTGGAATAGGACTTTGTTGGGGTGGTTTAATGGTAATATAATTGGCCTGGTAATCCAGAACCTCAAGCTAATGCTTTGGGGACAGGGATTTTTTTTTTAGATTAGATTAGATTACTCACAGTGTGGAAACAGGCCCTTCGGCCCAACAAGTCCACACCGACCCGCCGAAGCGCATACCACCCAGACCTATACTCCTACATTTACCCCTTCACCTAACACTACGGACAATTTAGCATGGTCAATTCACCTAACCTGCACATTTTTGGATTGTGGGAGGAAACCGGAGCACCCGGAGGAAACCCACGCAGACACGGGGAGAACGTGCAAACTCCACACAGAGAGTCGCCTGAGGCGGGAATTGAACCCGGGTCTCTGGCGCTGTGAGGCAGC
Organism: Chiloscyllium punctatum; assembly: GCF_047496795.1. NCBI lineage: Eukaryota > Metazoa > Chordata > Chondrichthyes > Orectolobiformes > Hemiscylliidae > Chiloscyllium > Chiloscyllium punctatum. Next base: position 68,223,270 of record NC_092767.1, read on the forward strand.
AGTGCTAACCACTGTGCCACCGTGCCGCCCGAATTTGGATGGGATTTGAATCCCATCATGGCAGATTTGAATCAATGTTAATCCATAATTTAAAGTTAGCCTCATGCTGACCTGACAACTGGTAAAAACCCACCCTTAGTGGAGGAATTCTGTTGTTCTTACCTGTTCTGGTTTACACATGACTCCAAACACACAGCAATGTGGTTGATATTAAATGCCCTTTGGTCGATTAGGGATGAGCAATAAATGCTGGCCGAGCTCGTGATACCCTCGTCCCATGAGTGAATTTTTAAAAAAGGTGTTCAGTTCTGAAAGGGTTAATGCTATGGAGTGAATTAAGCTCTACCCTTCACAATGATGTTAATAGGACTAGGGCAGGACAACAGCTCTGTATTTTGAAGGAAGCAGACCGAATGCCAAGGTCTCTTCTTAGTCTTTGCTTTGTAGTTATCACTGCTTGACCCTCCTGCCGCCATTCTTTATTTAACCATGGAGTTCCTGTTGCTAGGGATGGGGGAATGGTGGTCAGAGTCCTGTGTGCAATTCAAAGCTCAGAGACATTAATGCCAGTGGTGGAGCTCTGACCATGGTATAGCAACTATGCTCCTGTTTTAATACAACCCCTCCCCCCTCCCCTGACCCCATTTCAACTCTCTCAGTCCTCTCTGAAGAGTCAAGACAATTTTCAAGCCTCAAAATCGGGTCACTATAGGAAAAGGATTGAAAAGCACTGATCTAACCTCATCAAGATTTCCTTGTATTCCTTACTTGCTTACATGTTCAACCAATTCTCTTTTGTGCTACTCACTAACTACAGTAGGAGTGAGTTCCACATTCTGACCATTACTCTGGTGAATGCAGCAGAATTCCTAATTGGGTTTATTGATGACTATCTTATATTTATGACCCTCTAACTTTGATCTCACCCACAAATGGAAATGCCTTCTCCCTTTCTACCCAGCAAAATCTTTTCATCATCTTAAAGACCTCTGTTGGATCATCCCTCATTCTAAAGGATGTCTGATCTCCCCTGATGGAGTTAACCTTTCAATTCAAATGTCTACCCCCAGGTCTTTCACTGTTCAGACACCCGGCAGAAAAATGGGCTTGTCCCCATGACAACATAACTGTTTCATTGATAATTAATCTGAAGTAGATATGTCTGTGTGATCAGTTGTTTTTGACATTCCAATGAGGCTACCCTCGGCCATTGATCAGACAGTGAGCTCATTGCTGTGATCATAATTCCATATGTGACTCAGTATCTGGGCTCTGTGAGACTGGAATTGCATAAGCAAATCAAAAACGTAGCAAACCTGTGACTTCAGACTACCTGTAAGCAGCCTGGTTCAGGATCAGCCTGATTCTATATTTGGTATTTTGGAATAAGTCATGAGAACAACTTCTGGTATTACAGAAAAGTGATCACAACCAGATTCGAGAGAACTGCACACACACACGCGCACACACACACACACACACAGAATCATAGACAGGCAGACAAACACAGTTACATGTACACAGCCTTACAGATATACACACACACACCTATTCAGACACACAATCACACACACACGTACACCTAGACAGACACACTCACAGTCACACACATAGAGACAGACACAAACACACTGACTGTCACATACACACAGACTCATGCATACAGGCAAACAGACACACACACACTTAGATTCACATACAGCAGACACACACAGTCACACAGACTGTCACATACACGCGGTCACATGCAGACAGACCAACACACCATACATGTAGACACACACAGGACAATTACATACATGTGACTCATAAATACACACACAGAGAACGCATGCAGCCACACCCAGAACAATCACAAACATTCACACTGTCACACTGTCACACACACAGAGACATTCACACAGACAGAATGCATGGAGGTACTGATGCACAGATACACCCACACTACTTATGCAGTCAGTCATATACAAGCAGATACACACACCACACGTGGAGACACAGTCAGATAGATGAATACACGCAAACACACACATACATGCAGACAGATGCGCACATGCAGACAGACACATGCAGACAAACAGACTTACAGAAATACATATGGGCACAGGTATGGATGCATATGCCTACAAGCATGTGCAGACAAAGAAACACAAGCAATTAGGTATATGTACATGCATATACATATAAGCACAGAGAGAGACATACACAGAAACATAGATAGGAACACATAAACATATGCAGACACACAGAAGCATGAGATTCATGTGGACTCACAGACAGATGGAAGACACACAGAGATGTACACAGATAGGCACACACATACATACATAAATTATTATCACCAATATTAAATATTATATTGGTCCCAACATAACAGTCAGGGCTGGGAAATAAATACTGGCCTTGTGAATAATGCTCACAGTCGTGAAGGAGTAAACTAAATGTGGCAAACATAATGGCAGATGACACCACACAGCAAGATCCCACAAACAGTGATGACCATATCTGGAACTTCTAGTAATGTTGGTTTAGGAATACACGTGAGCCTGGAAACATTCAATCTGGTGCCTTTTGAATAGTTTTAAGGGAACTAATGTATTCTTTTGGCATGAACAGACCTGAAACTAATAAAGTCTTGGTTTGAGGATACAGGGGCGGTGGTGTAGGAGAGAGAGAGGGAGAATGCTCATGGAATTTTGTATCAGGAAAATGGAAAGATCAAAGGAGAAAAGTTCAGTAGAGGGGTTTGTGGTACCATCTCACTGCAATACTCTCACTTTGAGAGAGACCATCTGTTTCAGTCATGAGTCAAGACTGAGCTCTGATGGGTCATCCCTTGAAAAGGGTCACAGAATGTTTACAGCAATATAGCAGCCCTTCAGCCTAGCCAGCGACTGCCCCAACCCAATGTGAATAGAATCTTCAAATAGCCATTTGACTGTAGACCTTGTGATTCAGAATAGTCAGTTATAGAAACCACAATATGTATTGTTATCCAAAAAGTGGAAATCAGTCATGGTCTGTCATTTTTAGGATTACAAATTGGAATCCAAATGGCTAGTGAGCCTGACATATACCATTGAAAATTACAGACTGAAATGTAATTGAAGGACTCGGGGGGTGTTTATAAATGGAATAACAGATACCCGGGAATGAGTTACAGACCGAAGTCTAATTGAGGGACTCAGAGTGTTTATAAACAGAATAACGGATATCCAGGAGTGAGTTATAGACCAAAATCTAATCGAGGGGCTTGGGGTGTTTATAAACAGAATAACAGATACCCGGGAGTGATTTACAGACCAAAATCTAATCAAGGGGCTTGGGGTGTTTATGAACAAAATAACATATCCATGAGTGAGTTACAGTTTGGAATATAATTGAGGGGTTCAGGGGATTTATATATAGAATAACAGACATGTGGGGGTGAGTTACAAACTGGAATCCAATTGAGTGATTTGGGGTGTTTATATGTAGAATAACAATTAACCAGGAGTGAATGACAGACTGGAATCTACTCAAGGGGTTCGGGGTAGTTTATACATAGAATAACAGATACCCGGGGGGTGAATTGCAGACCGAAATCTCATCAAGCGGTTCAGGATAGATATATTTAGAATAACACATACTGGAATCTAATCGAGATGATCGAGGTGGTTTTATTTAGAATAACATGCCCAGGAGTAGTCACAACCTATAATCTAATCAAGGGATTTGACTTTTTTTTTCAGAGTAAGTTATATATACTCCTAAAACAAATTCTGCCAGTGTTTGATTTCTGTTCTCTCTTGACTACTGTGATTACTTCAGACATGATGAACATTTTAATTATAAATTCACTGCTTCATTGTTTTGTTTATGTCCTATTGTCTCAGTCTCTGAGAAACTGCTAACATTGAATTTAAAAATAATTGTTGCCTGTTGAACTGAGAGCCATGGTGACTGAGGAACTGGAATGAACCTTTGCTATCAGTTACCAACAGGGCTGATTCCCCTTTAACATAATGGGGAAAACATCGATTGAGCTCAGGAGTAAACACACTTCTGATGTAAAGGTTCCCAGTATTACTTGGAGGGCAGTTCTTCATCACCTTCTGGTAAATATTGGATAGAACATCAAAAAGAGATAGATATGTTGGTCCCACAGGCAGACCAAGTACACTCTGTCAGAATGCAGATAGCATTTACAATAAAGTAGACGATCTAAAAACACAAATAGAGATACATAGGTGTGATCTAATTGCTACGACAGAAATATGGCTGCATGGTGACCAGGGCTGGGAACAGAATATTCAAAGATATTTGAGGTTCAGGAAGGACTGAGAAGAAGGAAAAGCAGATGGAGTTTCACTGTTAATAAAGCATGAGACCAGCACATTTGGAAGGGAGGATTGCAGATTAGAAGAACACTATGTGGAATTTGTGTGGAACTAAGAAACAGCAAGGGGCAGCAGACTTTAGTTGAAATTATTTATAGTCCACCAAATAGTTGTGGTAGTACAAGGCATGGTATTAATCAGGAGATGAGAGAAGCATGTATCATGGGCAACAGTTATTATGGGCAGCTTCAATCTGCACATAAACTCAGTTAACCAATTGAGCATCAACACTACAGGGTGAGTTTCTGCAATGTGTTCGAGATGGTTCTCTATTGAATAGAATTGGCTTTATTGTCACATGTACACAAAAGAGTACGGTAAAAAGTTTATTGGCGCATCTTAGGTGCAAGGTACCTAGGTACAGATTCTTCAGTACAAATTCTTAGGGGAAAAAAATCAGAAAAATAAAGAAATAAAAAGTCCAGCACTACAGATCACAGGAATAAATTAGAATATAGAGAAGTAAAACATTCAGGATAACAATCCTTCCAACCCAGTCCACACTGGCGCCTTGACTCCAGACCACTCCAGGCTTCAGCTAAAGGCTCTTGAGGCCAGGAGACCGCTCAGGAATCATGACAAAGCCAAACGTCCATGCTGAGGCCATACCAGGCCAAAAGACCACCACAAGCCACCAAAAGATCACAATTCCTGGCTGAGAGACTGCCATGTGCCACTAAGAGACATCCACACCAGGCTGAGAGCGCCATGCTGGGCCAAGAGACTACCACGCCAGGCCAAAAGACTGACATGCTGGGCCAAAAGACCACCACAGCATTAGAGATCAGCATGTTGAAGAGACAACTATAGGAAGTACTATTTTAGCTTTAGTATTCTCTAATGATAAAAGACCTATAAACAATATTGATGTAAAAGAACCTTTCAAGATGAGTGGCCAGAATTTTACATTATGTTTGAAAGTGAGGTAGTCCACTCTGAAGCAAGGGTGTGAAGCATAAACATGTAAATGGGAAACATTTGGTTAAAATGTGGGTGCAATCAAAAAACAACTTGTATTAAACACTAATTAAGCCTTAAATAAGTCCAGTTCTGGGCAATACCCCTTAGGAAGGGCATGAATGTATTAGAAATGGTGCAGAAAAAAAATCACAAGAATGATTCCTGGGATGAGGGACTTCAGTTACAAAGATAAATTATGCATTTTGGCAAGGCAAATTAGAGCAGCACTTGTACACTTGATGGTAAGGTCCTGGGAAATGCTGCCAAACAAAGAGACCTTAAGGTGCAAGTTCATAGTTCCATGAAAGTGGAATCACAGGTTGACAGTGTAATGAAGAAGGTATTTGCTACGATTACCTTTATTTGTCAGTCCATCGAGTATAGGAGTTGGGAGGTCATGTTGTGGCTGTATGGGACGTTGGTTAAACCACTTTTGGAATACTGTTTTCATTTCTGGTCTCCCTGCTATAGGAAAGATGTTTTTGAAACTTGAAAGGGTTCAGAAAAGATTCATAAGGATATTGCCAGGGTTGGAGGGATGGGCTATAGGGACAGGCTGAATAGGTTGGGGCTGTTTTCCCTGGAGTATCAGAGGCTGAGGGGAGACCTTATAGAGGTTTATAAAGTCATGACGGGCATGGAATAGGGTGAATAGCCAAGGTCTTTTCCCCAGGATAGGGTAGTCCAAATCCAGAGGGCATTAGTTTAAGGTGAGATTTAAAAGGGACTTAAGGGGCAATTTTTTCACGCAGAGGGTGATGCACGTATGGAATGAGCTGCCAGAGGAAGTGATGGAGGCTGGTACAATTACAACATTTAAAGGCATCTGGATGGGTATATGAATAGGAAGGGTTTAGAGGGATATGGGCCAAATGTGGGCAAATGGGACTAGCCATACTTCTCGAGATATACAGCACAGAAACAGACCCTTCAGTCCAACTTGTCCATGCCGACCAGATGTCCCAAATAAATCTAGTGTCATATGTCAGCATTTGGTCCATATCCCTCTAAAGCTTTCCTATTCCTATACCTATTCATGTACCAATCTCCACCAATTCTTCTTGTAGCTCATTCCATACACATGCCACTCTCTGTGTGAAAAATTTGTCTCTTAGGCCCCTTTTAAATCTTGCCCCTCTCACCTTAAACCTCTAGTTTTGGACTCCCCCAACCATGGGGAAAGGACCTTGTCTATTTACCCTATCCATACCCCTCATGATTTTGTAAACCACTAAAACCTCTGACACTCCAGAGAAAAAGTCCCTGTCTATTCAGCCTCTCCTTATAGCTCAAACCCTGGCAACATCCTTGTAAATCTTTTCTGAACCCTGTCAAGTTTCACAACATCTTTCCCAAAGCAGGGAGTCCCAAATTGTACATGGTATTCCAATAGTGGCCTAATCAATGTCCCGTACAGCCACTACATGACCTCCCAATTCCTATACTCAATGCACTGACCAATAAAGGCAAGCATAGCAAACACCTTCTTCACTTTCCTATTGACCTGTGACTCTACTTTCAAGGAACTATGAAGCTGCACTCCAAGCTCTCTTTGTTCAGCAACATTCCCCAGGACTTTACTATTAAGTGTATAAATCCTGCCTCGATTTGCCTTTGCAAAATGCAGCATCGCACATTTATCTAAATTGAACTCCATCTACCACTCCAGCCCATTGGCCGATCTGATCAAGACTCTGTTGTACTCTGAGGTAACCTTCTTCACTATCCACTACACCTCCAATTTTGGTGTCATCTGCAAACTTGCTAACCATACCTCCTATATTCATATTGAGTAAATTAATTTAGGATATCCAATCGGCCTGAACAAGTTGGACCTAAGGATCTATTTCCATGCTGTACATCTCTATAATTCTGTGATTCTCTATGTTGGACTCTTTACTTTGGAGAGGAGAGGATATTTCATTGAGCTACTCACAAGGTGTCTGGACAGAATAGAAAAAGGAGAAACCATTCCCATTCAAATGAGGATTGAGAGTGAGAGGGCACAAATTTAAAGTAATTGGCAAAAAAGTGAACTAAGTAAAACAGTTTCCATGCAGCAAGCATTTAGGGTGTGAAATGCGCTGCTTGAGAATGTGGAGGAGTTAGATTCAATTGAAACAGTCAACAGAGAATTCGACTGATATCCGCAAAGAAAGAATGTGCAGGATTTCAGAGAGAAGGTGGGAGACAGCACTAAGGAATTGCTTATTTGGACAGCCGGTGCAGACATGGTGGGCCGAATGGCCTCTATCTGCACCATAACAATTCTGTGATTCTGTGAACCAGAATTGGTAAAAACAGATGACCTCATTGCTATTTGTGAGAATTTGCTGTTCAGAAAATTGTGTGTCAACAATTTCCTGCATTACAACAGTGACTTCATTTTTTTTGTAAACAGCTTTGCAAGATACTGAAATTCTCCATCTCTGTAATTTTGTCCATCCTCACTATCCTGTAATTCTGGCCTCTAGATTTCTATCTCTCCACAACCAGTGGCCGTCTGGGTTCCCAAGATTGAAAATCAACCCCTCCCCCTCCCCCTCATCCCCCGTCCCCATTTTCATATATCTCTCTTTAGTATGCTCCTTAAAACTTACCACCGCAACCAAGCTTTTGATTCTAATAGCTTTACTCTCTCGCATAAGATTGGAATCACTGGCTGGGCTAGCACTTGTTCCCTAATTGCCCTGGAGAAGGTGGGAGTGAACTGCCTTCTTGAACTACTGATGTCTATATGATGTAGGTAGACCCTCAATGCTTTTAGGAAAGGAATTCCAGTGACACTGAAGGAACTGCGAAATAATCCCAAGTCAGGGTGGTGAGTGATTTGAAAGGGAAATTGCAGTTCCATGCATCTGCTGCCCTTCCTCTAGATGGTAGAGGTTGTGGGGCTCAGTGTAAAATACCGTAATATACTGGCTTTCCACTGGAGATAGTATTACTAGGTTTTCCTTCTAAGATGTTAATGTAAGTTATTAAACCAGTGAAAGAGGCTATATGAATGCAAGCCCTTTAAATGTTTGCAGAAGCTTGGAGCAGGAGTCAGCCATTCGGCCCTTCAAGCCTACTCTGCCCTTCAGAATGATCATGGCTAATTCTCTATCTCAACACCATAGACAAAGGAGCATGATGAGGCCATTCAGCCCATCGGGTCAGCTCTACCATTTAATGTGGCCAGTTCTCTATCTCAATGTCATATTCCAACTTTCTCTCCATACCCCTTTGACACCTGTAAAGCCTAAAAATGTATCTTTTTTCTTGAATATGTTCAGTGACTTGGCCTCCGCAGCTTTCTGTGGTGGAGAATTCCACAGGTTCACTCTCTTATGAGTGAAGAACGTTTTCCTCATCTCAGTCTTAAATGACCAATTCCAAATCCTGAGACTGCTTCCTTTGGTTCTAGACTCCCCAACCAGGGGAAACGTCTGTTCTGCATCCAAGCCTGTTCGAATTTTACATGTAATAGTCAGATTCCCCTCTCATCCTTCTAAACTCAAGTGAATACAAGCCTAGTCAAACCAATCTCCCCTCTTAGAACAGTCCAGCCATCTTCAGTATCAGCCTGGTGAACCTCCACTGCACTCCCTCTGTTAGGAAGGATTACTTAAGCAGCTGCTTGGTGAGACAAACACTGTGAAGTCTCTAGTGTGGCCTGAGCCATACGAGGATTTTTAAAAATTTATTTATGTCAGAACAGAGCTAAAAGCAACAGCTGGATTTGTGGTGAAGGCCTCCCCTTATTATCAGAGCTTTTGAGAGGCCAAGACATACACCAGTGGGATGGGAGGGAATGAGGGGATGGGTGCATTTTACTTGCATTCCTTTTTCCATTCACGCTTTCTATCTGTCAGATACCACCCACCGAGCTCTGTCTGGTTGGCTCGATCATGCCGGTGACCCAGACACTTTGGACTGGTGCCTTTAGCTCTCACTGAACCCCTCCCTCACATTTAACCCACGCAGAATAAACTCTCGGCCTCTAGTCCCCATCCACATCCTTTCAGTCCATTTCCCAGTCCTGGCAAAGAGATCGCGTTCTCCCCTCAGCATTCCCACAGCCAGACCTATCCATCAAATTTTATAGCAAACAGCTCTTGCATTTACAAAGGAAACAGCCCACACACTGTAAAATAAAAGCTAGAGAGAGAGAGCTTCGTTCTTAATTCTGACATATTGAAAACAAAGATTTTCACTTCAATCAACTTTACATCGATAAGACACGATGCTGCCTGATTCTTGTCAGCTGTTTAAACAACTTTTCAGTCAATATTTTCTATTGTAAGGGAGGTCTTGAGGTACAGAAGGTAGTAACCCTGCATTTATGGGCTGGAAGTTCTGTGTTCAAGTCCCATTTTAGAACTTAAGGGAAAGTGTGTTCATAATGTGCCAAACAGGCCGATTCTCAATCTGTAAATCCTTCCAATAAACTCAGGGTAGGCAGGAAGAGAGAGAGAGTCTCATGGTTAGTCAGTGCTATCTGATATTGTAAAACAACAGCCTCCCCGGTTAAAAGACTCAACGTGCAGGCTCTACTCAATGTCCTTTGAAGAACTGCAAGGAAGAGAGATTTTACGGTGGTTAGCACTGCTGCCTCACAGCGCCAGAGACCCGGGTTCAATTCCCGCCTCAGGCGACTGACTGTGTGGAGTTTGCACGTTCTCCCCGTGTCTGCGTGGGTTTCCTCCGGGTGCCCCGGTTTCCTCCCACAGTCCAAAAATGTGCAGGTTAGGTGAATTGGCCGAGCTAAATTGCCCATAGTGTTAGGTGAAGGGAGAAATGTAGGAGAACGGGGTCTGGGTGGGTTGCGCTTCGGTGGGTCGGTGTGGACTTGTTGGGCCGAAGGGTCTATTTCCACACTGTATCTAATCTAATCTACGGGTACATTGAAAATAAAATGATTTCCTCTTATGTCCCAGTGTCTTTATGGCCCAGTGTCTTGATGATGAAAGGTCCCAACCTGAAATGTTGACTTCCAATGCTCCTCTGATAGTGTTTGACCAGCAATGCTTTTTCCAGCTCCACACTTTATTGAGTCTGACTTTCCAGCATCTGCAGAGCTCACTATCTCCAGTGTCATTTCTTCCTCACTGTTGGGTGTTATTCTAAAAACCTGGAGGAGTGGGCAGATCTAAAACTAAAGGCCATTCATTTGTTCAGCCTTTATGCTTTTCCACTTAGAATTTCCTCCCCCACAGTTGGCAGGGGCCTAATGCCAAGATGTAAGTGAAGATCTGTTTATGACCTTTAAAGCACCTGGTGGTACAGTGGCTCAGTGGTTAGCACAGCTGCCTTACAGTGTCAGGGACCTGGGTTTGATCCCTGCCTCGGGCGACTGTCTGTATGGAGTTTGGACATTCTCCTTGTGTCTGTGTGGTTTCCTCCTGCAATCCAAAGATGTGCAGGATAGGTGAATTGGCCATGCTAAATTGCCCACAGTGATAGGTGCATTAGTCAGAGGCAAATATAGGATAGGAGAATGGATCTGGGTGAGTTACTCTTCAGAGGGTTGGTGTGGGTTTATTGGGCCGAAGGGCTGGTTTCCATACTGTGTAGAATCTAATCTAGATACTTGGGTGGCATGATGGTTCATTGGTTAGCACTGCTGCCTCACAGCGCTCAATTCCTTCCTTGGGCAACTGTGTGTGTGGAGTTTGCACGTTCTCCCTGTGTCTGCGTGAGTTTCCTCCGGGTGCTCCGGTTTCCTCCCACAGTCCAAAGATGTGCAGGTTAGATGAATTGGCCATGCTAAATTTCCCGTAATGCTAGGTGCATTAGTCACAGGTGAATGTAGGAGAATTGGTCTGGGTGGGTTGCTCTTCGGAGGGTCGGTGTGGACTTGTTGGGCCAAAGGCACTGTAGGGAATCTAATCTAAAAAAAAATTTGACTTGTGCAATGATATAGCAATTGTAGGTCCTTGAAGCCAGGAGCTCCACAACAATAACAGGGTTCAGGTCCTGGGTTTGCATGAATGGAGCGGCAGCTGCAGGGTTTCTCCAATTCCAAGATGGCGGTAGTGGCAGAGTAACAGTGTTCAGGTTGCTGAGCCTGAAGCCCATCCACTTCTTTCTGCTTTCCCTTTCCTTTTTACTTTTGTTTTCTTTTTCCTTTTCTCTTTAAAGTCCTTTCTCTTACCTTTTCACCTCGGTTGCAGTGGCAACAGCGAGACCGGGCCCTGCGTGGGATAGCAGACGAAGATGGCGGCGCAGGCCCAGGGTGGCGAGGCCAAGTGAACATTGAAGAAGGCGGGTCCAATGGCGGTGGTAGCAATACCAGGACAAGGAGGACGAGGCTCCAGCCCAGCCTGATGTCTCCCAGCAAGCGAGGAGTAGCTCCAAGGCTTTAATCCGCCAGTGCAGACTCACAGGCTGAGCCCAGCCTCCAGGTCAGTAGCTAGGCCTGGGCTCCTGATGGTAGAGGCAGTGACCACTGAATTTGATCCTAGTGCAGGACCCTGTAGCTTTGGTGGTGGCTCCATCAATGAGGTTTGCCCAGCATGAACGTATGGCACCAGAGAATGGCGACTCTTTGGTTTAGCAGCATGGATTTGAGGCACAGGGTGGAGGAGATCAAGGCCCAAGGCTAAGCTAGAAGGAGGAGCTGCTCCATGTAACTTTATTGAGGTAAGACTTTAAGACGACCTTCTTTGTTTTACTTTTCTGGCTCTATATTCTGTGTTTTGGTTTGTTTTCTGTGTTTTAAGATGGTGACGGAGAGTGGCAACACCAAACAACACTTTTCACCCTATTTGTAATAAATACCCATGATAATAAATAAATCAAAAAGGGAGTTAGATATTATTCTTAGGGCTAATGGAATCGAAGGATATGGGGAGAAAGCGGGAACAGCGGACTGAGTTGGATGAACAGCCATATTGCACAACAGAGCAGGCTCAAATGGTCAAATGGTTTACTCCTACTTCTATTTTCTGTGGTGCTATGTTAAGGAGGCTATTTGGCCCATCATCCTTCTGTCAACTGTTTGTTAGAGCTTCCAAATAATCCCAGGTCCTTTGCTGTCTCGAGGTAGGAGTGCACAAATCAGGAGAAGGGATAGGTCTTTGAACCTGCTTCGCCAATTGATAAGAGATAATCTGATTGTGGCCTCACCTTCACTTTTCTGTCTAACTCCCATATCCTATGACTCCATTTGTCAGTCAAGAATCCACCTAATTAGCCTTAAGAATTATACAGTGACCCAACCTCCACCATTCCCTGGGAAAGAGAATTCCAAAGGCTCATGACCCTCTGGGAGTTAAAAAGAATTCTCATGGCTGTCTTAAGTGGGAGACCCTTTATTTGTGAACTGTACCCCCATTGGTTTTAGACTCTCCCACAAGGCCTCTATCACAAAGGGTTTTGAGTAACCATATCTTGCTTAAAAAATGTAGAAGCCTGGTGAGACTGAACCTGGAATGTTGTGTGCAGTTTTGGTCACGTTTCTTCAAGAGAGAGTGCAGCAGATATTAACTGGACTGATTGCTGGGATGATGAGATTGTCCAATTTTGGCTCAATCTCCACCATCTCTCCTCATTTCTGCAGGAGATGGCTTCTTGTTGAGATGGGAGCAAGAGTGTAGTCAGTATTCTTCCTGTTTGAAGTTTCCCTGACTATGTCCAGGTGTGACAGTCTAGAGTCCCTCTCCAGGCAGACGTTGAATGTGCATCCCCAGTCAGATTTTAGATGTTTCTCCTTTTTCTTCAAAACGTGTGTTGCAGTTAAAGATTAATTGTGTCCACAGACATTCTAAGGCCATAATAAGAGGTTAGGCAGTCATAAAGTCATAGAATTGTACAGCACAGAAACAGACCCTTCATTCCAATTTGTTCTTGCCAACCAGATATCCTGAATTAATCTAGTCTGATTTGCCAGCATTTGGCCCATATCCCTCTCAACCCCTTTCTATTCATATACCCATCTAGATGCCTTTTAAATGTTGTAATTGTACCAGCCTCCATCACTTCCTCTACCAGCTCATTCCATACATTCCCCACCCTCTGCGTGAAAAAGTTCCCTCTGGGTCCCTTTTAAATCTTTCTCCCCTCACCTTAAACCTACGTCCTCTGGTTTTGGACTCCCCTACCCACAGGGAAAAGACGGCTATTCGCTGTATCCATGCCCCTCATGAGTTGATAAACCTATATAGCGTTACCCCTCAGCCTCCAACGTTCCAGGGAAAACAGCCCCAGCCTATTCAGCCTCTCCCTATAGCTCAAGCCCTCCATCCCTGGCAAGTCATCCAGCAGGAGGTGGTAAACCTTGCTGAGGTTTACTGGAGAAACAAGGATAGCTATCTCTTCAATTTGCAGAATAGAACATCATGTTTCCAACCTCAAGGAAACACAATCTGATATTTGTTTCCTCTTGTTCTGGTGCTCCCACAAGTGACAGCTTCTTCTTAAGGTCTAAAACATATTGTAATCTCAGAAACTTTGATTGGATCAGCCTTCTTTTCCCTAATAGTTCAAACCTAAACTATTCACACCCTTCGGCAGCGATGCTCAGTGTCGGCAGTGTTTACCGTCAACAAGATGCCACCACTGAGTCTTCTTAGACAGCACCTTCCAAACCTATGGCCCCTACCATCTAGAAGGGCAAGTGCAGCAGATACATGGGAACACCACCCTCTGCAAGTTCTGCTTCAAATCATTCATCATCCTGATTTGGAAATATATCACTGTTTATACATGTCGCTGGGTCAAAATCCTGGAATTCCCACCCTCATGTCTCCAAGGACAGCAGCGGTTAATTAAGGCAGCTCACCACCACCTTCTCAAGGGGCAAGTGGCCCAGCCAATGACACCCACATCCCACAAACGAATGAAAAACGCCTCTCAGTTCTGCTATCTTCCTTGTAAATTTAAATGAAATAGTCAGACCATATGTTAACCACTGGCAAACAAGTGAATGTCATGCCTGAGCAAGACTGAGCAAGGGATTAAAGAACAGATCTGAATTGAATTAGGTTAAGATTCTGTGACAGTCGTGTTTGTGATGTTAAGATGTGTTTGGCAGTTGTGAATATAAAAAAAAACAAACTGTAATTTGTTTTGGAACATGCTGGAAGGTGTCTGATCCATCTCAAGTCTGAGTGTTTTTTTTTTGAAGAGCTCATTGGGGTTAAACCTAAAACTTCAGGTTGCGTCTGGGGGAAAGAGCAGACTGCCAGGCAATATCACAACAGAGGAAGAAGCAATGAAAAAAAGAGTGTAATTGGACTGGGGCCAAACAGCAGATCCCAAAAACAACAATGGCCAGGCCATCTGTTTTTCAGTAATCTTTGCCAAGCAGGACAGCTGAGAGAAACCCTCGGATCTTCTTTTTCTAACTGAGTTGTGGAACCGGTTACATCAACTCAAGAAGGCAGGCATAAACTTTGGGTTTAACACCTCCGTTGAAAATTGAAGGGCAGGATTTTTTCCGTTTAGAGGTCGGTATTCCAATGCAAGAACCAAATGTCAGTCCATCACCTGACTGTGTCGGAAACAGTCACCAGAGACAAGTTTGCAAGAAATTGCCAATTATTGGGCCAGATGGCATGTCTCACTACCCAACTAATGACGGTTGGCAGGCTCCCTATGCTGGAAGACCAGTATGAAGGACACAGAGAGAAGCTGGGTCAATGTCCTAACCAACACCTGTAGTATTCACTCCCTCCACCAACAGCATCGTGTACCATCCACTACAGAAATCCACTTTCCAATCTGGCATTGTGTGATTGCTGGGGGATTTGTGGATGCGGGAATTGGCAGCAGTCAGAGGGCACAGAGACGAACGTTAATGTCCACTTTAAGACAGAGATTGTCAGTGTGTTGGTGAGCTGGTGTTGATGCTTTGAGAAGTGTTAGCAGGACAGTTGGTGGGATAAGGAACTTAAAAGTGAGTTCACTGACCTTGATGCATTGCTTGAAGTCATTACCTTTCTTGCAGTACTACATCCGGGTCCTCGGCACTTGACTCTAGATGCCAACCATAATGAGTATCTGCTTTCATTGCCTTTTCAGGATGCATCTCGAGGGTGCCTTCCGTATATGCAGAATCCCTATCCCACTTACCATCACCTTGGCCAAAGGCTCCAATGCAGTATTGTAAAAGCCATGGAGCCTGCCCTCTCCCACGTTGAACAAGGCATCACTCTTTCTTGAGTCATGATTCGGAGATGCTGGTGTTGAAGTGGGGTGGACAAAGTTAAAATCACACAACACCAGGTTATAGTCCAACAGGTTTAATTGGAAGCACTAGCTTTCGGAGCACTGCTCCACCTGATGAAGGAGCGAAAGCTAGTGTTTCCAATTAAATCTGTTGGACTATAACCTGGTGTTGTGTGAGTTTTAACTTTCTTGAGTCAGGTTTCCGGCACAACCTTCCTGCGATGAGGCCATTCAGTGTCTGGTCTGTCTTCCTGTGAGGGAAACTTATCCAGTCCTGCTATCACCCCATTGCAAAATCATTCCTCCTTAGAGAACAATCCAACCCCCTTTCGGAGGACCAGATTGAGCCTACCTCCATCACTCTCAGGGAGTGCCTGCCACATCCTAACCACTCACTGACTGACCGTGATTTCCCTCACATTATTTCCCAATCAATGCCCTATACTTTTCAACCCTTCAAGCAGTGGGAATAGTTTCTCCTCATTTCCACTGTCCAGACATCTCTTGATTTTGTGTCCCTTGATCAAATCTAACTTTTAGGAGGTGCCAGTTGATTTAACTGATACCCAGCAAGTTGCAGTTCCTGGGCCTCCCTGTACAACATACAAGTCAGGAAGCAACATGAGTCAGTTCAGTGCTTAAAAATGTGTTGCTGGAAAAGCGCAGCAGGTCAGGCAGCACCAAAGGAACAGGAGAATCGACGTTTTGGGCATGAGCCCTTCTTCAGGCTGAAGAAGCCCTTCCTGAAGAAGGGCTGATGCCTGAAACGCCGATTCTCCTGTTCCTTGGATGCTGCCTGACCTGCTGCGCTTTTCCAGCAACACATTTTTAAGCTCTGCTCTCCAGCATCTGCAGTCCTGACTTTCTCCCGAGTCAGTTCAGTGCCTACATTGCAAACAGTTGTTGGTCGTAATTTTTGGATGGGACAGCACAGAAGATGACCATTGAGCCCATCATTCCTGTACTAGCTCACTGAAAGGGCCATTTGGTCAGTCCTATTTTACCTTACTCTCATTTTTCAATCCTAGAGAAGGTAGCAAGTACACCACTGCACGTTTCATTTCAAGTCACACACCATCCTGATCGAGAAATATATCGCCACCCCTTCCCGTTTGCTGACTCAAAATACCGGAATTCCCTTTTTAATGACATTAAGGGTTTACCTGTAGCACACAACTGGAGCAGTTCAAGCAGGGAACACCCTCAACCATCTCCAGGGTAGCTAGGGATGGGCAATAAATGACAGCAACGTCCTATGAATGAATAAAAGAAGAGTTTTCTTGATGAGAGACCAGCTTGTTTACGTACAGGGAGCACTGAGCTGTAGACAGCACTCCAGTATGGATCTATCCAGCTTGTTTCCTTCCGACTCATGTGAAAACTTAGTCAGTCTCAGCCCACAGTTTGCCAAGAAAGGGCTGTCCACTTACATGGGCTGCAGTCTTAACCTTGTTAATCCTCAGGGAGCTCAGCTTGTGCCAGAACCTCTCCCTTCAGGCAGTAGGAACAGATTCACACACCCCCACCACTGCTTTCATCTCCCTGCCAGCTCATGCTGCCGTGTCCCAGGAGGGAACACTCAAACTGGGAATCAGAATTCGGGGAGGTGAGGGGAAAACTGCAGGAACTGAACATCAAACTGACATCAAGAAAAACACAATGGTAACAACCTGGAGTGTCCACCCACACGTCATTAAACGTACAGATTCAAGTGTTAATCTGTTACGAACCCTGTGCTGACCCTGTCCTGGGAGTGTTTAACGGGACCAGTATAGAGACAGCTTTACAGAGAGCTTTATTCTGATTCTAACCCAATGCTGTCTCTGTCCTGGGAGTGTATGATGGGGACAGTGTCATAGAGTTATAGAGATGTACAGCATGGAACCAGACCCTTCAGTCCAACCCCATCCATGCCAACCAGATATCCCAACCCAATCTAGTCCCACCTGCCAGCACCTGGCCCATATCCCTCCAAACCCTTCCTTTTCATATACCCATCCAAATGCCTCTTAAATGTTGCAATTGTACCAGCCTCCACCACATCCTCTGGCAGCTCATTCCATTCACGTACCACCCTCTGCGTGAAAAAGTTGCCCCTTAGGTCTCTTTTATATCTTTTCCCTCTCACCCTAAACCTATGCCCTCTAGTTCTGGACTCCCCGACCCCAGGGAAAAGACTTTGTCTATTAATCCTTTCCATGCCCCTCATAATTTTGTAAACCTCTATAAGGTCGCCCCTCAGTCTCTGATGCTCCAGGGAAAACAGCCCCAGCCTGTTCAACCTCTCCCTGTAGCTCAGATCCTCCAACCCCAGCAACATCCTTGTAAATTTTTTCTGAACCCTTTCAAGTTTCACAACATCTTTCCGATAGGAAGGAAACCAGAATTGCATGCAATATTCCAACAGTGGCCTAACCAATGTCCTGTACAGCTGCAACATGACCTCCCAACTCCTGTACTCAATACTCTGACTAATAAAGGAAAGCATACCAAACGCCTACTTCACTATCCTATCTACCTGCGACTCCACTTTCAAGGAGCTATGAACCTGCACTCCAAGGTCTCTTTGTTCAGCAACACTCCCTAGGACCTTACCATTAAGTGTATAAGTTCTGCTAAGATTTGCTTTCCCAAAATGCAATACCTTCATTTATCTGAATTAAATTCCATCTGCCACTTCTCAGCCCATTGGCCCATCTGGTCCAGATCCTGTGGTAATCTGAGGTAACCCTCTTCGCTGTCCACTACACCTCCAATTTTGGTGTCATCTGCAAACATACTAACTGTACCTCTTACGCTTACATCCAAATCATTTATGTAAATGACAAAAAGAAGAGGGCCCAGCACCGATCCTTGTGGCACTCCACTGGTCACAGGCCTCCAGTCTGAAAAACAACCCTCCACCACCACCCTCTGTCTTCTACCTTTCCGCCAGTTCTGTATCCAAATGGCTAGTTCTCCCTGTATTCTATGAGATCTAACCTTGCTAATCAGTCTCCCATGGGGAACTTTGTTGAACGTCTTACTGAAGTCCATATAGATCACATCTACTGCTCTGCCCTCATCAATCTTCTTTGTTACTTCTTCAAAAATCTCAATCAAGTTTGTGAGACATGATTTCCCACGCACAAAGCCATGTTGACTATACCGAATCAGTCCTTGCCTTTCCAAATACATGTGCATCCTGTACCTCAGGATTCCCTCCAACAACTTGCCCACCACCACGGTCAGGGTCACCGGTCTATAGTTCCCTGGCTTGTCTTTACTGCCCTTCTTAAACAGTGGCGCCACGTTTGCCAACCTCCAGTCTTCCGGCACCTCACCTGTGACTATCGATGATACAAATATCTCAGCAAGAGGTCTAGCGATCAATTCTCTAGCTTCCCACAGAGTTCGTGGGTACACCTGATCAGGTCCTGGGGATATATCTACTTTTAACCGTTTCAAGACATACAGCACTTCCTCCTCTGTAATCTGGACATTTTGCAAGATGTCACCATCTACTTCCCTACAGTCTATATCTTCCATATCCCAAGGGAGATTTATCTTCAGTTCAAAAGAGTAGAAGTGTCTTTACTCTAAATCTAACCCAGTGCTGTACCTGTTCTGGTAGTATTTAATGGGTCCAGTGTCGCAGAGGCATTCATTTCATTTTAAAAGAATAGAGAGCTCTTTACTTTTAATTTACTTTTAGTTTAAAGAGTAGAGGGACCTTTCTTCTGTATTCAAACCTATGCTATCCCTGTCCTGGGAGTGTTTGATGGGGACAGTGTCAAGAGAGCTTTACTTTCTGTTTAAGACTGCAAAGGGAGCTTTAATTTTAAAAGAATAACAGGGGGTGTTTCTGTATACCAAATACAGTGCAGTTCTTGTTCTAGAAAATGGTTAATACTGACAGTGGTTGCTTTGATTATAAAGTTTTTCTACATTCCCAAAGTAATGTTCTTCACAAAAACAGAGGAAGAGACAAGTAAGTAGGAATTTATTTCTGATAAAATAGGGTTTGGAACCATTGACAGGCAAAGAATTGAGTCAGACTTTGATGAAGTGGTACAGTTTTAATCATTTTACTTCATACAGGAGGATGTCTGTAGCTAAGAAACCGAGTAACAGGACCTGGCCTTACTCTTGAAGTTGCAACCAGCAAACAATATTAACCATTGAACTTGTCCTTCACTCTCCATTTAGGGTACCAGAAAGCCAAAATCACAGACCGGAGATGGTAACTAGCCAACTATTTATTGGATTGTTGTAACTCACAGAATCTCAAGGCAGACCTGGATGAAAATTCTAGGAGAGACACTTGTTGCTGCAAAACAAAGAGGGAAATGTTGAGGAATGTTGCATGGCCTACATCAACCAGACATCATGTTATTTTTCTCTGAAGGTTTGGGATCGAATGGAATAAAGGGTGTTGGCGGTGAAGCAGGGATATTGAGGAGGAATCTTGAGATTACACTTTGAGATTGAGTGTGAGTCTATCAATGAAGACCCATGGACCATTGGGGAATTCTTTTGCCTTTTCATTAGAATAGACAATGGACAATAAAGACAGGAAGAGAGCCAACAATGGGAGAAAATGGGCTAAAATGGACAGGACGAGGGCCAATATGGATAGATAGTGAAACAAATGGGCAGCAAGTGGAATAATGCAGGCTGGAAGTAGGCCAATACAGACTGGAAGTGAGATAAATTGAGCAGAAACCTGGTCAAATTGGCAGGAAGTGGGATAATGTGGACAGGAAGGGTGGGCTAACATGGGCAGAAAGTGGGCCAATATGGACAGGAAGTGGGCTAAACAAACAGAACGTAGACTAATGTAGACAGGAAGTGGCTAAATGCAGGCAGGAAGTGAAACAATGCAGACAGGGTGTCCTATCACATGGGCTGAAAGACCATGGACTGACAAGGGACAGAACTGAAAGGCTGTGAGCCCTACTGAGCTAATGGAAACAATTTCAGTCATAGGTCCTTGCGGAAAAGTAATGTTTGTTGTGTTTTGAACCTTCTGACTTAATGGTAGGTGCTAACAAAGACAGTGTTCATGACTTCATCTCCTTCAAGTGATAATTGAATGATTTGTGTGTTGGCTGCAGAGAAATAGCTATGAAATGCTATTGAATTGATGCAAATGGAACACAGTAATATCCTTTAGAAAGCCGCTTGTCATTTTTCTTCCTTACCCAGGTCTACCTGAGGCTCTCACTGGCTTCAGTGATAAGCAATAAATGAGTAGCTAGTTTCACTCACATTCAGTGAAGGCATAGAACAATATTCTGTCACATGTTGAATACAGAATGGCCTTTACAGCGACTTAAGTCCAAAATCTCACCTGACACACCCATTGTAGGTGGAGAAGGAGAAATATATCTGAGTTCCCCAGCTCACTACCACCAGAACCTACTTCCTCACAGTACTATGGGTCTATCTATGCCATAGGGGTTCACCATCAACTTTTCAAAGTCAATAGGGAATGGGCAGTAAGTGTTGAGTTAGCCAGTCATGGAGACATTGCGAAAATGAGGAAATTGGGGAAAAAAGTGTTTTTCTTTCTTTCATGTTTACTCCTTGTTTTTTTTGAGTTAATGACTAACCTGGAAATGTGTCCTTGTGTGAGACAAATTAAAGTTACCGAAGGCATGAGTCTTTGATGTAAGACTTTGGGCCCGGTGAAGCTGAAACTTTATTTGGCAAGTGGAATGAACTCACGGGCAGTGGAATGAGTTTAAGTGTTTGGTTGACTAGACCCTGCCCAATCAATCTGAGCTTCCACATTGCAAAGTTGTGTTCAAGCCCTGATGAATAAGATCAGTTAATGTAGTTGTTGGTAGATAGTGCAAGAAAGGTGGCATTGAGGTAGTGGATCAGGCATGATCTGATTAAATGGTAGAGCAGACAAGAGAGGCTAACTCTTACGTTCCTCTGTAAAGTGAGGGAACAAGTGACAGAATGCATTGCGTAATGTCTCACTGTTACTATGTCAATAAACCTTTACAAGAGCAGCTCATAATATAGCCACCATATTCTAGCATTTAATCTGACAGTGTAAAAGTCTCAGACTCCATCCTGGCCAGGATTACTTGAAGCATGACATGCTGATGGAATTGCGCTATTGTTTGTAACTGAATAGCTCAATACTAACCCAGGCATTGAAATGCCTGTGACTGGAATAAATGTCTGTTAAATGTTTCACGACCACATTACTCACATCCGGTTCTTATTGTAGAGAGTTAGCATGAGGTCCATGCCCGGCAGTATTTTCTGAAACCGGGATTCAATGAACTGGAGTGGCAATTGCCAAAATTTGGAGTTGCTGTGTGGCCTGGAGGGCACACTGCTGTCAGTTGGAAGGTAACTACAGCTCTAACCTCCTTCACCTAGCCTGACCTTCACGGAATGCAGCCGCGAAAGGAGAATGGAGCCTGTATTTGCATAGCACAAGTCGTAACCACAGGGTGACCATGGCACCCAAAAGCCACTTATTTTTGGGAAGTCACCTTTGTAGTGTAAGAAATGCAGAACGGGCAGTGACCCCTGATACGTGGGCTTCCTGTTAGCAAATGCCCACCCTGGGGCAAAGCCTGAATCGGAGTGAATGAAAGGTGAATATTTGGATGATATGTTCATCACACATCTGCATCGAGTTTGGCAGCTTCTCACTGACTTTACATGTGCACCTGATTATAAAATTAGCCAGAACAATATGCCTTTCGGAGACTTTACAGGGGAAGGCCAGTCAAGGTGACTCATCACCCTCCCTAATGAGCAATTGTATCCGCCAACGAAAGCTGCTGAACCACAATAATTTTGTGAGTTGCTGCATTAACATGCTCCTGAATCAAATATATTTCCATTCCCACTGGGACTGTGTGTCAAGGTAGCCCCAGTTTGATACAAGCCCTATACCATCATCCCCCAGGGCTATCACACAGCAGATGCCAGAGAGAGAGAAAGACAGAAGGAGAGAGAGGTCTGGCAACACCTGTGGAGAAAAGAACAGAGTTAACATTTTGAGTTTGGTGTTACCCCTGTTCAGAACTACCAAATACACGTCACGCTCAACTATACGATAACCCACTCAATATCCAATTCCTCACTCAAAAACAATGTCTCCATTAGATATGCAACACCAGACTTGGATATACTTGGACGCACTTGGGTGGCACGGTGGCTTAGTGATTAGCGCTGCTTCCTCACAGACTGTGTGGAGTTTGCACATTCTCCACGTGCCTGCATGGGTTTTCTCCGGATACTCTGGTTTCCTTCCAAAGTCCAAACATGTGCAGGTTAGGTAGATTGACCATGGACAATGCAGGGTTACAGGGATAGTGTAGGGGGTGGGTTTAGGTGGGATGTTCTTTGGGCAGTTGATGTGGACATGATGGGTTGAATGGCCTGCTTCCACACTAGAGATTCTATATGATTGCTCATACAATACCTCAGAAATACACAACAGGGTACTCAGAGAAATAATACTTCCCTTGAACGCAGCTAACTCTCAAATGTACTGAACCTCACTCAGACATGCAATATCTCATTCGGATGTTCAACATTGCCCTCAAATATTCAACTGCTCACTCAGCTATACAATCTTAGATTTACTACTCTTAGATTTACAACAGTTCACTCAGGTATACAGTACCTTACTTGGATGCACCATATAGAGTCATAGAGTCATAGAGATGTGCAGCATGGAAACAGACCCGTCCACGCCGACCAGATATCCCAACCCAATCTAGTCCCACCTGCCAGCACCCGGCCCATCTCCTTCCAAACCCTTCCTATTCATATACCCATCCAGATGCCTTTTAAATGTTGCAATTGTACCAGCCGCCACCACTTCCTCTGGCAGCTCATTCCATATACGTACCACCCTCTGCGTGAAAAAGTTGCCCCTTAGGTCTCTTTTATATCTTTCCCCTCTCACCCTAAACCTATGCCCTTTAGTTCTGGACTCCCTGACCCCAGGGAAGAGACTTTGCCTATTTGCCCTATCCATGCCCCTCATAATTTTGTAAACCTCTATAAGGTCACCCCTCAGCCTCTGACACTCCAGGGAAAACAGCTCCAGCCTCTTCCTATAGTTCAAATCCTCCAATCCTGGCAACATCCTCGTAAATCTTTTCTGAACCCTTTCAAGTTTCACAACACATGTTGTGAGTTTAAGCCCAATTCCACATATTCGAGTATATAATCTAGGCTGACACTAAAATGCAGTACTCAGGGTGTTCTTTGTTCAGAGTGTCCTTCAACTGACACTCATAACTAACCTGGGGTGATACTGAACCCACAACTTCCATTAATCACAGACAAAAGTGCTACCCACAAAGCCACTTGCTGACTCTGTGAGGAGCAAATGAGATTGATTGTGGTTGTCATTTGTGTATTAAATTGAGGGATGCAGCAGGAAGACTGAAGTGAGGGGAAAGGTTCCACAGTTTGGTTTCTGAGTGGAGTTAGGGAGAATAAGAGCTGATGGCTTTAGCCTTGGCAAAACCAGGGATAAGGAGAGGGAATATGACTAAATCAGAACTTCAGGTTACTCTGAAAGTTGGTGCACCCACTCCCACAGTTCAGTAATCAGTGTTTATAGTCTGGAGCTTTCAAATCATCTCATACACAGAGGTGGGTGAAGAATAGCTCTTTGAACGTGTGCAGCAAGGCCAATTGTTACTCAATCCCACTTCCTGCCAAAGGGTCCAAATGTGGAGAGGTAAATTCAGCAAATTACCAAATCCCTTTGAACTCTTAACTCTCCTTAAAAACCACACACCCAGGTCGATCTTGCCTCAGCGCACAGTCTTCAACACTTTCCATTTTCTCCCCCTTGGAGACATAACTTTTCACAGACTTCCCGATGAAGTTGTTCCTCAGAGTTTGTTGCTGTTCCTAACAGTCACTGATGGGGTGATGCTAATTACAATATGTCAGCCTGATGGAAAGAACGAGTAAAGGCAAGTCCAGAAAGTTTATCCATGGCTCCTGAAAAGTGCCGGTTAGCACAGCTGGTGACAGTTGCCAGAAGAAGCCTCTTTTTGAAACCCGGCCAAGAAAATGCAGAGAGCTCAGTCAGCAGATCAAAACTTAAACAAAATAAAACAGAAGCAGGAGGGAGCCATTCAAACCCTTGAGCTCTGCTCCCCCATAAAGTGATGGCAGATGTGGCTTTAACTCCACTTGCCTGTTTGTCCCATTGACTCCTGACCAGAACAAAATAACAATTGGGAATGTTTGGTACTAACCTGATGTGGAATTCCATTTACAAAGACCCAAGTTATTTCTAACTTCGCAGAGTCATAGTGAATGAGAAGGAAGATATTCAGGCCATTGTGCTAGCACTGGTTCTAATCTCTAGTGCCAACCTCCTGCCTTTTCCCATATACCAGCTCAATATTCCAATCCAAATACCATCCAATGCTCTCTTGAATGCCTCAATTGAATTTGCCTCCATCACATTTCCAGGCAGTGCATTCCATACTTTTCAGTTCTATCAGTCCTGCCTCAGTTCTTTTTGTTAGTTTTAGTGCTTGTGCTCGAAACGCCGACTTCTCCTACTCCTCGGATGCTACCCGACTGGCTGTGCTTTTCCAGTGCCACACTTTTTGACTCTGCTATCCAGAGGACCTGCAGTCCTCACTTTCTCTTAGTTTTACCTGTCAATCAAAAAGATCTGTCTAGAATCATACAATACAAGAAGAGGCCCTTTGACCCATCAAGTCTGTACTGTAAAAAAAAACTCTATGACCTACACTTGTCCCACCAACCCGCAGTAGGCCCATAGCTTTGAGTAGGAGATGGTGTCTACCTTAGCCTCCACTGGGGAAGACAATTCCAAACACTGAGAACCTTCTGAGGGATAAAATTCTTCTTCATCTCCGTCTTAAACAGGGGACTCCTTTTTTGATATGCTGTTCCCTAGTTCTAGATTCCCTCATGACTAAGAGATGACAGAGAAATAGGAGAAGATAGAGGATTAAAAGTGGATGAGAAATTGGTGCAATGGGAGTGGTCAGAGAATGAGAGAGGGTCTTCTCCTAGGCCCTGAAGTAGATCTAAGGATCCTCTTTGCCCAGCAGCAAGGTGAACTGAGCTGTTTTTCGCTGATGTCACTTTTCCTGTGTGTTGCAAGTGTCTGCCCCGATTTCGTATTTCTTTCAGAAGCAAAAAGGGCAACCAGTGCAGCTGTTGCCATGGTAACGAGGACAGGCTGGGGCTAAGCTAGCCTCCCTCAGAGTATTTGCATTGACTGTGTATTGGTTGTTGGGGGAGGGGGGGGGTGCGGGGTGGATGTTTTTGGCCCACTAAAGGCTGGAGGTTTGGGGTTTGGTGGTGGGGGTGGGAACAGGTGAATAGGGAAGGAAGTCTGTCAGCATCTGATTAATGAGGGCCCCACTTGAAAGCCCGTCACTCACAATTAGCCCTCAGCCACCCCACTGTGAAGGTACTTTCATCTTTATCGAGATCTGTCGGCCTCCGTTAGATCTTGCTCGAAATGAGCTTGTTTTGAGTTGTAAAAAAAAATAGCGAGTGTAAAAAAAAACAAGGGCAAGGTATGGGCAGGATCTAAAAGCAGCTCATTAAATTCTCAGCCACTGTTTAATATTTCACCCTCCACCCTGGGTCCCCTCCCCCCACCCAGACCTTGCGCAGCGAACTGTTGAATTTTGACCCCTTTTGTTTTTTTGAAAGTTGAATCTTGTTCAAACTTCATTTTTCAAACAGAAGGTTCCTGGCCCTTTACTTCAGAGCCTCAGCGTTCTTTCACGGGATGGGGCTGTCACTCTCAATCAGTTCCAATCCCAACCTGCCCAGAGAGAGCCACATTGCTGCGGGTCACGTGTAGGCCACGCCACACAAAGACAACTGGTTCATTCCCTCTCCCTCAAAGGGCACTACTGATCCAGATAGGTCTTTAGAACAAGCTGACAGCAGTGGCCGCCATTGCCAACACTACCTTTCAACTTCAGCTGCTGTGATGGGATTTGAACTTGCGTCCTCCCAGCTTTTCCAGCACTACTCTAATCTTGACTCCTCCCACCATCAGCCTTACTAGTTTACTAGTCCAATGAGATTATGATTATGCAACCATTTTCCCAATTGTGGCAGGTATATCACACGTAGCCCTTTTCAACATGAACTCAATGGGAACGTGATGTGTTTCCCACCAGGGGCCCTCCTAATTGAGAACCAACATGGGGAAGGCCACAAGGTTCTGCCAGTCAGAGAATCCCGACAATGTGGGAGTGTCCATTTGGCCCATCGAGTCCACACAGACCCGCTGAAGAGCATCCCATACAGACCCAGTCCCCACCCTATTCCCATAAACCTTTCTCCTCTCACCCTAAAAATATACTCCCCAGTCCTGAAATCCCCCACCCTCGGGAAAAGACATCTGCCTTTCACCTTACCTATGCCACTCATAATTTTATAAACTTCTATAAGGGGCAGCACGGTGGCACAGTAGCACTGCTGTCTCACAGCGCCTGAGACCCAAGTTCAATTCCCGCTTCGGGCAACTGTCTATGTGGAGTTTGCACATTCTCCCTGTGTCTGTGTGGGTTTCCTCCGGGTGCTCCGGTTTCCTCCCACAGTCCAAAAATGTGCATGTTAGGTGAATTTGCTATGCTAAATTTGCCCGTAGTGTTAGGTGAAGGGGTAAACGTAGGGGAATGAATTGCTCCCTGGGGTTGCTCTTCGGAGGGTTGGTTTGGACTTGTTGGGCCGAAGGGCCTATTTCCACACTGTAAATAATCTAATCACACCCCTCAACCAACTATACTCCAGTGAAAAAGGTCCCAGCCTATTCAGCCTCTCTTGATACCTCAACCCTCCATTCCAAGATGCTGTCTGACTTGCTGAGCATCTCTCCCATTTTCTTCTCCTCATTTCAGATTTCCAGCACATGCAGTACTTTGAAAGGTCTTTTTAAGTTTGTCTCCAGTACCTCCTATCAGTTTGACAAGGCAGAGTTGGATTGAAAGGGCTTGAGACCAATGACGTTAGTTCACAATGCAATAACATTTCTTCAGGCCTGGCTGCTGGGGAGGCATAGCTACAGTTAAGCTGAGTAGGCCTCTGGAGCTTAGAAAAGTCACAGATGGCTTTATTGAAATACAGAAGATATTGAGAAGTCTTGTCAGGGTAGATGTTTCTTCTTGTGGGAGAATCCAGAATTAAGGATCACTGTTTAAAAATAAAAATAATAACATTTAAAACAGAGGCAAAAGATCACTTTTTCTCTCAGAGGGGTGCAAGTCTGAGTAATTCCCTTCCTCAAAACGCAGTGGATGCAATATCCTTAAATGTTTTTAAGGCAGCGGTAGATAGATTCTTGATGACCAAGGGGATGGAAGATTCTTGGGGATATGCAGGAAATTGGAGTTTAGGTTAAAATCAGGTCAGCCGTGATCATATTGAATCGGAGAACAGGCTCAAAGGGCCAAGTGGCCTACTCTTGTTCCTTGTTAGTATCTTTGTAGGAAACTCACAGGGTCCCACCAGGCATTCCAGGAGCTTGGGTTTAATCAGTAAGTGAACCGAGGATTATATGGAAAGGCAGGAGAGTGGATTTGAAGTTTAAAAGCTTTGGTTGGTGGAGTGGGTAAGGGGTGAGGGAACTGGGGAGCGTTGTTGGGGGAGCGTGGTGAGATATTCTACATTTCTCCCCGATGCATTAATTCCCAGTAGGCTTGAGTTCAAGGATGGTGTCAGTGTGTATCACAGCTCTAGGTCACAGCACAGCCTGGAGGTAAGGTTGAATGACAGTGAACTAAAGCAAATTCCCTGCAAACAGGAGCGGAAATTAAAGAGGAAATGAACAGCTTTCAATAAAGCCAAAATATATGTCACCATTGACACAGCACAGTGCCCATGCAGAGTTAGAGTGTGTTGGCAAGAGTGGTGAGTGTCTATGTCTCTAGATGTCTGCATGTGTATGTCATTGTCAACTTGCATTTGTATGGCGCCTTTAACATAGTAAAGAGTTCCAAGGTACTTCATGATCCTGAGCCACACCAGAACAGGCTTTTAATTTGGGCACAGTTTTTTTCAAATTCCACCATCTGCCATAGCAGGATTTGAACCTGGGTCCCCTGAACATTATCTGGGTCTCTGAATTAACAATCTGGCAATAATACCACTAGTAGACAGGAAGGAGGCTGGAAGAACCCAGCAAGCCAGGCAGCATCAGGAAATGGAGAAGTCGACGTTTCAGGTATAACCTTTCTTTAGGTCTTGAAGAAGGGTTACTCCCAAAATATCGCCTTCTGCACCTCCTGATACTGCTTGGCTTGCTGTGTTCGTCCAGGCTCCTGCCTGTCGACTTTGGACTCCAGCATCTGCAGTTTATTGTCTCTAACCAAACTAGGCCATCAGCTCCCTAAATTACAGTCAAGGTGACCAAAGCACTTGGGACTGTTTAAAGGAGGGAGAGAGAAAACAGTTGTTTGAGCAAACTCAGAACATAAGGCCTCAGAAGCTGAAGGCACAGCATCTGATTGTTAATTCTTTCTGAAACTGGACGATGAAATAGGAAGCCAGATGCCAATCTTTATACTTCCTCGATTTATTTACAGGACGTAGCATTGTAAGTGTCTGACTCCTCCCTAACCAACATTCAAGAGTCTCAAGGTACTGAATCAATCAATGCCTTTCATCTTTGTGTCCTTAATCTTGATAATACTGGAAATGGGTGGAGCACAAAAAGCCAGAATTCAAGGATCACATTTATCTGAAAAAGTTGTATGGTTTGAAATGGCTTGCCTTTTTCATTCTTTAGCAGTCCCTCGGGATCAAGGATGACTTGATTCCACTCCAGGGTTGGATTCAAGGTGGCTGAATAATCCAATCCTGGGTCCACAGGCTTTAGGGTGGGGAGGTGCTTGTGTGTGGATTATTTTAAGGTGGCGAAGGGTGGGATTTGTTGCATGGCAACTACCGTCAGACCCAGTGGAGCAAAGTCTTGACCTAATGGCAGGCAAAATCTGAGACAACTGGAGACCAGGCTCTACTCAAGGACAGGAGGAGGGCTAACAAGTAATCATTACCACGGGGTTGTGGAAGGCGAAGCCCATGACGGTGGTAACAAGCAGTATCTGGACGATTGGGATATCCCAATCTGTTCACCAATCTACGAGTCTGTGATGACAGATTAAAGATCAAGTCAAGTCTAGTCTCCTTATCTGAGGAAGAAAAGGGTGGCTCAGTGGTTAGCACTGCTGCCTCACAGCACCAGCAACCCGGGTTCAATTCCAGCCTTGGTCGACTATCTGTGTGGAGATTGCACTTTCTCCCTGTGTCCGTGTGGGTTTCCTCCGGGTGCTCCGGTTTCCTCCCACACTCCAAAGATGTGCAGATTAGGTGATTTGGCCATGCTAAATTGCCCATAGTGTTCAGGGATGTGTAGATTAGTGCATTAGTCAGGGGTCAATATAGGGTAGGGAATGGGTCTGGGTGGGTTATTCTTTGCAGGGTCGGTACGGACTTGTTAGGCCGAAGGACCTATTTCCACACTGTTGGGATTCTATGATTCTAAGATGGCACAGTATGAGCGGGGGGGGGCGTTGGAAGTGGTTTAACAGAGATTGGGGAGGATGAAGCAGTGGAGGGATTTGATAACTCGGGTGAGAATTTTCAAGATCAGGGAATCACTTAACACTGAGCCAGTGAGGGTCAGTGAGTATGGGGTAATGGGCAGATACCAAACAGGCTCAAGTATAAATAGTGTCGAATGTGGGAAGAAATGTGTTCAAACAACATGTCTCGAGTTCAGATTTGAGTTCAGAAGTACGGATGTCTTCTTACTGCGGCTATATAAGGCCTCGGTAAAACCACACCTGGACCATTGTGCGCAGTTTTGGTTTCCTTATTTAAGTGAAGATATACTTGCTATAGGAGTCTAGCAGAGATTCACTAGGCTGCTACTAGGGATAGCAGGGCTGTCTTATAAGGAGAAATTGGTTCGACCTGGGCCTGTATTCATTCAAGTTTAGAAGGATGAGAGGGGATCTGACTGAAACGTATAAACTTCTAACAGGGCTGGACAGACTAGATGCAGGGAGGGTGTTTCCCTGGTTGGGGAGTCTAGAACCAGGTGTCACAGTCTCGGGATACAGGAGATAAGGAAAGATTTCTTCATTCAAAGCTAGAAAATCTGTGGAATTCTCTGCCAGCGAAAGCCAAATCACTGAACACATTCAAGAAAGAGATCGATCCATTTTATGACATTAAGGGTAACAACAGTATAGGGAGAAAGTGGGAAGATACTCCAGGAAATAAATGCTGCTGAGAACCAGGGTGACCAAGATACATTCTTTTTAGGTGAGGTGGCAGACACAAAAAATGAATTCTGGTATGGAGGTATCTCATTAATGGCAAGAAAACTCCTTTCAAATTAAATACGGGGCAGATATATCTGTTCTTTCAGATGATTCGGTGGTGGCAAAAACTCCTCAGACTATCCTGTACTCAACTTTGCAGTTCAAGCACAAATAAAATCAAAGCAGAAGACCAGTTGCATGCTACACTTCACTACAGTGGAAGCAAAATTGCAAAGACATTGTCCGTCATTCCCAGTCAACACAATCTTTGTTCAACACGCACGTGTAGTATGAATTTTCCTTTATTCAACAGTCATAGACCTTTAGAGTATGGAAATAGAACTTTCGGTCCAACTTGTCCAAGCCAACCAGATATCCTAATCTAATCTAGTCCTATTTGCCAGATTTGGCCCATATCCCTCTAAACCCTTCCTATTCATATACGAATCAATGTGTCTTTTAAGCATCATAACTGTGTCGGCCTCCACCACTTCCTCTGGCAGCTCATTCCATACACGACAGGTTAAAGGTCAAGTCAAGATGGCACAGCTGGAGGAGGCTAGAAGTGGTTTTACAGAGATAGGGAGGATTAAGTAGTGGAGTGATTTGAAAATGAGGATGAGAATTTTCAAGATCAGGAATTAATTAACATTGAGCCAGCCAGCGTGAGTATGAGGTAACGAGCTCAATTGTAAATCACGTCAAATGTGGGAGGCTGCCAGGAAATGTGTTGGAATAGACAGGGAAATAATTAACACTGAGCACCACGCTCTGCATGAAAATATTGCCCTTTAGTTTCCTTCTATATTTTTCCCGTCTCACCTTAAACCAATGCTGTCTAGTTTTGGAATCCACTAGCCTGGGAAAGAGATCATGGCTATTTAGCCGATCCATGCCCCTCATGATCTTATAAACCCCCATGAGGTCACCCCTCAACCTCTCATACTCCAGAGAAAATAATCCCAGCCTATTCAGCCTATAGCTCAAACCTTCCAAGCCCGGCAACATCCTTGTAAATCTTTTTTGTACCCTTTTAAGTTTAACAACATCTTTCCTATAGCAGGGAGACCAGAATTGAACACAGTATTCCAAAAGTGGCCTAACCAATTTCCTGTGCAACCGCAATGTGACATCCCAACTCCTAAACTCAATACACTGACCAATAACGGCAAGTGTACCAAATGTCTTCTTCACTATCCTCTCGACATGCGGCTCCACTTTCAAGGAACTATAAAGCTGCACACCAAAATCTCTTTGTTCAGCAACTCCCCCCAGGATCCTACCATTAAGTATATAAGTGCTACCCTGATTTAGGTCACCAAAATGCAATACCTCACATTTATCTAAATTAGACTCCATCTGCCAGTCAAGGCATAGATTGGAGTTGACTCATTACCTAATCAAATGAACTTCAAGGTTCAAATGCAATCTAAAGGATCACAGGAAAATAACATTAATATTTTTGATCTTTATTTCAAAGGAATAGAGTAAAAAAGAGGAATGTCTTGCAGAAATTATACAAGGGAGTAGTTAGATCACAACGGGTACTATGAACAGTTTTTTATCCCCTTATCTATGAGGGCATGGATAGGATAAATAGGCAATCCCTGAGGTCGGGGAGTCCAGAACTAGAGGGCATAGGTTTAGGGTGAGAGGGGAAAGATATAAAAGAGACCTAAGGGGCAACTTTTTCATGCAGAGGGTGGTGCGTGTATGGAATGAGCTGCCAGAGGAAGCGGTGGAGGCTGGTACAATTGCAACATTTAAGAGGCATTTGGATGGGTATATGAATAGGAAGGGTTTGGAGGGATATGGGCCGGGTGCTGGCAGGTGGGACTAGAATGGGTTGGGATACCTGGTCAGCATGGACGGGTTGGACCGAAGGGTCTGTTTCCATACTGTACATCTCTATGACTCTATGAAAGAGGTCCTGGCATTGGAGGCAGTCCAGAGTAGGCTCACTAGGACAATCCTGGGTATGGAAGGATTTTCTTATGAGAAGAGGTTTGTGTAGGTTGATCTTGTACTCATTGGAGGTTAGAACAATAAGAGGCAACCTTATTGAAGCATATGACACTCTTAGGGGACTTTACAGGGTCCAAGTAGAGAGGTTGTTTGGGAGACTTTGGGACCGGGGGGTGGTATAGTGTTTCAGTGACTAGCACTGCTGCCTCACAGTGCCAGGGACCCGGGTTTGATTTCACCCTCAGCTGACTGTGTGGAGTTTGCATGATCTGCATGGGTTTCCTCTGGGTGCTCTAGTTTCCTCCAACAATCCAAAGATATGCAGGTTAAGTGGAATGGCCATGCCAAATTGCCATATAGTGTCCAGGGATGTGTAAGCGAGGTGGATTAGCCATGGGAAGTGCTTGGTTAGAAGGATGGAGTAGGTCTGGGCAGGATGTTCTTCAAAGGGTCTGTGTGGCCACAATGGGCTGAATGGCCTGCTTCCACACGGTAGGGATTCAATGATTCTACAGAAGCATAATCTCAGAATAATGGGTCATCTAGTTAAGACAGCGATTGAGGATGAATCTCTTACCTCAGAGGATAGTGAATCTGAGGAAGTCTTCACTGCAGAAGGCTGTCGAGGCTGGGTTACTAATATACTCAAGGCTGGGATAGATAGATTTTTAATGAGTGAGTGAATTTGGGGTTAGAGAGGGAGGCGGGAAAGTGAAGTTGAGGGTTATCAGATCAGCACTGAATGGCAGAGCAATCTTGATGGGCTGAATGGCCTGTGTCTGCTCCTACATCTTACAGGCTCATTGCCTTAGCTTATATCTCTATTTGAAGAAAGGTTAGGCATTATGGGAATGGGATGGTAATTTCCAACTGCAAGATGAAAGTGTAGACCTTAATTTGTCTTTCACATTGAAAAGAATGATCCAGCCATAAAGACAGAGGATGTGCTGGATGAAAAGATCCAAGATGCAGCTACAGTGATAGTCACCATTGCTCCAATGATGGTGAAGACTCAGCCATCTGGTTTGAGGAGTGACACTCATGAGTTGAATAAGAGTGGTAGAGGCAACCTTTTTTTGGCCCATTTCCCCTGAGCCCACAGACCACTGACCACCCCAGAGGAAGCAGCTAAAAAGAGACCCAGAAGTCACAAGAAAGCCACCTAAAGGCTGCACTGGATCCCCATCAGCAAGACACTAGAGAACCCTTGATCTACCAATACAAACATGAACAAACTATTCAGCTTCCACAGGTACAGAGTGCCTCAGTGAAGTTTAAACTCAAGCCTCCAACAGGTTAAAGTTCACCAAGAGCAGGGAAAATCGAGCTGCCAAACAGAGACTGTCCAGCCCCAGGGCTAGCTATAAGCAACCACAGAGCAACCAGCTTCAGGTAGGGCCTGACTCAGTGTCCATCCTATCAGCAACAAGAATCTTGTTGAGAAGGTTCCTGATGAAGATCTTGACCAGATTATGGTCAGAGTACACCCCAGGAATTTCCTGTGGTTCCTAGCTCAGTGGTTTCCCCATTGTTAATGATGCTGTTTCCTCACAGAGCTCCCTCAGCCATCATTAACTGCACTCCAGTTCCCTCACACTGCCGCAAACATTGGAGATGACAGCATTACCTTCAGAAAGAGGAATTCCTACCCTCAAAATAGTGGAGAAGTCTGTATTTCCTCGCATTTATAAGTATCTTCAGAATGCCCTTCTTTTTTTCACCTCCATTAAGTTCCTCTCCAAATCAGACACTAATGCAGAAGGAAAGGGGAGTGAGAAATTCAGCTCCCTCCCTCCTTCCTCAAGGGGCTGTGATCATTTGGATCCAGGAGGGTTTCCTTTTGAATTATAGAAGCGAGTTACTGCAGATGCTGAAATCTGTACTGAAAATTACAAATGCTGGAAGTCACAGCAGATCAGACAGCGTCCATGGAGAGACTGGATGTAAGTTTGCTTGCCGAGCTGGAAGGTTTATTTTCAGATGTTTCGTCACCACACTAGGTATCATCTTCAGTGAGCCTCCGGATGAAACACTGCTGGTGTTTCCTGCTTTCTATTTATATGTTTGGGTTTCTTTGGGTTGGTGATGTCATTTCCTGTGGTGACACCATTTCTTGTGGTGATGTCATTTCCTGTATTTTCTCAAGGGGTGGTAAATGTGTTTGTTGATAGAGTTC
The DNA here is from genome assembly GCF_047496795.1 of Chiloscyllium punctatum. Classification (NCBI taxonomy): domain Eukaryota; kingdom Metazoa; phylum Chordata; class Chondrichthyes; order Orectolobiformes; family Hemiscylliidae; genus Chiloscyllium; species Chiloscyllium punctatum. Next base: position 68,258,219 of record NC_092767.1, read on the forward strand.
TGGTTGGAATGCCATGCTTCTATGAATTCTCGTGCGTGTCTCTGTTTGGTTTGTCCTAGGGGGATGTGTTGTCCCAGCTGAAGTGATGTCCTGCCTTATCTGTATGTAAGGATACTAGTGAGAGAGGGTCATGTCGTTTTGTGGCTAGTTGATGTTCTTGTATCCTAGTGGCTAGTTTTCTGTCTGTTTGTCTAATGTAGCATTTGTTACAGTTCTTGCACAGTATTTTGTAAATGACATTAATTTTGCTTGTTGTCTGTGTAGGGTCTTTCAAGTTCATTAGCTGCTGTTTTAGCGTGTTGGTGAGTTTGTCATTTATAAAATACTGTGCCAGAACTGTAACAAACACTACATTGGACAAACAGCCAGAAAGCTAGCCACCAGGATACATGAACATCAAAACGACACCACCTTCTCTCTCCCTCACTAGTATCCTTACATATGGATGAGAAAGGACACCACTTTGACTGGGACAACACATCCATCTTAGGACAAGCCAAACAGAGACACGCACGAGAATCCCTAGAAGCATGGCATTCCAACCGGAACTCGATCAACAAATATATTGACTTGGACCCCATTTACCACCCCCTGAGAAAAAAAAGGAAATGACATCATCATAGGAAATGGCATCACCACAGGAAATGACATCACCAACCCAAGGAAACCCAAACATATAAATAGAAAGCAGGAAATACCAGCAGTGCTTCATCCGGAGACTCACTGGAAATGTTACCTAGTATGATGACGGAAAATCTGAAAATGAACCTTCTAGTTCAGCGAGCAAACCTATATCCAGAACCTCAATCTGAGCTACAAATCTCCTCAAAACTTGCTAACATCCATGGAGAGAGAACAAGCTAACATTTTGAATCTTGATGAGCCTTCATCAGAGCTTTGAAACGCTGTAATGGATGCTGTCTGACCCGTTGTGATCTCCAGCATTTGTTGTTCCCTTTTGAATTAGTTTTTTTCCCTTGATTGATCTTTAAATCAGTTTGTTTAGTTGCTGGACAGCTGGTTTGTAATGCAGAGTGGTGCTACCCGTTTGGATTCAGTTCCTGCATGGACTGAGGTTACCATGAAGGACTCTCCTTCTCAACCTCTTCCCTTGCCTAAGGCATGTTGTCCCTCAGATTAAACACACCACCAGTCCTCTCTCTCACTCTTTAATAAAAGAACAGGTTCTTGGGAATATGACACCTTTACTAACTTTACATTTAAGTCTTTATAAGTGCTAATGCTAAAGAATGAGCCATCACCAGGAGCTGCCATCCAAATTCACCAGTGAGACCATCTCCCAAGAATCAGTGAACTTGTATGCCCTGTCCAAGCTCCAGGGCTGATCTGTCCAATCTCCAGAGGATGCTGGATGGTCTTCAGGGGAGTTGAGGGAATGGCAAGAGATTAATCGCTCAATGAAAGAGACCGAGGCGTGACCTTATAGAGGTTTATAAAATCATGAGAGGCATAGATGGAGTGAATAGCCAAGCTCTTTTCCCCAGGGTGGGAGTGTCCTAAACTAGAAAGCATAGGGTTAAAGTGAGAGAGGAAAGATTTAAAAGAGAGCTGAAGGACAAGTTTTTCAGACAAAGGGTGATGTGTTTGTTTAATGGGTTGCCTGAGGTAATGGTAGATGTAGGTACAGTTACAACATTTCAAAGACATTTGGATAGGTACATGAATAGGAAGGTTTAGAGGAATGTGGGACAAATGCAGGCAAACGGGACTTGCTTAGTTTGTGAAACTTGGTCATCCTGGATGGTTGGACGGAAGGATCTGTTTCCGTGCTGTTTGACTCTCTGACTTTATGACCTGTGGTGAGGAGAAGGGTGCGGGAAGGTGGAAATGGAGTAAACAGAGATAGACTTCATGGTAAAAATGGTCATTGTTAAAGAACCTGGGCAAGATGTGAAGAGAATTGTACCTTTACTGCTGAGCTTTTGCAAAAGCAGCTGTATCTGAATGGCATTAGATAACATGGAGTGGGAGCCAAGGGTCGTAAAGGCTCCAGGTGAGATGTCCTCTCTCAGTGTACTCACTGTGGAGTCATTTTCAATAAAGCCAACAGCTGTTTACTCACAAGCATGTACACTTCACATTTATGTCATGTTTTTGTACGCTACGGTGAAACGGGTCCTAGAGAGAGACAGTGAGTGAGGGCCTTATATAGAGACATGAATGAGCGTCAAATATAGAGACAGTGAGGGTGGCTCGTATACAGAGGCAGTGAGTGAGAATAGTGTACACAGACAGTGAGTTAGGGCCCTGTATAGAGACAGAGAGTGAGCGCCGTGTCTAAAGGGTGAGGGTGCTATACAGACACAGTCGGTGAGGAGGGTTCTGTACAGAGACAGTGAGTGAGAAGGGCCCTGTACAGAGACAGTGAGTGAGGGATGTGTGTACAAATGTTAAAGATTTGCTTGTGTCTGGAGGTGAATGCTGAGGTCTTCCCCTCACATGGGAAGCAGGTTTGTTTGTGCGAATGATGCTGGCCTTTGATCTCTCCTGAGAACAGTTAACAAATGAAAGCTTTTTTCCAAAATTGCCTTTGAAGTGCAGGTGCAGTATGACAATCAGTGAAAGGCAGCTCAACACAACCACCTCAAAAACACAACCACAAAACCAGACCTCCACCATCACCGCCCCCCCCCACCCCCCCCCCCCACCCCTGCCCTCACCAACCCACAGTTCTATCGCTGCTGTCTCCCTCTCCCATTGCACTCACTTCCGAACTTCTCCTGACTTCCTGAGACCGAGCTTATTAGGGAATGTTCCGGAACCTCCAGCCACTTCCTGCCTCACACGGACTGTCTGCTGGGCTGCTGTGTACATTGTTGTACTCGACAGTTCAAGGCCAACAGATTCCCTCTGCTATATCCTTTAGTACCTTTCACAGGGAAGTGGAGGCACTATGGAGCAGGAAAAAGCCATTTGGCCCATCAAGTCTATGCTGGCTCTCTGTAGACCAATCAAATCCACGAAATCACTATACCGAGTCAATTTATGTCAATTTTCTTTTGAAGTGAGGTCTCTGTCATAGTGTAAGAAATCACAATAGCCAATTTACACACAGCAAGATTGCACAAGCAGATAGATGTCAGTTGATGGATCATGATTCTTCATTGGATGCTGCATCAGGTTCAGATGCATGCATCTGAGCATTGGCAGATGTGGTCTTGGTTTAATCTCTCATTCATAAAACAGCACTGATGGCACTGCTGTATTCCCTCAGTAAGGCACTGGGAGAGTTCACCTCAAACCTCAAGAATAGGACTGAACCCACAACAGATAATAATACTGTTCGCAAATCCACAGCACTCAGGGTACCAATTTATCTCTCTCCAACAATACAAAGTAAATTTGGAATGACAATACAAACCGAATGAGTTCCCTTTGTTCTCTAGTGAGACTCAATGGTGCATCACCACAAGTTGGGAACTTCTTCAATCCAAACCTCATTGGGTTTTGGGATATTGAAATTGGCCAGGATACTCCACTATAGCAGGCATGACAGTGATATCCCAATTTGCTTCTCAACATCTTCACACTTGGATAACTCTCAGAACATGGCTGTTACCCCTCATTCACCTCTCGAACTGGGGTCAATGGATGTGACTAACCAACTCTCTGACTCCCAGAAGAAATAATTTAACCCACTGAAGACACAAAATTGAATCTCTGGTCTCTAGAATCTCTTCAGAGCTTCCTCCAATCTATTGAGGTGCAAACATTGCGAGTAATTTAATTAATGGGAAGCTAGGAGCAGGCAAGAGGCCATTCAGCCCCTCAAGCATATACTGCCATTTAATCAGATTGTGACTCATCACTGTTGCAACTCTGTTGCCCAGCTTGCTTTTGTTAGAGTCTGAATGAAAAATTTATCAATCTCTGTTTTGTAATGTTCAGTGACCTCCAGCCTCCACAACCCTTTTTTATTCTGTGTGGAAATGTTTCTTGACATCACCTCTGAAGGCCTGGCTTGAATTGTAAGATTATCCAGCCTTGTTCTCCTACCAGAGGAAATAGTTTCTCTCCTATCTATCCCATCCTTAAATCATTGTCAACATCTTAATTAGATCATCCCTTAGTTTTCTGTACCCAAGGGAGAGTCGATACAGCCTGCTCATCATTTAACTCTTTAATGTCTGGTGAATTTTCATTCATGGAATGTGGGCATTGCTGACTGGACCTGCATTTATTGCACAGAGGGCAGTTAAGAGTCAACCAAATTGTTATGAGTCTGGAGTTACATGAAAGCCAGACCAGGTAAGGATGGTAGTTTCCTTTCCCTAAGGATGTTAATGAACCAGATGGGCTTTTCCTGACAGTTGACAATTCCTAGTTTCTGAACTGCTCCTGTAGACAAATGCTGCCTGACCTGCTTTGCTTCTCCAGCGCCACCCTTTTTGACTCTGACTCTCTAGCATCTGCAGTCCTCACTTTCTCATATGTTTAAATGGCTGGTCTAGTTCAGTTCCTGGCCAATGGTAACCACCATGATGCCGATATCGCAGTGAGAGCAGTCCTTGCTAAATAGGTTCAGGCCAAACCAATACCCCTGTGTATTCAACCTCTAGCATCGCCTATACCCAGGGTCTCAGTACAAACTCCTTTGCATGTGTGAAGTGACAGAAACAATGTTGCACGTTTCTGAGGATCACTGGACTAATATCCAGAAGCTGAGTGTGTTTTGCTAAGTTTAAGGTGATTGGTCTGCCATGTAGTCTGTTTTTAATTCTAGCACAGGGATGTGGGCATTGCTGGGAAGACTAATATTTTGTTCCTCTTCCTTAATTGTTCTTGAACTAATTGATGCTGTTAGTCATTTCAGAGTCAACCACATTGCTGTGGACCTGTAGTCACATGCAGGTCAGACCAGGTTAAGATTAGATTCCCTACAGTGTGGAGACAGGCCCTTCGGCCCACCCAGACCCTCCAAAGAGTAACCCACCCAGACCCACTTCCCTCTGACTAATGCACCTATCACTATAAGCAATTTAGCATGGCCAATTCACCTGACCTGCACATCTTTGGACTGTGGGAGGAAACTGAAGCACCCGGAGGAAACCCACACAGACACAGGGAGAATGTGCAAACTCCACACAGACAGTCACCCGAGGCTGGAATCGAACCTGGGACCCTGGTGCTGTGAGGCAGCAGTGCTAACCACTGAGCCACCATGCCACCCCAAAAGTAAATTTTCACCCCAGATGGGACTCGAATCCACAATCCCTGGCTTAGGAGGCCAGTGTCTTACCCATTTGGGGATTTCCTTCCTTAAAGAGCATTAGTGAACCAAATGGGTTTTTTATTTAATAACAATCAATAATGGTTACCATTAGCCTAGCTTTAAACTCTAGATTTATTATTGAATTAAAATTTCACCATCTGCTGTGGTGGGATTTGAATCCGTGTCCCCAGAACATTAGCCCAGTCTTTGGGATTACTAGCTCATTGACATTACCCTGACACGACTGTCTTTGTCAAGGGGATAGTCATAGAGTCATATATCATGGCAAGAGACCCTGCGGTCCAACTCGTCCACCCCAACGATGTTCCCAAACTAAACTAGAGCCGCTTGCCTAGGTTTGGCCAATACCCCTGCAAACTTTTCCTATTCATGTACTTATCTAAATGTCTTTTAAATGCTGTGACCAAGTAAGGGCTCCTGGCAGTTAATTTGCAACGTACTTGAGACTGTAGTGTTTGTACTGGGAGGTTGGCTACACAGGGACCCTTACTTGACCTGTTCAGCAAAGACCATACTCACTATGACAACTCAGAGCCTGTTGTTTGATAGATAGGGAATTGTCAGAAGAAACTTGTTACTGGCATCCTATGTTCCCCATTCCCTGGTCCAAAAGATGCCCGGGAACCTTACTCCATATGAGCAGCCATGATGATAGGTGGCCGCAGTTGGGTGGAACGTTATGGAGTTATGGAACATTATAGAATCCAAAATCAGATGCATTACTCTGGATGAGATCTGGCCAAACTTAGATTGCAAAGCTTTTACAGACCAGAAACAGACCCTGCAGCCTAACAACTCCATGTTCTTATTAATGTTACACTTGCATCTCCTCTGACCTTCTCAATGTCATATACCCTTATATTCGCCTCTTTCATAAACAGTTGCTTGTTGGTACAGAACTTATACATTACCCAAAAGAGACACAGCATCAAAGCTTTTCATCTTGCTTGTATCAGGACTGAGTGGCAAGAAACCAAATTTGGAGCACAAATTTATAGCATATGAAGAGTCTGCTGGATTGGTTGGATCACGATTGGCATGGATCCCAAGCCTGGCTATATTCCTTATGGAAACGCCTTGACCGATCAGAATCTACCTGCTTGCTCTGAGGTCAGTCAGCAAAGGTTGACAGTAAACAGTTCTTGCTGCATCTCCATGTCAACCATGGTCCAGTCAGTAGCATCCTCTTTCTCATGCTGTATAAATTAAGATTCTTCTTCGAAATTCAGCTCCTTACATACTCGTGCAAGATGAAAAGCTTTGACTTTGCATTTTATTGTAGCAATATTCCCTTCTTCCTCAGGAATCTCACTTCCCCTTACGTTCATCCATGCTATTCACCTCAACTACCCCTAATATTACATTCCAAATTCTACGCACTCCCTGGGCAAAGATGTTTCCCTCTGAACTCCCAATTAGATTTATTAGTGATCCCCAGTTCTGACGTCATATTGTAGGTAGGAACATCTTCTCTGCATCTATCCTACTGAACCACTAAAAAAAACTCAAAGATCTCTAGCAGGTTACCTTTCAAGATTTCTCTTTCCGAGAGATAAGAACCTCAGCTAGAGCACCCTTTCCTGAATCTGTCAGTTCCTGTATCATTCTACTAAAGCTGCTTTGCACATTGGCCAGCGCCTCAAGTTTTATTAGAACATAGAACATAGAACAATACAGCACAGAACAGGCCCTTTGGCCCACGATGTTGTGCTGAACTTCTAACCTAGATTAAGCACCCATCCATATACCTATCCAAATGCCGCTTAAAGGTCGCCAATGATTCTGACTCTACCGCTCCCACGGGCAGCGCATTCCATGCCCCCACCACTCTCTGGGTAAAGAACCCACCCCTGACATCTCCCCTATACCTTCCACCCTTCACCTTAAATTTATGTCCCCTTGTAACACTCTGTTGTACCCGGGGAAAAAGTTTCTGACTGTCTACTCTATCTATTCCTCTGATCATCTTATAAACCTCTATCAAGTCACCCCTCATCCTTCGCCGTTCCAACGAGAAAAGGCCGAGAACTCTCAACCTATCCTCGTACGACCTACTCTCCATTCCAGGCAACATCCTGGTAAATCTTCTCTGCATCCTCTCCAAAGCTTCCACATCTTTCCTAAAGTGAGGCGACCAGAACTGCACACAGTACTCCAACTGTGGCCTAACCAAAGTCCTGTACAGCTGCAACATCACTTCACGACTCTTGAATTCAATCCCTCTGCTAATGAACGATAATACTCCATAGGCCTTCTTACAAACTCTATCCACCTGAGTGGCAACCTTCAAAGATGAAAGATTATTGTTAAATGAATACTCAAACTGTCCCAGTCCTGCAAGTGTTCACTGACCAGAGTTTGATGTGTGTTTGAAACCATTTCTATCCAGCAAATTCTCAGAGAAAGTTAGTTATTATCCTTAAGGGAAGGAAATTTGCTGCCCTTACCCAGTCTGACTCCAGACCCACATGGATGTGGGTAACTCTTAACAGAGGAGTCAACGGTTATTGGAGGCAGGCTTCTTTTTAAAGAAAGACTTGCATTTGTATAGCACTTTCCATAACTACCAAGTGATTTGTAGCCAATGAGGTCCTATTGAAATGCAGTTGTTGTTTTAATGGGGGAAATTTGACATCCAATATGTGCACAGCAAGCTCCCACACACAGCAAAGTGATAAGGATCAGGCAATCTGTTTCTGTTGGTAGAGGGTTAACCGTTAGCCAAGACCCAGGGAGAACACGCCAAATAGCGCCGGCATTCTGTTGAGTCCAACTGAGTAGGCAGCAAGGACCTTGTTTTAATGCCTCTCCTGACGGTGAACCTCTTTGACAGTGCAGAACTCCCTCAGTCCAGCACTAGGGCAGCAGCCTGGAGTGAGACCCGACCTGGGAACTTTGTGACTCAGAGGGGAAGCTGCCGACAGCACGACAGCAATGTGAGCTCTGTCCTCATCCACACTCAGAGGCATTGCTGAAGCCATGTCCAATCCTGATTCCTTTCCATTGCTTTCAGCTCTCAACCAATCCAGAAGAAACATGTTGTTTCACTAACGTGACACAAATTCTTTCCAAAAAATCTATAAAGGTCGGGCAGCCGCAGCTTTGTTTATAATCAAAAAGATTTTCAGAATTCCAGGGAGAGTTGATTCGCCTCCATGGTCTCCTCCTTGGGCAGGATTGATGATTGCTCCCTGGCTCAAGTCCACTTCACTTTCTCACAGTGAGCTCAGACTGTTCACTGTGACACACTCTCTCTCTCTCTCTCTCTCTCTCTCTAACTTGACATCAAAGCTGTCTGACTGCTTGTGGGAGAGAGGAGGACTGGCCCAGCTCTCAGGGAAAACTACCCTCGTCTCACACCACTCCACTACCCCAATCCCCTCTGCACGCCCCATCCATATCTCTGTCTGGTACCACCCCAGGGTGAATCATTGGGCTTGTAGATCTCAAAGTTGGACCATAGTTCGGTGAATAGTTGGGAGTTCAGCGGGTTTGTACTGGTGGAAGGGAGTGTGGGTGATTCAGACACTAGAAAAAGCAATGAAACGAGTCTGGGACTGCCAAGGGATTGCAGCATTGTACGACACTGAATGGATTGAAATCTGAATCTCACCCATTTGGAGGGTGGGGACGATTTCTCCAAGCTGCTACAGCCAAACATGTTTCTAGCTGGTCACACGAAACAGGAGCTCACACACACACTGCCCCTCATATATGTAGTCGATGGGCTCTGCTTTGTCAGACATTAACCCCAAACACAACCCACTATATTCCCCATTCCATCCAAATCACCTAGCTATTGGCCTCCAACTCACCTCACCACATCCCTCAATCCCCTCCAACTCACCTCATCATATCCTCAATCTCCTCCAGTCACCATATCCCTCAATCCCCTCCTAGTCATCTCACCACATTCCTCAATCCCATCTAACTCACCTTGCCATATCCTCAAACCCCTCCACTCACTTTGCCATGTTCTCTATCCCCTCCACTCATCTTGCCATATCCTCTATCCACTTCAACACACCACCATATCCCTCAATCCCTCGCCATTTCCTTCAATCCTGTCCAACTCACATCACTATATCTTTAATCCCCTCCAAATCACCTCACTATGTCCCTCAAACCCCTCCACTCACTTTGCCATATCCTCAATCACCTCCAACTCACATCACCATATCCTCAGTCCCTCTAACTCATCTCATTAATTCCTCTTTCCCCTCCAACTCACCTTGCCATATCCCTCACTCCCCTCCACCTCACCATATCCACAATCCCCTCCACTCACCTCACCATATCCACAATCCCCTCCACTCACCTTGCCATATCCTCTATCCCCTCTAACACACTTCACCATATCCCTCAATCCCCTCCAACTCACCTTGCCATATCCCTCAGTCCCCTCCAATTTCCTTCACCATTTCCCTCAATCCGGTTCAAGTCATCTCACCATATCCCTCAATCCCCTCCACTCACCTCGCCATATTCTCTATCCCTTCCACTCACCTCGCTGTATCTTCTATCCCCTCCAACACATTTCACCATATCCCTCAATCCCCTCCACTCACCTCACCATATTCCTCAATCCCCTGCAGTCATCTCACCACATTCTCAATCTCCTCTACTCACCTTGCCATATTGTCTATCCCCTCCACTCACCTTGCCATATCCTCTAGCCCCTCCAACACACTTCACCATATCCCTCAGTCCCTTCCAACTCCCTTCACCATTTCCTTCAATCCAGTCCAAGTCATCTCACCATATCCCTCAATCCCTTCCAACTCATCTCACCATATTCACAAACCCCTCTAACTCACCTCACCATATCCTCAATCCCCTCCACTCACCATATCCCTCAATCCCCTCGAAGTCATCTCACCATATCCTTCAGTTCCCTCCAACTCACTTTGCCGTATTCTCTATCCCCTCTACTCACCTCGCCATATCCTCTCTCTCCTTCAACACACCACCATATCTCTCAATCCTCTCCAACGCACCTCACAATATCCCTCAATCGCCTCCAACACACCCGACCATATCCCTCAATCCATTTCAACTCACCTCACCATATTCCTCAATCCCCAAACCCAGCTCCCCAATTTGCTCTCTAACTGACCTTTAATCTTGTTGATGTACAGTACGCCTGGTGAATCCACATGGAGCTCAATCCAGGCCTGGCTTCCTCTTGCCTCATCAAGTGATGATGTCAATTGAGCAAAGATGTGGAGCACAGAGAACTCAGGAGTGTAACTTGAATCCTTGACCTTCTGACTTGTTAACTGGACTAAAACCACTCAGGGCCCTGTAACCAGGGTGTGAACTTTATGTAACTATGGAGAGAGGTGAGAATGAATGCATGGCTCTAAGAATAGTGTGGGAGAAGTTGATTTCAATGGAGGAGGCATTAGCGCCTGTCCCGGAGAAAGAAGAAATTGTAATGTTTAGATTACATTACAGCGTGGAAACAGGCCCTTCGGCCCAACAAGTCCACACTGACCCGCCGAAGCGCAACCCACCCATGCCCCTACATTTACCCCTTACCTAACACTACAGGCAATTTAGCATGGCCAATTCACCTGACCTGCACATCTTTGGATTGTGGGAGGAAACCCACACAGACACGGGGAGAACGTGCAAACTCCACACAGTCAGTCACCTGAGGCGGGAATTGAACCCGGGTCTCAGGCGCTGTGAGGCAGCAGTGCTAACCACTGTGCCACCATGCTGCCCACGGCTTTTACCTGAACCACATTGGGACCAGTTCCCATATCACTAGGGTAGTAGGAACTCTTGTAGTGTAATAGTTGTGTCCCTATCTCTGAACCAGGAGATCATGGTTCATGTCCCAACTGCTGCAGTAGGTTAATTGGTAAAATATCTATAGCTAGGGCAGCAGAGAAGGCTTTAAAGTAAATAACTGTGGTGTGGGTAGAGGGGAAGGAGGGAAAAGATAATGCACCGTAATGATACAGGTTATGGTAACCCAAGTGTAACAGGATGAGACTATAACCAGGGATGTATCAGTAAATAAGTTCAGAGTGGAGGGAAAATGACTTTAAAGTAATGGAAGGTTCTGGTGGAGACCTCAATTTCCATAATAAAAGTTGAGGCAATAGAATTTTATGACAATGTGGGGATAAAAACAAAGTGAGTGGGACAGGAGAAGACCAAGAGTTTAACGGTAACATTGCATCAGAAATTAAGATCGACCACTTGTAGTTAAAACAAAACAAAATTTGAAATCTCTATCTGAATCTGCGGATAAATTAAAAGGAATAGTTATAATGGGGAATGAGGAAATTGCAGAAATATTGAGCAAGTGCTTCCAATTAAACCTGTTGGACTATAACCTGGTGTTGTGTGATTTTTAACTTTGTCCACCCCAGTCCAACACCGGCATCTCCAAATCAAGTATTTTTGGAGGTATTTTCACAGTACAAAACAACTGTTATATGTTACCTGAAATCCACTTTTAGAAGGTGGTTGGGGCTAATAAGAGTTACTTATTGTTAAGTAACTAGATAAACCCAAGGGACTAAAATCTGACAAATCCCCAGCACTGGGGACCTACATCCGAGAGATCTAAAAGAGATAACTTTAGAGATAGTGGATGTGTTGGCTAAGATGTTCCAAAATTCCCTAGATTCTGGAATGGTCCCAGACGACTGGAAGATAGCAAATTCAACATTGCTGAAGAGAGAAAACAGGGAACAGCGGGGTGAGTTAGTCTACTATCAGTCATTCGGAAAACACAAGAATCCATAATTTAGGAACTCAACAAGGAAAGTATGCGATGATTGGAAGAAGTCAGTTTGTTTTTACAAAAGGGAAATCTAGCTTGATAGACTTATTTTAAGTGTGCAATTAATAAGGTCAATTAAGGGGAATCAGTAGATGTGGAATATTTGGATTTGATAAGGTGTCACACGAAAACTTAATACACAAGATAAGTGATCATGAAGTTGGGGATGATATTATTAGCATACAGAGAGATGGCGAAAAAACAGGAAGCAGAGAAAAGAGATAAATGGGGCATTCTCAAGTTGGCAGACTGTGCCTAATGGAGTATCACAAGGATCAGTGTTAAGAGTCCAGCCATTTGCAATCTACATTTATGATTTATGGGCACAGGAAATTTGCTGATGATACAAAGCTTGAGAATTTAAACTATGAAGAGAACAGAAAGAGGCTGCAAAGATGTCGACTGGCTAAATGAGTGAGCAACAAGATAGTAGATGGAATATAAGTGTGAGTTTATTCACTTTGGACATGAAAATAGGGAAGCAGATTTTTGTTTAAACAAGAGGTGTGAAACTTGTAAATGTTGATATTGAGAGAGACTTGTGTGCCCCCTTGTATTAGCTTGCAGCTACAGCAAGTAGTGAGGAAAGCAAATAGCATGTCATCTTTCATTGCAAAGGGACTGAATACAAAAATCAAGAAGTGTTGTGACAATTGTACAGGGCTTTCTGAGACCACAGCTGGAATACAGTAACTGCGTGTAATTTTGATTTTCTTGTTTAAGAGATATACTTGCACTGGAGATGGTATCATTAGATTTGCCCCTGGGATGAATATGTTGTCCTGTGATGAGAGGCTGGATTTACATTCTCTGACATTTAGAAGACCGAGAGTTGATTTCATTGAAACATTCAAGATTCTGAAGGGGCTCTGTAATTTGTCCTGGTCGGGGATTCTAGATCTTGGTGTGGGTGTAGGAGCAGAGTCAGGATAAGGAGCTGATCATTTAGGCCTGAGGCTTGGAGCAATTCCTTTGCAGGAGAGGTGGTTAATCATTTGATATCTTTACTCCAAAAGGTTGTGAATGCTCTGTCAGGGAATATTTAAGGCTGGGATAGACAGGTGTTTGCTCTCCAAGGGAACGGAGGGACGTTGGGAGCAGGAGGAGGTAGGGAAAATGGAGTTGAAGCCAGAGTTCAACCATCATTGTGTTGAATGCTGAAGCAGACTCGATGGGCTGAATGGTCTACTCCTGCACCTGTTTTTAATGTGAGGGGTTAGAGTGAATGGAAAGAGGTGGCAGGAGATGAGGCTGTGTGAGGAAAAGCCTAGGAAGTGCAGTTGGTGACTTGGACTGGTGAAAGTCATGACCCAGGTAGGCCCACACAAACAGGCTGGACCTTGACTTTGTTCATTATCTGGTGCTAATGTCAACTAGTGGTGCGATTGGACCATGTGACGATGTCTTCTCTAACCGAACAGCCTGGCAGCTGGTCTTTGCCTGAGGTTGAGCTCATATGAGAAAAATGGTAGCTCAGTGAGGTAACCATGGAAACTTGTGATCCATACCCTCCGCCTGAGAGAGACAGGTAAAATAAGCACCAGTAAAAATCCAGGCTGTCTCTGATCACAGCAAAGACAAAGAAAATTAGATAATGTTAAAAAACGGGAAGTCACTGCCAAGAACAATAATTAAATGAGAGTTTAAAAGTTGGCAGCGCAGAGGATGAGTGTAAAAAATTATTGGCAGGCTTCCTGGGATCGGAGCCTAGTGTAGGCCGAGATTCACTCTAAAGTTACACTCAGCACTGATCGCATGAACTCCCCATGTGTAAACAGCCTCATTACTCAAGGAGCTCTGACTCAGGCCTCTTAAAAATCCATCGCAATCTATGTATGGCAAGGCAATGAGACAGCTTGACACAGCCTCTACCCAGAGTAACTCGGGCTGCAGCTAACTGAAACAATCTTCCTCATTCTTGCAGACATAATCAGCAGCCCCCTCTCCGATGAATCCTGACTCCTAGCTCAGGATTTAGGCTAACCAAGTGAGCCATCAGTGAGTGACTAAGGAGAGACATTCCCTTGGAGATTCTACTTGTTTGGGTCAGTCACACACTCAATGGTGAGTAAGACAGGTTCTCAAGGTCTGCCTGTCTGAAAGGAGAGAGAAAGTCTTGCTAATGCTGTCTTAGTCACCTACCAAATTGGCACATGATCCTATAAAAATGGTTTTTGTGGTAACTACGGTTTATGCTTTTACAACTTCACCTTGTCAACTGGGTTTGAACTTTGAGCAGTGGGTTGCTAAGTTGTACTTAATGGGAAGATGATGAAATACGCAAGGGAAAAAGGGACCGAAGGACAGGCTAATTTGTGTTGGGGAATGAAGGGACATCGTCCTGAGAACATGGAACCCCAGCCCTTCAAACAGCAGGATGTGCAAAGGCCTAAGAGAAAATTACTGAACCAGAGACCAGTGTGTTGTAAAATTATAGGGGGTGCAGGAAGAAAGTCTTAGGGTAAGTGGGGGATGTTAATAAGTGTGACACCCACCAACCACAAGTGGCCACAAATCTATGTTGGTTCCAGCCCTTTGATGGGAATCAGGAGAAAGTGATGACTTTGCTGGGAATCAGTCTGTTAAACAGAACTATCATCGTGATATTATGAAAAGAAAAAGATTTGCATTTACTGTGTATGATACCTTTCACAATGTTAACATGCTTCATGCAGCCAATTAAGTCCTGCTTTGAAGTCATAAACAGTATTGTGATCGTAATTCTATTATCTAAGAAACCAGAAGAATCTCCCTTGCTTTTCTGCTGTGGGTTTGTTTATATTCACCTGCTGAAGCCTCAGTTTTACATCTCATCTGAAAGATAGCACCTTCAACAGTGCAGCACTGCCTCAGGCTACTGAAGGAAGCATCAATCTAAACTCTAGTCTCTGAAGTGGGACTTGAACCTATGACTTTCTGACTCTGAGCTCAGAACACTAACAGACTGACTGTTTCATTTGGGGATGGAGACTCTCAACAGCATCCCCATACCCTCACCGATGACCCTTCCCTTCAATTCCCTGCTTCACCTTGCACATTGACAGAAGCCCACACTAAATAGCTTTCTCTTGTTGATCAGCCAAAGCTCACAAATACTGTTGTATACGCTGCTAAACCAAGTCTGCAGCTCACTGCGTGGTAAGTTTACTGTCACCATCTTCTTTGAGTGTAGGTCTGTTTGGCCTAGTGTGGCAGGTTGAAACCACTTCCTGGACTAACCAGAAGAGGCCCTTGTATTCAGTGCATATTAGGAGCAAGTGGGGTCAAAATTCTGGAACTCCCTCCTTAACAGAACAACATGGTGGGTCTACCTACAGCATATGGACTGCAGTGGTTCAAGGAGTTGGTTAACCTTCTCAGAGATAACTAGGGACGGGGCAGTAAGTGCCTTGCCTGTCAGTGATGCTCACATCCCATGAATGAATTTTAAATAAAGTTACAGCTCACATCGATTTGATACACAATGTTACAGAGATTTTGAGGAGGGCCTGGACGTTAGGTCTCACCCCTGCAAGATCCTAACCTAGTCTCGTCACAAGTGTATTCTCACCATTGTGTGGTGTTTCATTTCAGAACCATATACAACACATAGCAACAGCTTCCACTTGCCTTGACAACCCTCAAATTGAGGCTGCTCTGCCATTTCCTGGGCCAGTTGCCTCAAACAGGAGAAATCTTTCTCAGTGTTTACCCTTAAGAGTCTGCAAATGCCAATGGGATTCCTTTCCCAATTTTCTAAACTCCAGGGATATACATCTGGTCTATTCAGGCCCCTCCTCGTAGGACAATTCCGTAATTCCAGAAACCAATCCAGTGGAACTTTGTGGCACTTGCTAAGAGCAAATAGGTGTTTTGTTCAGTTATTTAATTGGTTACCTCTTCAAGACACAAAATAGCCTTGTCACCTTCTTGTCATGAAACACTCTGACTTTGATCTCCTTCAATTCACTATATGATGATAGTTTGAGTCCTTTCACAAACATTCACTGTCTTCACCACCGACGCTCAGTGTCAGCAGTGTGTACCATCTACAAGATGCATTGCAACAATTCACCAAGGTTCCTTTGACAGTGCCTTCCAAAGCTGTGACCATTTCCATCCAAAAAGATAAGGGCTGCAGACAGTTAAGTATAGTTTTTAGAGCTAAAGGGATCAAAAGGTCTGGGAGAAAGCAGGAAGAGGGTACACAGTTGGATGATCAGTCATGAATATGTTGAATGGCTCAGCAGTCTTATAGGGCTGAATGGCCTCCTTCTTCTTTTACTTTCTATGTTTCTGTGACACATGGGAAGTTCCCCTCCAAACCACTCTCTCCTGACTTGGAAATATATTGCTGTACTTTCAGTGTCGCTGGTTCAAGGTTCTGGAATTCCCTCCCACAGCACACAGACTGCAAGACCATTGACTGTCAGGGAATCCAAAAGTAGAGGGCATATGTATGAGGTAAAAGGGGAAAGATTCAAAAGGGACCTGAGGGACAACTTTTTTCACACAGAGGGTGGTACTATATGGAACGAGCTGCCAGAGAAAGTAGTAGAGGTGGGTACATTGCAACATTTGAAAAACATTTGGGTAGGCACATGAATAGGAAAGGTTTAGAGGGATATGGGACAAACACAGGAAAATGGAACTAGTTCAGCTTAGGAAACCTGGTCAGCACGGACAGTTTGGGCTGAAGGACCCGTTTCCGCGCTGCATTATATGATAATAATCTATCTTGTCGGTGGTGGTCATTGCCTGACATTTGCGTGGTCAGGTCTTGTCGCATATGGACATCGAACTGCTTCAGTATCTGAGGAGTCACGAGTAATGCTGAGCATTGTGCAATCATCAGCAAACATCTCCATTTCAGACTATATGGTAGAGGGGAGATGAAGCAGCTGAAGACGGGTGGGCCAAGGACAGTAGGATGTGAAACAAATATGGTGATGATAATGTGACTCTGACAAGAGCAGAGTTCAGAGAGTGGAGAGCGTAAAACATAATGGAGACTCACTGAAACATTGCATTGGAAAGCTGTATTCAATATTATGTCTGATATTGTCTAAACAAAGAGTTCACATAATTACTGAATGTGAGAGAGACTACTTTAAGTTAAGGACAAGCTAAAGAAGGAAGCAACTCAGAGCAGGACCAGTCTAATCATACAGAGTCTCTAAGAGGGCAGAACTGACATCCAACATTCAAGAGGAACAAATGATATTTATGCATTAGTTTAGATCTGGGGTGTATTTCTCCTAGCTTTTTTGTCTTGCATTCATCAGAACAATTAGTAAGAAATGCCAAAGTTAAGGGAAAACAACATTTGTATTTCATAAGGACAGTGCTAGTTGGTTCGCAATAGGACTTGAATTAATAGATACATTGCTTTGGAAGCTACATTACTTCATGATGAAGAGCATTGACAAAAAGTTGTTCTTTTTTCAGCAATACCCGAAACCCAGGACATGCCCGAGTCTGTGGTAGAAACTGCAGCAACCGTTAGTGTGGTCGCCATTGGGTTCTCTCAAGGTTCTGCCGCCTCATTGCCTATTCTACTGGACTCTTACCGGAGTTTGAGCCGACTCACTCAGTTCTGCACCAGGTTAGTACTAAAAGATGGGTGTGTTGCAGGTCAGGCGCTGCCTGCATGGGCAAGCCTGAGGCTACATTGTCAAGCAGTAACATTCTTCACATTCCTACCTGGCAAGCAATAAATCCGAATCAACATAAATGTTCCTTCTTCACCACTCCCACTGTTGCAGTGTGGTGCAAACTGTGAACCAATATTGCAAGCTATGCTGCTGTACTTAGACTACAGCTTGTCTTCTGTGTTCAGCTCTGGGAACTGCACGTCATAGTAGAGGCCCTTCAGTCCATCAGGATTGCACCTGTTTACACTCTGTTCTGAGAAAGGGTCACTGGACCCAAAACATTAGATCTGCTTTCTGTCTTCAGATGCTGCCAGACCTGCTGAGCTTTCAAGTCAATTTCTGTTTTTGTGTCTACACTAGCCCCATTTTCCAGCACTTGGCCCATAGCCTTGAATGTTATGACATTGCAAGTGCTTACCTACATACTTTTTAAAGGTTGTGAGGTTTCTTGCCTCAACTGCCCACCCAGACAGTACAGTCCACGAAGCAGTCCTTCAGCATAAGTTCATCACTGACACTAAGTTAGTTGGCCTTGATGATAGTACACATCAGAGCAGACACTGGTCAATGGGCTGCAAAGTACTTCAGGCCATAACGTATGCCATTGGGCCCATTAAGCTGATTCCACCATTCAATGAGATCATTCCCTGAGAGAAGAAATTCATCCTCATCAGTATTTCAAATTACTACATCATTTCAAAGTTAAAAATCACACAAAATCAGGTTGTAGTCCTTTTGATTTATTTGAAAGTACAAGCTTTCAGAGTGCTGCTCCTTCGTCAGATAGCTCGTGTGGCAGGATCACAGTAAAAGATCAAAGTGTCATACTACTGATGTGACGTATTGAACAAACATGCCCGTCTAAAGATGATAAATCTGGTAGACCTAGAAGGAGAGATGTCAGGTCTACTTTAACTTAGGTCCTCAATACCCTCCCTATCTCTCCTGCCACAGCGCTCCAATAAACACGAAGCCTGTGGCATGTCCAGAAGCAACAGGTAAATGTACCTACACTTATTTTACATTGGGGCACATTGGAGATGTCCCCTTTTTAAACTTCGCCAGACGGTCCGGTGCTAAATGAACCCTGTGTAGAACTTTTAACTGCCTAGCATATGTCCTATTACAGATTGCGATCTTTCACGTGTTCTCCCATATGTCCTCCCATGTTTCAGAAGAGATCTCCACTCCCAGCTCTTGTTCCCAGACTTCTCATAACCGGTTAATAGCCTGCAAGGCCCCACCACCCAGTAGACGCTAGAGGGCACTAACCGAAAGGGTGCTTCTGGAGCCTAGCAACAAGCTCTCTATAATCGGGCTTATAGGGCTTAGTGAGAAGCGTAGTCTTCTTCTGGATCAAATCCCTAACCTGAAAAAAAAATGGAAAAGATCTCTATTAGGCAGCCCATATTTGTGGCTCATTTACTCAAAAGACATCATAACCTCCCCCTCAAAAAAGTTTCCCAAACTGGAAGCTCCTCTCACTGCCTATAGCTTGAACCCTGAGTCCATCATCCCTGGTTGGAACCCCCAGCATACCTACTTTGGGGTGAGTGGCGAAGTCTGACGCATTGCCCTCCATGCCTTGACCGTACTAATAACAATAGGGTTCCGACGGTGGCCCATAACTGTCCTCATCTTATCTATGAACAACTGATTAATAAGAGGGCACTTTGCTTGGGACGCCTCAATATCTAGCCATATTGAGCCTGGATCGTTACCTGCCCAATCGCACACAAAGCACAGCAGGGAACTCAGTTGATACCTCCTGATGTATGAGAAATCAACTCCTCCCCATTCTTATTTAGTAAGTTGGATGAGGGGGTCGCCCACGATATTGAAAGAACTAAACTAACCCATAAGTTTCCGCAACGCTGACTTTGGAAACATTACAGGGAGCATATGCATGGGATAAAGCAAACAAGGAAGAACATTCATCTTAATAAGGGCTATTTGGCCCAACCACGAAATTGGAAGAGCCTCCCATCTCTGAAGATCCCACCTAATATTGTCAAGCAGTGAACAAAGTTAGTCTGAAACCACCGATCAAACATGGGGGTAATAAAAATACCTAGGTAATGGAAACAGAACATTGGTTAGGCCACTGTTGGAATATAGCATGCAGTTCTGGTCTCCTTCCTGTTGGAAAGATGTTGTGAAACTTGAAAGGGTTCAGAAAAGATTTGCAAGGATGTGCCAGAGTTGGAGGATTTGAGTTGTAGGGAGAGGTTGAACGGGCCTGGGCTGTTTTCCCTGGAGCATCAGAGGCTGAGGGGCAGCCTTATAGAAGTTTATAAAATCATGAGGAGCATTGATAGGGTAAATAGACAAGGTCTTTTCCCTGGGGTACAGGGCATTGGATTAGGGTGAGAGGGGAAATATATAAAAGAGACCTAAGGGGTAACTTTTTCATGCAGAGGGTATGGAATGAACTGCCAGAGGAAGTGGTGGAGGCTGGTACAATTGCAACATTTAAGAGGCATTTGGATGGGTGCATGAATAGGAAGGGTTTGGAGGGATATGGGCCAGGTGCTGGAAGTTGGGATTAGATGGTTTGGGATATCTGGTCAGCATGGACAAGTTGGACCGAAGGGCCTGTTTCCGTGCTGTACATCTCAATGACTCTATGACCTGTCCATGACCACTTAAAGGGGAACCAAGGGTTCCCTCTGGCACTTCGTTAAGGTCCCCCAAAGGCATAGCCTCCGACTTTGCAAAGTTGATCTTATATCCTCAAAGAGCCACAAATAAATTAATACAATGTATCAAATGGGGTACGGAGGTCATCAAGTCCGATAAAAACAGAAGGATGCCATCCGCATATAGTATCGTCTTGTGTACCCTCGATCCCATTCCGGAGCGGTTATGTAGGCGTTCTGAAAGGCTCCATCACCAGCGTAAACAACAGCAGTGAGAGAGGGGCAGCCTTGATGTCTACGCCTGTACAATCCTAAAGTTCCGAGACTTCACCCCGTTGGTGATGACCACGGCCAGAGGATGGTGAGATGAAACCTCCACCCACCTAGCAAAGACCCCACCCAACCCAAACTGTTCTTAGACATAAAAGAGATATGACAATTTCACCCAGTCAAATGCTTTCTCTGCATCTAAGGAAATCACCAACCCCTGGATCGATTGGTGCTGACATTTTTGGACCATATTCAGCAACCTTGTAATATTATTAGAGGACCTACGGCCCCTTATAAAACCGGTCTGGTCCTCTTTGACAATGTAGGGCAATACCTTCTCCAATCTCAGCACCAAAATCTTAGACAGAATCTTAAAATTGGAATTTAATAGAGAGAGAGTGGCCTGTATGAGGCACAATCCTCAGGAGCCTTCCCCTTTTTAAGAATGAGGGAAATATTATCTTCTGTCAAAGATGGTAGCAGACGTTCAAGCATATAGGAGTGATTGTACATTTCCAGCATCGGCCCTGACAGAATCGCTATAAACTCCTTGTAAAACTCACCCGGGAGACCATCAGGGCCAGGCGCTTTCCCACTTTGAAGTTGCCTGTATTTCCTGAATTGTCAAGAGGGCATTGAGGAGAGAGGCCTGTTCCAAGGTTACCCTCGGGAGGTCCAGTCTCTTAAAAAAGGTTTCTATCTTGGCCCACCCAACCTCGCAACCTTCAGACTGATACAATTCAGAGTAAAAGCTCTGAAAAGCTTCTTTAATCCTTTTGCCTTTGTAAATAAGGACTCCGGTGCTGTCTCTAAATGCAGTAATGGATTGGGGAGCATGCTTTTTCCTAGTCAGGTACGCTAAATACTTCCCTGGCCTATCTCCATACTTGAACAGCCTTTGTCTAGCAAAAGCAAGTTCTTTCTTCGCGGTTTGTGTAAGTACTGAATTTAGGGTGGCCTGAAAGGCCATGATCCGTTGGAACTTGGTCACCGAAAGCCTCACAAAATGTGCTGCCTCAGCGGCTTTCAGCACCGTCTCAAGTAGACGGCGAGCCGAATAGGAAATAGCTAATCCCCTACCAAAGGCCTTAGCAGTCTCCCATAGCACAGACGGAATACTAGCCATGCCTGAGTTGATAGTCAGAAACTCCTGAAACTCCCTCAAAAAGTATTCCACAAATTTGGAATCTTTGAGGAGGAAAGGATCCAGCCATCAGTGCCATGAACCTAATCCCTCACTGTTGGCCTTAACCTCCAAATATACCACCGTGTGACCAGAACTAGCTACATTCCCAATCTTTCAACCCTCATAATCGAATCCAGAAGGGTCGAGGGAGCCAGAAAAGGGTCAATCCTTGTGTGACATTTATGTGGGTTTGAAAAAAGGTGAAGTCCCTGCTGGTAGGATGAAGACATCTCCAAATGTCCGTCAGCCCCAACTCCTTGCATAAGTCAGTCACATGCTTGGCCTGTGAAGAAATAGTTGGGGGCCCTGTAAACATCCTGTCCACTGTCAGATCTAAAAGGCAATTGAAATCCTCCCCCTATAATAATGTGCCATGTTCCAAAGGTACTCAGCTTAGAGAAGCACTAATCAAAAATTTGAGAGGATGCTCCAGGGGACGGTAGACATTTAAGATGTCATATTCCTCCCCATGTATCAGGGCCTTAAGTATCACAAACGCCCTTGGTCATCTTTCACCTGCTCTAATAATGTGAATGGAAGATTTTTCTGGATAGGTACAGCCCTTACTTTTAGTAGTAAAGGATGGAAAGAATACCTGGTCATAACCCCCCTGTTGTAACTCCAGGTATTCCCCATTGTCAAGATGGGTTTCCTGCAACAGGGCAATATCAACCCTTTCCCTCTTAAGGCTGGAAAGTACTTTCTTTCCTTTTAACAGGGAAATAACTTCCCTTGATGTTCCAGGTGCACCATTTAACAAGACACTTGGTTATATCCCCTTTCAAAGACCCTTGAACCCCCGGGAGGGGGAACCCTACTTGCAATATGTTGAGCACAAGTAAATGGAGATTCATAGAGTCGTAAAATTGTGTATACAAAATCTACATTAACATAACTACAAATGTCTATTGCTACCAAAAAGCTACAAAAAAGACCAACTGCAAAACCTTGAACGGAAGACTGTCCCCCCTGTCCATTGGGGGCACTCACCCTACTACCCCACCCCAGAACTCCTTCAAGCCTGGACTGTGCCCAGCCTTAGGCAAAAATAAATAAGTAAGCAAGGAGATGATCCTTAAATCAACAAGAGAAGACAAAGTCAGGATAAGTACTCCACCCATCCCTGGCTCCATGTCAACCCCAGGTATGACTAGAAGAGAAAAAGAACAAAAAAATTTAGGAAAGCAACAAAGGGCACTCATAAAATTTCCCATAATAAAATCCACTTATAAAAATATAATAGAAACAACACATTCCAAGTTTTTTTTTAATAGAAGAAAATTATTACGGAGAGAGAAAAAAAGGAAAAGGGAAAACACAGAAGGAAAAGAGGACAAACATTAACCATATTCTTCAGATCACTGCGCTAAGAACAACAATGCCGACAAAATCAAGGAACTCTTTGTTGACTTTCGGCGGGATGTTACTCATGCCCCCCTACACATTAACAGCACAGAGGTGGAATGACTGGAGAGTGTCAAGCTCCTGGGAGTGGTCATCCACAACAAGCTTTCTTGGACTCTTCATGTGGATGCACTGGTTACAAAGGCCCAACAACGTCTCTTCTTCCTCAGGCAGCTGACAAAATTTGACATGATAGCAAATACCCTTGCCAACGTTTATAGGTGCACCATCGAGTGCATTCTGTCTGGATATATCAGTACCTGGTATGGCAACTCTACCATTCAAGATTGGAGAAGGTTACAGAGAGTGGTGACCTTGGCCCAGACAATCACAAAGGTCAACCTCTCAGCTATAGAATCCATCTAGCAGGCCCACTGTCAAGGAAAGGCCGCCAGCATTTTCAAAGATCCATCCTAACCCTGGCAATGTTTTTCTACAACCTCTACCATTGGGGAGAGGGTGCAGAAACCTGAACACACGCACCAGCCAGTTTTGAAACAATTACTGCTCTACTATTGTTAGAATACTGAGGTTTCTCAGTCTCTTCTTAACTTCATCGAAGGACTTCCTCTTTCGAAATACAGCTGCCGAGAAATCTTGAAAGAACATAACTTTTGAACCCTTCTGCAGCAGTGCCTGTGGATCTTTCCCCAGTGATCTGGAGGCTTCTATCACTCTTTGGTTGTCCTTGTATGTGTGGAAGTGCACTGGGACCGGGTGGGGGCGCTGTACTGGCCCAGACCTGCACACCGCCACCCGATAGGCCCTTTCAATATGCAGCTGGCCGGACTCGATTTGAGGGCCTAGGAACTGCCCACCTTCTTCACCCTCCGGGAGCCGGACAATCCGTAGATTCGTCCTCCGACCTCGATTTTCGAGGTCCTCGACCGGATCTTGCAAAGCCCACACTTGCTGTTCCAGGGCCTGGATCCATACGGACAAGAACTCGATCGCGCTTCCGATGCCATGCTTTGACCCTCTACCTCCTCCAGCTGCACCCTGAGGCCTGTTTGCAGCCTGGATGCGATGGGTTGGATCTGGGCATGGATCTCCTCTATTGCAGCCTCAAACTTCACGGTAAGTCTCACCATCACTGCCGCCAATTCCTGCAAATCTGTTAAGTCCCCTGGGGTTTCGGGAAAGGCCGCTGCTGCAGGGAAGTGTCCTCCCTGCTGCTGTTTGCTCACTCCCTTTCCCTTTAGCATCCTCCTCACTCCTAAATATTAATGAATATGGTGTTCCCAAGGCTTTAAATGAATAACTCTCTCATAGGAGTGAGCCAGGGATGGCAAAAAACACCAATATGCCTTGGCTGTTAGGCAGAGCAGTCCACGGCATTTCTACTGAGTCATGGCCATCTTGCCAAGCCAATCCTTGCCTTTCTAATGCATGTAAATCCTGTGCCTCAGGATTCCCTCCAACAACTTGCCCACCACCAATATTAGGCTCACCGGTCTACTGTTCCCTGGCTTGTCCTCATCACCTTTCTTCATCACCATGTTAGCCAACCTCCAGTCTTCCGGCACTTCACCTGTGTCTATCGATGATACAAATATCTCAGCAAGGGGCCTTTCCTAAGCTTCCCACAAAGTTCCAGGTTACACCTAATCAGATCCTGGGGATTTATCCACTTTTATATGTTTTAAGACATCCAGCACCACCTCCTCTATAATATGGACATTTTTCTCGATGTCACCATCAATTTCCCCATATTCTATATCTTCCATGTCCTTCTCCACAGTAAACACTGAAGCAAAAATATGTGTTTAGTATCTCCCCATCTCCTGTGATTCCACATGTAGGCTACCTTGCTGATCTTTGAGGGGGCCCTACTCTCTCCCTAGTTATTCTTTTGTCCTTAATGTATTTGTAAAATCCCTTTGGATTCTCCTTAATTCTATTTGCCAAAGCTATCTCATGCCCCCTTTTTGCCCTCCTGATTTCCCTCTTAAGTATACTCCTACTGCCTTTGTACTCTTCTAAGGATTCACTCGATCTCTGCTGTCTACACCTGACATATACTTCATTTTTGGAGAAAGTGAGGACTGCAGATGCTGGAGACCAAAGTTGAAAAATGTGGTGCTGAAAAAACACAGCAGGCCAGGCAGCATCCGAGGAGCAGGAGAATCGACATTTTGGGCATGAGCCCTTCTTCAGGAATGAGGCTGGTGTGCCAAGCGGGCTGAGATAAAAGGTAGGGGGGAGGGAATTTGGGGGAGGGGTGCTGGGAATACGATAGGTGGAAGGAGGTGAGGGTGAGGGTGATAGGCGGGAGAGAGGGTGGGGGCGGAGAGGGCGGGAAGAAGATTGCAGGTCAAGAGGGCGGTGCTGAGTCCGGGGGTTGGGACTGAGATAAGGTGGGGGGAGGGGAAATGAGGAAGCTGGAGAAATCTGCATTCATCCCGTGTGGTTGGAGGGTTCCTAGGCGGAAGATGAGGCGCTCTTCCTCCAGGCATCGTGTGACCAGGGTCTGGTGATGGAGGAGGCCAAGGACCTGCATGTCCTTGGCGGAGTGGGAGGGTGAGTTAAAGTGTTCAGCCATGGGGCAGTTGGGTTGGTTGGTCCGGGTGTCCCAGAGGTGTTCCCTGAAAAGTTCCGCAAGTAGGCAGCCTGTCTCCCCAATATAGAGGAGACCACATCGGGTGCAGCGAATACAGTAAATGATGTGTGTGGAGGTGCAGGTGAATTTGCGACGGATATGGAAGGATCCTCACCCTCCCACTCTGCCAAGGACATGCAGGTCCTTGGCCTCCTCCATCGCCAGACCCTGACCACACGACGCCTGGAGGAAGAACGCCTCATCTTCTGCCTAGGAACCCTCCAACCACACTAGATGAATGTAGATTTCTCCAGCTTCCTCATTTCCCCTCCCCCCACCTTATCTCAGTCCCAACCCCCGGATTCAGCACCGCCCTCTTGACCTGCAATCTTCTTCCCGCCCTCTCTGCCCCCACCCCCTCTCCGGCCTATCACCCTCACCCTCACCTCCTTCCACTTATCGTATTCCCAGCACCCCTCCTCCAAATTCTCTCCCCTCTACTTTTTATCTCAGCGCGCTTGGCACACCAGCCTCATTCCTGAAGAAGGGCTTATGCCCGAAACGTCGATTCTCCTGCTCCTCGGCTGCTGCCTGGCCTGCTGTGTTTTTCCAGCACCACATTTTTCAAATATATTTCATTTTTCTTAACCAAAACCTCAATTTCTTTAGTCATCCATCATTTCCTACACCTACCAGCCTTGCCTTTCACTCTAACGGGAACATACTGTCTCTGGACTCTCGTTATCTCATTTTTGAAGACTTCCCATTTTACCTGTGAACATCTGACCCTCATCAGCTTTTGAAAGTTCTTACTTCATACCATCAAAATTGGCCTTTCTCCAATGTGGAACTTCAACTTTTAGATCCGGTCTATCCTTTTCTATCACTATTTTAAAACTAACTGAATTATGGTCGCTAGCCCCAAAGTGCTCCCCCACTGACACCTCAGTCACCTGCCCTGCCTTATTTCCCAAGAGTAGGTCAAGTTTTGCACCTTCTCTAGTAGGTACAGCCACATTCTGAATCAGAAGATTTTCTTGTACACACTTAACAAATTCCTCTCCATCTAAACCTTTAAAACTTTGGCAGTCCTATGTTTGGAAAGTTAAAATCCCCGACCATAATCACCCTATTATTCTTACAGATATCATATCTCCTTACAAATTTATTTCTCAATTTCCTGCCGACTATTCAAGGGGGATCTATAATATAATCCAAATAAGGTGATCATCCCTTTCTTATTTCCTATCCCTTTTCTATAGCATTTGTATCCTTGAACAATAAATTACCAATCATGTCCATCCCTGAGCCACGTCTCTGTAATTGCTAAGATATCCCAATCCCAATTTTCTAACAATGCCCTGAGTTCATCTGCCTTCCCTGCTCTTCTGTTGAAATAAATGCGATAGGGTTAATTTATCATTCCTACCTTGTTTCTGCCTACCCTGACTATTTGACTTGCTCCATTTCCCAACTGTACCAGTCTCAGATTGATCTCTTTACTCACTATTTTCCTGGGTCCCAACCCGCCAAGCTTACTAGTTTAAATCCTGCCAGTATATTAATTCCCTTCCAATTCAGGTGCAATCCGTCCTTCTTGTAGAGGTCATTTCTACCCCAGAAGACATTCAATGATCCAAAAATGACCCTTCTCCCCTGCACCAGCTCCTCAGCCACGCATTCATCTGCTCTATCCTCCTAAACCTGCCCTCACTAGCTCATAGCACCAGGAGTAATCCAGATATTACTACCCTCGAGGACCTCCTTTTTAAATTCCTGCCTAACTTCCTAAAATATCCCTTCAGAATCTCATCCTTTTCTCTTCCTATTTTCCACTGTGTACAATGACCTCCTGCTGGTCCCTCTCCCCTTTGAGAACATGCTGCACCCTCTCTGAGATATCATTGATCCTGGCACCAGGGAGGCAACACACCATTCTGATGGTCACAGAAACGACTGTCTGTGCCTCTGACAGGACAGTCCCCTATCAAAATCGATCACTTGGAATCCGACGTTCCTAATTGCATTAGAGCCATTCTCAGTACCAGCAACTTGGCTGTTTGTTCTACATTCTCCTGAGAGTCCATCACCTCCTACATTTTCCAAAACAGCATACTCATTTGAGATGGGGGATCAGTTGTATGACACTTTGATCTACCACTATAAATTCTGTGTCCTGTGATCCTGCCCTACTAGCTACCTGATTAAGGAGCAGCGCTCCAAACGCTTGTGCTTTCAAATAAACCTGTTGGATTATAACGTGGTGTTGTGTGACATTTAACTTTGTCCACCGCAGTCCAACACTAGCACCCACTTCAGGTCAACTTAAGGTCAGAAATGGTTCTTTATAAGCAGGAAATTCTTTATTTCAGAAAGGCTGAGAGACAGATTTTAAATCAGTGAAGGAATCAAGGGGTAAAGGGAAAAGGCAGGAGAGTTGAGGACTATCAGCTCAACCATGATCTCATAGAATGGCAGGGCAAGCTTCATGGGCTGAATGGCCTAATTCTGCTTGTATAGCGTACGGTCTGTGGTCTCTGTGTTTAGCCTTGCTACAAAACAATTGTTAGGAAATCTTTAAAGTATGAATTTTTGGTAGCCCCTCAAATTGGTATTCTTACAAATCGTCCAGATCAGTGAAAGATGAAAACATGGCTTTTCTCAGCATTATTCACAATGTTAAAAAAAATCAGGAAGTTCTTTCTGTGTGTCATGACTTGGAGATGCCGGTGTTGGACTGGGGTGGACAAAGTTGAAAATCACATGGCACCAGGTTATAGTCCAACAGGTTTATTTGCAAGCACTAGCTATTGGAGCAAATCACCTGATGTTGGAGCAGCACTCTGAAAGCTAGTGCTTCCAAAGAAACCTGTTGGACTGTAACCTGGTGTTGTGTGATTTTTTTAACTGTGTGTTTGCAGGAGTGTTTTATCATACAGAGGTCACACCAGAAAAAGAAAGGGCACCTGCTTATACTGAACTGATATTTACACTACTTCACGCGTCCAGCAGCACACTCACACTGTACTTAGGTACACTGGTATCTAAGGTGATGCGGTAAGTGGCAACTTGTAATACATGTGACAATAAAGCTAATTTAGTAGAGCTTGGAGTGACCCAGCCCACATCTTAAGGTTATGCCTGGCAGCATCTAGAACATAGAACAGTACAGCACAGAAGCAGACCCTTCGGCCCACCATGTCTTTGCTGACCATGATGCCATTCTAAATTGCCTGCATATGGTCCATATCCTGACTGTTTATATGCCTGTATAAATGCCTCCTAAAAATTGCTTTTGGATCTGTGTCTACCACCTCCCCAGCAGTGCATTCCAGACACCTATCACCTTCTTAGATTAGATTAGATTACTTACGGTGGAAACAGGCCCTTCGGCCCAACAAGTCCACACCGCCCCGCCGAAGTGAAACCCACCCATACCCCTACATTTACCCCTGCACCTAACACTACGGGCAATTTAGCATGGCCAATTCACCTGACCTGCACATATATGGACTGTGGGAGGAAACCGGAGCACCCGGAGGAAACCCACACAGACACGGGGAGAATATGCAAACTCCACACAGACAGTCGCCTGAGGCGGGAATTGAACCCAGGTCTCTGGCGCTGTGAGGCAGCAGTGCTAACCACTGTGCCACCGTGCCACCCATACCTTCTTTACTTGCCTCACGCATCTCCTTTAAACTCTTTTCCCCTCGCACCTTAAAGCTATGACCCCTAACATTTAACATTTCCACCCTGGGAAAAACACTCTGACAATCCACCTTATCCATGCCTCTTGTGTACTTTGTGTACTTCTATCAGGTCACCCCTCAGCTTCTGATGATCTAGGGTAAACAATCCAAGTTTGTCCAGCCTTTCCTTATAGCTAATACACAGATAAAATTACATCTTGGTAAACCTGTTTTGCACCCTCTCCAAAGCCTCCACATCTTTCTTGTAGTATGGCCATCAGAAATGCATACAATATTCCAATATGACCTAACTAAAGTCTTATACAACTGCAACATGGCTTGCCAACTTTTATACTCAATGCCCTGTCTGATTAAAGGCAAGCATGCTTTATGCCTTCTTTCCACATAATCCATATGTATTGCCATTTTCAGGGAGCTATGGACTTGCACCCCAAGAACCCTCTATACATCAATGCTCCTAAGGGTCCTATCATTCACTGTATACTTACCTCTTGCATTTGATTTCCAAAAATGCGTTACTATATCACTTGTCCAGATTAAACTCTAATGTTTCGGGTCTAGTGTGACTCTTCTTCAGAACCCTGAATCAGTCTCGAAACATTAACTCTGTTTCTCGCTCCACAGATGCTGCCTGACCTGCTGAGTTTGTCAACATTTCTGTATTTGCATATTTCAGATCTTCAGCATCTGCAGTTTTGTTTCATATTAAGGTTATGTCCCTTGTTCAAGCCACAGCTGAGGAAATTATTCTCTCTATCCTCCATCAACTGATTGAATAATAGAGTCTTACAGAACAGAAGCTGACTCTTCAGTCCATATCGACCAGGTTTCCCAAACTAAACTACCCCCATTGGCCTGTGTTTGGCCTATATCTTTTTAAACCTTTCGTATTCATGTACCTGTCCAAAGGTCTTTTAAATGCAATTGTACCTGCATCTACCACTTCCTCTGTCAGTTGATTCCACATACGAACCACCCTCTGTGTGAAAAGGTTGCCCCAGGTGCCTTTTAAATTTTTCTCCTCTCATTTTAAAAATATTCCCTCCAGTTTTGAATTCCCCTACCCAAAAGACTTTTGCTATTCAGCTTATCTATGCCCCTCACAATTTTATAAATACAATAAGGCCACCCCTTAACTTCCTATGCTCCAGGAAAAAAAGTCTCAGCCTATCCTGCCTCTCCTTATAACTCAAACCCTCCAGTCCCAGTAACATCCTTGTAAATCTTCTCTCCACCCTTTCCAATTTAATCATATCCTTCCTATAGCAGGGCAACCAGAACTGTGCACGATATTCCAAAAGTGGCCTCATCAACGTTCTATACAGCCACAACGTGGAATCCCAACTCCTATACTCGATACTCTGACCAACGAAGGCAAGCGAGCTAAACACCTCCTTCACCACCCTGTCTACCTGTGATGCAATGTTTAGGAAACTATGTATCTGATCCCCTAGGTGTCTCTGTTCGATTCCATCTCCCAGGGCCCTACCATTAACCATTAAGATCTACCCTTGCCCACCTTGCCAAAATGCAACACTTAACATTTATCTAAATTAATCTCCATCTGCCACTCCTTGGCCCACTGGTTCAGCTTATTGCACTGTTAGATCCCTAAATCATCTTAAAACCCCCTCAAAGAGAGAAAGCATGAATCTTCCAAACTCAGAGGAACACCATCTGCTCTTGTAATTTAACTCTTTTAGCCCCAGTGTCATTCTGATAGACCCACACTCTGTGCCCTAATTAAGACTGATATCTCTATCCTTGAAAGCCTCCTCACACCAAGATCCCTGATTCTTCACCTCCTTGTGACTGGCTGCTCTAAGCCTGTCTTTTCACGGTCTGCGGTCACTGATACAGCCTTCGGGAGAGACAGACTGGGGAGTGTTCACCCTCCAGTATCTCCGTGGCCTGGTACATCCTGCCTGCTGAGTCACGGGTGAGAGAAGGTTCGGAGTGAGGGAGCAGTTCTGAGAGATACAGACGGACTGTGAAATAGATGAACTTGGTGAATCACACAGTTTCTGACCAAAGAGACCAGCTTTGAATTATGTGTTTATTTAGCTGAAAGGGAACTTAATTTGACCTTAATTTACCCCAGATTGTTTATTTTGTTTCCAAATATTAAAGATATATCTATTTATTTAATGCTCCTATAGCACTCCCATCCACACTATCGATTTCCTGGGGCTAACTATTGGCTAGAAACTGAAGTGGATCGCTCATATAAACACAGTGTCAACAAGAACAGGTCAAACGTTAGGAAATCTGCATTGAGTAACTCAGCTCCTGCGTCCCCATCTACAAGGCACAAGTCAGGAGTGTGATGGAACTTGTCTGGATTACAACATTGAAGCTTGGCCCCATCTAGGACAAAGCACCCCATTGGATTGGCACCACATCCACAAGAATCCATTCCCTCCAACACCAACGCTCAATAGCAGCAGAGTGTCCCATCTACAGGATATACTGCAGCAATTGACCAAAGATCCTTAGGCAGCACCTTCCAAGCCCACAACCACTTCCGTCTGGAAGGATAAGGGCTTTAGCTAAATGGGAACACCACCCCGTGCATGTCACTCTCTGAGCCACTCACCATCCTGACTTGGAAATATGTTGCCATGTCAAAATCCTGGAATTCTCTCCATAACTACATTGTGGGTCTACCTACACCAAATGGACAGCAGGTCACCACTACCTTCTCAAGGGTAACTAATGATGGGCATCAAATGCTGGTTTTGCCAATGGCACCTGTGGTGTTTTTCCATCAAAGGATGCTGCCACCAATCCTATTATCTCTTTTTTAAAAATCTGACCTGTTTGGACATGCTATGTCTCACCACCAGATGGGTAGTGCCAGAGGTGGGGACAGTACCACTGCAACACAAGGCTCATTTATAGTTGAATATTTCTGATGTTTCATTTATCAACCTGTTTGGATTTGTTATGATATCATTGTCACGGGTGGGACTTGAACTCGCACATTCTGGCCCAGAGGTAGGGACACTTCAAACTTCACCAGCTTCACCAGGGTGGGATTCAAACCTTGTGCCCCAGAATATTAGCCTGCGGTTTCTGGATTGCTAGTCCAATGGTATTGCCACCAGGTCACTACCATCCCATATCCTCTTACCTTTGACTGTGCTGAAAGCCCAATCTGTAAATAATCCAGCATGATTGAGTCTTAACAAGAAGATTGTGTTTTAACAAGGTTTAGTTTGTTGCATGACAGCAAACAGGTACAAGTGAGATGAACAGAGAAAGTAGGAGCAGGAATAAGCCAATCAGCCCTTCGTGCCTGCTCAGCCATTCAATATAATCATTACTGATCATCCAAAACAACCCCTTTTCCAATTTCTCTCCATAGTCTTTGATCCCTCCAGCCCTAAGCAGTACATCTAACTTCTTTGTGAAGATATTCAATGCCTTCTGTGGCAAAGAATTCAACAGGTTCACCACACTCTGGGTGAAGAAATTTCTCCTCATCTCAGTTCAAAATGGTTTACCCCAAATCTTTAAACCGTGTTCCCTGGTTCTGGACTCCCTAGTCCTGTGCCTGTGTAAGAGCTTTCCAGTTTTCCCCAAAGACCAAAGATGGGCAGGTTAGGGTAGAATGCCCATGCTAAATTACCCCATAGTGTTCAGGTATGTGTAGGTTAGGGTGGATTGGCCATGCTAAATTACCCCATAGTGTTCAGGGATGTGTAGGTTAGGGTGGATTGGCCATTCTAAATTACCCATAGTGTTCAGGGATGTGTAGGTTAGGGTGGATTGGCCATGCTAAATTACCCCATAGTGTTCAGGGATGTGTAGGTTAGGGTGGATTGGCCATTCTAAATTACCCACAGTGTTCAGGGATGTGTAGGTTAGGGTGGATTGGCCATTCTAAATTACCCATAGTGTTCAGGGATGTGTAGGTTAGGGTGGATTGGCCATTCTAAATTACCCCATAGTGTTCAGGGATGTGTAGGTTAGGGTGGGTTGGCCGTGCTAAATTCCCCCATAGTGTTCAGGGATGTGTAGGTTAGGGTGGATTGGCCATTCTAAATTACCCCATAGTGTTCAGGGATGTGTAGGTTAGGGTGGATTGGCCATTCTAAATTACCCATAGTGTTCAGGGATGTGTAGGTTAGGGTGGATTGGCCATGCTAAATTCCCCCATAGTGTTCAGGGATGTGTAGGTTAGGGTGGACTGGCCATGCTAAATTACCCCATAGTGTCTAAGGATGTACAGGTTAGGGTGGATTGGCTGTGCTTAATTACTCCATAGTGTTCAGGGATGTGTAGGTTAGGGTGGAATGGCCATGCTAAATTACACATAGTGTTCAGGGATGTGTAGGTTAGGGTGGATTGGCCGTGCTAAATTACCCCATAGTGTTCAGGGATGTGTAGGTTAGGTGGATTGGCCATGCTAAATTACCCCATAGTGTTCAGGGATGTATAGGTTAGGATGGATTGGCCATGCTAAATTACCCCATAGTGTCCAAGGATGTGTAGGTTAGGTGAATTGGCCATGCTAAATTACCCCATAGTGTCCAAGGATGTGCAGATTAGGTGAATTGGCCATGCTAAATTACCCCATAGTGTTCAGGGATGTGTAGGTTAGGGTGGATTGGCCATTCTAAATTACCCCATAGTGTTCAGGGATGTGTAGGTTAGGGTGGATTGGCCATTCTAAATTACCCCATAGTGTTCAGGGATGTGTAGGTTAGGGTGAAATGGCCATGCTAAAATACCCCATGGTGTTCAGGGATGTATAGGTTAGGGTGGATTGGCCATTCTAAATTACCCATAGTGTTCAGGGATGTGTAGGTTAGGGTGGGTTGGCCGTGCTAAATTCCCCCATAGTGTTCAGGGATGTGTAGGTTAGGGTGGACTGGCCATGCTAAATTACCCCATAGTGTCTAAGGATGTACAGGTTAGGGTGGATTGGCTGTGCTTAATTACTCCATAGTGTTCAGGGATGTGTAGGTTAGGGTGGAATGGCCATGCTAAATTACACATAGTGTTCAGGGATGTGTAGGTTAGGGTGGATTGGCCGTGCTAAATTACCCCATAGTGTTCAGGGATGTGTAGGTTAGGTGGATTGGCCATGCTAAATTACCCCATAGTGTTCAGGGATGTATAGGTTAGGATGGATTGGCCATGCTAAATTACCCCATAGTGTCCAAGGATGTGCAGGTTAGGTGAATTGGCCATGCTAAATTACCCCATAGTGTCCAAGGATGTGCAGATTAGGTGAATTGGCCATGCTAAATTACCCCATAGTGTTCAGGGATGTGTAGTTTAGGGTGGATTGACCATGCTAAATTACCCCATAGTGTTCAGGGTGTATAGGTCAGGGTGAATTGGCCATGCTAAATTACCCCATAGTGTCCAAGGATGTGCAGGTTTGGTCAGTTAGTCATGGGAAATAGAGGGTGAGGAAGTGGGTCAAGGTGGGATGCTCTTTGGAAGGGTGCTGTGGACTTGATGGGCTGAATGGCCTGCTTCCATACTGTAGGGATTCTATTTGAATCCACTCATTATGAAGATCAGTTTGCTATCCATGATTCGTTGAACTATGATATCAGTTTATCCAAGCCAATGTGAGTTCTTCAGATTAGGTGAAGCTTTATATGATCTTCACCATTAACCCCTTCAGAATGACTATCTTATACAGTGGTACCCACATCCCAAGAACTATTTTTAAAAAGATAAAGAAATTTTCACATGACTAATTGACACCAAGAGGATCCAAAAGATCAAGTTGGACGTCTTCTTGAGGCTGGATGCTGGAGTCATTGCTGATCTCTAAATGTTTTGACCCCTCAGAGGTCACTTTGATTCCTTCAATGATACAGGATATTGCCTATCTGTGATTATCACTCCACACTTTATTTGTCCTCTGCATTGCTTTAATCTCCCTGAATAGGAATCTCTCCTTCGCTCTATCATTCCATTTTCTTTCAAACTCCTTTCTGAACACATTACATTGTGATAGAGACTGTGAGAGACAGAGAAACACAGAGAGAGATACAGACAGCCTGACTGAGACAGAGCAAAAACAAAGGGACAGAGAGACAGATACTGAGAAAAAGAGAGAGAGAGAGAGAGATAAAGAGACAGAGATAGAGATAGGCAAAGAGGCAGAGAGAAAGTAACGTGGACAGAGACAGAGACAAACCAATAGTCAGAGACATGGACAGAGAGGCAAAGAGATGTAGACAGAGACACAGAAACATAGAAACATACAGAAGCAGAGAGTGCGGGTGAGAAATACAGACAGAGGAGAAACAGAGAGACAGAGATAGAGAGCCTTTGTTCCCATGGTCAGCCCTTGTGCTGTGCGTCTATTTCTCTTGTGTCTGAAGTGATTTTTGGATCCTATCTGTGTACACAACACACATGCCCCGATGACTGGATGGGCAGAGGAGAAAGTTGTGAAGGCAGATGGTTTGCTGAAGGAAAATGTAAAGATGAGAAATGATTGTGACTTTTGGCTGACCCCACGATGTATTTTCTTTTGGCTTTGCTGAGATGTGATTGCCTGTACTCAGCCTCGTCAGTTGGCTATCAGACAGATGCAATGGGTACACTCAGCCCTGTGACGTGAGTGTGAGAATGGACTGTACCCTTGATCCAGACCAACTGGTGAGACTTCAGTAGACCTGAGAATCTTTCAACGTAGCCAGTGACTCAACTATGAGGAAATCTTTGCTTCTGGGCATTCCTACTTATGACTAAAATCCAGGGAGGTCACATGGAGCTAGCATTATCTCTCAACTGAACTGCATTCTTTTCCAACTGCAATCACATAGTGTGTACAGTTTGAGTCTCCTTATCTGAGGAAGGATGTTCTGACGATAGAGGGAGTGCAGCATAGATTTACCAGACTGACTCCTGGGATAGCAGAACTGACGTATGAGGAGAGTTTGTATTGGTTAGGATTATATTCACTGGAGTTTAGAAGAATGAGGCGGGGGTGGGGGGAAATCTCATCGAAACCTATACAATTCTAACAGAACTAAACAGGTTGGATGTAGGATGGATGTTCCCGATGACCAGGGAGTCCAGACCAGGGGTCATAGTCCAAAGATATAGAGTAAAACACTTAGGACTGAGATGAGGAGAAATTTCTTCACCCAGGATGTGATGACTCTGGGGAATTCTCTGCTAAAGAAAGTAGTCAAAGCCAAAACATTGAATGTTTTCAAGAAGGCGATGGATATCACACGTGGGATGAAAGGGATCAAAGGATTTGGGAGAAAAGCGGGATGATCAGCTTACTCCTGCTGCTATTTTCTATGTTTCTGTGTCCTTCATATCAGAGATTATTCTTCTCACCTGATACAATTGATAACCATACAATGTGCCATGGTGAGCAAGAAAGTCCTGAGCTCGATTTCTCAATGACCAGAAGAAAGAGCAGGAGTTGACCGATTGGCCCATCCAGTCAGTTCTACTGTTCAACACAATCGTGTTTGACATTTGACTTTACTGTCCCTGAGATCACCTGCTCCCCGTGTTCCTCAGATTCACCAACAAATTCAAGAACAGCTTCTTCCCCACTATTATCAGACAAATGAATGGATCTCTCATATATTGGAGTTGATCTTTCGCTGCACCTTCTCTGTAGCTATGATACTATATTCTGCATTCTGTTCCATTACCTTGATGTACTTGCGCAAAGTGTAATCTTAGCACACAAAACAATGTTTTTCACTGTATCTCGGTACATGTGACAGTAATAAATCAAAATCACAATTCAAAATTGAGAAACCAAAAATGTGTCTATCACAGCCTGAAATAAATTCAATAATGGAACCCTCTGGGGGCAGAAAGTTCCAAAAGGTTCACCCTTTGAGCAAAGAAAGTGCTTATCTCTGTCCAAAGATGTGCAGGTTAGGTGAATTGGCCATGCTAAACTACCCATTGTGCCCAGGGAATGTGGAGGCTAGGTGGGTTAACTAGCTGTTTACAGGAATAGAGATGGAGGGGGATCTGAGTGGGATGCTCTTTGGAGGGTCAGTGTGGACTACCTGGGCCAAATAGCTAGTTTCCACAATGATCAGCCCCTTATCCTAAGACTGTAGCCCCTTTCCCCATTCTGGGGGAAGCAGCCTCTCAACGTCAATCCCATCAAAACTTTTCAGCCTTGAGTATGCTTCAATCAGATTCAATGAGCGAGATTGACCAGATTGATACCTGGAATGAGTGGGTTGTCTGATGAGGAAAGCACGGACATACTGGGTTTGATTCCACTGGAGTTTAGAAGAGTGAGGGATGACTTTATTGTGTAAGATGCTGAATGGTCTTGAAAAAGTGGACGTGGAAAGGATGTTTCCTCTTGTGTATCAGTCCAGAACTAGTGGGCACTGTTCTGTAATTAGGGGTTGCCCTTTCAGGACAGAGATGAGAAGATGTTTTTTCTCTCTCAGAGAGCTGTGTGACTTTGAATCTCAGCCTCAGAAGGCAGGCAGGGATGGGAGTCATTGAATATTTTTAAGACAAACAGATAGATTCTAGCTAGGCAGAGGAATTGATGGTTATCGGGAGGTTGATGGGAATTCGAAACACAACTGATCAGCCATGAATGGTGGAGCAAGTTCGAGGGGCTGAATGGCTAATCCTATTTCTTACACTACATATTTATTTGAATCTCCTCTCAGTCTTCTAAAATTTAGAGATTACAGGCCTAATGTAGCCACCACCTCATCGTCTCTCATTCCAGGGACCAACAAATCAACCTTCAGGACAGCACCTTTTTCTCCAGTGATGTAAATTGTTGTGATCATTTCAAAGTTGGCAATCTTGCAAGTGTCTTGTTGATAATGAAGCAAAAAGATTTGACGGAGTATATTTCAGTCAGATCACATCTGGAATATGAGTCCAGAAAACTACCTTCAGAATACAATGGGATATCAGTCCAGGTTTTGTCAACAGAATATACTCCCCAATGTGAGTATCTTTGAGGAACTGGGGAGATGAAGAAACACAAGATCCCAAGAAATCACTGAGGAGTATTTTACCCCCTTCATGTTGGTGTGTTTGGAGGCAGGCAGGGCATTTATACTGCACAGGATGGTAATGGCCCTGCTCAGTATTGGTGGCCATGACAACTATCTCAGTGATTGTGGTTCATTAGATTAGTTGTAACAAAGATATTTTCTCTTGTGGGAAAGGCCACAACCAGGAGTCATAAATATAAGATCATCAGTAATAAGTCCAACAAGGAATTCAGCGTTTACTCAGAAAGTGGTTAGAATGTGGAATGCTATACCTCAAGTGTGGTTGAAGAAATAGTAGCAATATTTTGAAGAGAAGCCGGTTAAACACGAGAGAATGGAATTGTTGAGTAGGAGGGATGACTTGTTTTGAAAATTATTCTTTCGTGGAAATTGGGCATTATCATCTCAGGAACCCTCATTCCCCCAGCCTCTCGAGAATCTATTCATCTTTGTCTTAATCATGTCCAATGCTCTCAGCATCTCGCTGAATCCAGCCAGGTTGCATCCAAAAAGCCCTTAGGAGTCTGGCCAAGCCTACCTCAATTTAATGCCTCCTTAAAGGGCTCATCTTGCTGCTGGTGTAAAGCAGAGTCAGGTGGGATTGTTTCTACATAGGGAGCACTGAGCAGACAGCCTGAAGTGGCGGCAAGAGCAGGCAGGCCGAGGTGAGGGGGAGAGCAGGCAGGCTAAGGCCAGGGGGGTTGGGGGGAGAGCAGGCAGGACAAAGCCAGAGGGGTGAGAGGGAGAGCAGGCAGGCTAAGGCTGAGGTGAGAGGGAGAGCAGGCAGGCCAAAGCTGAGGTGAAGGGGAGAGCAGGCAGGACAAGGCCAGTGGGGTGAGGGGGAGAGCAGGCAGGCCAAGGCAGCGGGTTTGGGGGGTCGGTGGGGGGGGAAGTTAAGCAGGCAGGACAAGGCCAGGGGGTGAGGGAGAGAGTGGGCAGGCCAAGGCCAGGGGCGTGGGGGTGACAGCAGGCAGGACAAGGCCAGAAGGGTGAGGGGGAAGCAGGCAGGACAAGGCCGGGGGGGTGAGGGGGAGAGCAGGCAGGACAAGGCCAGAGGGGTGGGGGAATGGTGAGAGCAGGCAGGCCGAGGTGATGTTGAGAGAACAGGCAGGCTCTGGTGATGGTGGGAGAGAGCAGGCAGGTTGCAGTGAGAGGGAGAGTAGGCAGGACAAGATGGTGGGAGAGAGCAGGCAGGCTGAGGACAGGGGAAGAGCAGATGAGCTGGGGCATGGGAGGATAGGAGAGCAGGCAGATAAAGATCTCCCATCATCTGCGGCGATGT
The DNA here is from genome assembly GCF_047496795.1 of Chiloscyllium punctatum. Classification (NCBI taxonomy): domain Eukaryota; kingdom Metazoa; phylum Chordata; class Chondrichthyes; order Orectolobiformes; family Hemiscylliidae; genus Chiloscyllium; species Chiloscyllium punctatum. The sequence continues at coordinate 68,297,931 of NC_092767.1, forward strand.
CAATCATGGGGGAGATCGAGCCAGTGCAGGGACAGCAAGTCCATTATGGTAGAGGAGCCCACCGGTGTTCAAGCCCTTGTGGGGATTGCAATGCCGGCATGGCTAAGCACTTCAGAAGGACTTTAACAGTGAACTTGTAACTTTATTTCTTTACTTTTCTATTTATAGGGACTGTAACGTCAAATGTTCAACTTTGTTTAGTTTTCTTCTACTTCGTACCTAAGATGGCATCAGGAATGGCAACTATGTACACTTTTCACTGTGCTCCTGTATCCCTGTACTTGAATAAATGTGACGATAAAACCTAATTCTAATTCCGAGATATGGGAAGCGGCTACCCTCATTCAAAGGAATGCCTGTGTGAGGGACCCAACACAGGGATTTGCAAAGGCAAATGGCGGGGTGTAGGAAAGAGTTGAATGTTACCCTTCTGCCCTTACTGCTACCATGCTCCACAGTTCCCCTTTCATGGGAACCCCTGCTCACCCTGCTGTCCCTTACCTCTCTCCACAACAGCTCTGCAATCGCTTTGAGGCATAGAATTCCCGCAGTCACCTCCAGCAGAGTTAGGGGGCGCTGGTTCAAAATGAGGAGACACCCTTTAATGAACAAGGTGAGGGGAATCTCTTTTTCTCAGAGGATTGGCGTCCCTTTGGATCTACTGCTCCAGAAGGTGCTGGAGGTTGGATCATTGAATATTCTAAAGGTGGAGGTGGATCAATTTTTGTGAGGCAATGGATTCAAAAGCACTCGGTAGGGGTGTGGAATTTGAAATGCAAAGACATCAGCCTTGACTTTATTGAATAACAGATCAGGTTTGAGGGGCCGAATGGTCTACATCTGATCATTTCTCATATGTTTGTAATATCTATATGAACCCACATAGTGCACTTGTAGCCTTCTATGGGGTGGCACATTGGCTCAGTGGTTAGCACTGCTGCCTCATAGCGCCAGGAACCTGGCCGAGTCTGCCTTTGGTGACTGTCTGTGTGGAGTTTACATGTTCTCCCTGTGTCTGTGCGGGTTTCCTCTGGGTACTCTGGTTTCCATCCACAGTCCAAAGATGTGCAGATTGGGTGGATTGGCCATGCTAAATTACCCTGTAATATCCAGGGATGTGCAGCCTAGGTAGATTAGCCGTAGGGAATGCAGGTAATAAGGTAGGCTGTGGGTCTGGTTGAGATGCTGTTCAGAGGGGGGTGGACTTGTTGGGCTGAATGGCCTACTTCCACACTGTAGGGATTCTATGAGTCTACCATTGCTAGAGCTACAGCATCTCAAATCTATAGCACCTTGGATGAAACTACAATGTTGTAATGAGCTCCAGCTCACCGCTTGTGTTCTGATCTTTGACTACAAACTATTGTGTTAAATCAGAGTCTTAGATTTAAAAAAATGAGAACAAAAAGCTCAACTTTAAAAGAAGCACTGAATAACATCTGCATACACACGGTGGCACAGTGGTTAGCACTGCTGCCTCACAGCACCAGAGCACCCAGGTTCGATTCCTGACTCAGGCGACTGTCTGTGTGGAGTTTGCACATTCTCCCTGTGTCTGGGTGGGTGTGTTCTGGTCTCCTCCCACAGTCCAAAGATGAAGGTGAATTGGCCGTGCTAAATTGCCTGTAGTGTTAGGTAAAAGGGTAAATGTAGGGGAATGGGTGGGTTGCGGGTCGGTGTGGACTTGGGCCAAAGGGCCTGTTTCCACACTGTAAGTAATTGAATCTAATACCCTGGTTCGATTAATCTTCACCTTAAACTCTTCCCCACCTGAAGACCACATGTGGTTTAGAACCTTTGTGTGCAACATTACAGGGGATGTTTGATAATGAAAATGTTACATTCAGAACTTTATTACTATTCCTAATATCAGAACTGGAAAACATTAATTTCTCCAGAGAGAACATGAAGAGTTTGAGGTCTTTAGGATTGTGCAAGGGTTTGTTAAGTTAGATGTAACAAAGATGTTTTCTCTTGTGGGAGAGGCCAGAACCAGAAGTCGTAAATATAAGTTCATCATTAATAAGTCCAACAAGGAATTTAGAGTTTACTCAGAGAGTGGTTAGAATGTGGAATGCTATACCTCAAGTGTGGTTGAAGAAAATAGTAGTAATATTTTGAAGAGAAGCCAGTTAAACACAAGAGAAAATGGAATCATTGAGGAGGAGGGATGACTTGTTTTGAAAATTATTCTTCCATTGGGATTTGGGCAAGGCCAGTATTTGCTGCCCATCCCAACTGCCATCAAACAAAGTGGCTTGCTCAGCCATTTTAGAGGGCAGTTATGGTGAAATCTGGAGTCACTTGTAGGCCAGGCCAGTAAGGATGGCAGACCTCCTTCCCTCAAGGATATTAGCAAACCAGATGGGGTTTTACAACAATTGGTGACAGTTGGCACAGTCACCATTTCCGGAAAGAGCGTTATATTCCAGACTTTTACTCGTTGAATCAAAGCTCTACCAGGATTGTGGGCTTTGAACCTGTTTCTCCAAAGCATTAGCTTAAACCTCTGGGTTAATTGACCAGTGACATTACCACAGCACCACTTCTCCCCACACACATGGGGGAAGCCTCAATGCTTGCATAAACCAGATAGGCCAAATGGCCCTTGTGTGTGCTCTAATGTGGATATAATGCTTTACTAAGTCAATAAATATTGTCCTCTCAGAACATGACTGATGCTGGACCCTGAGAATGGCATCCACACTGTGCTATCATGTAGCATCCTGAACCATCCCTCTACCCTGGATGCTTACATTGAGTTAGAATTCAGGTGAGTGTTTTGTCCTGGAGAGGGAGACTTGAATGATGTCAGTCTCAGCCATGCTGAGTGATCCTAAGACAAAACGAAATAATTGCACACTCAGTGTCAACACTTTGACCTTCAACAGGAGGTTACTAAATACAGATGAAAGATCTGCAACGTCTTCATCCTGAAATCTTCTTAACAATTCTCCAGATGTGGGGATGCCCCTCTCAGTCCTCTCTCCTGCTTCTTGGTGACAACAACAACTTGCTTTTATGCAGTAGCCCTTACCCTTAACATTGCTACAAACAGATTCATTAATTTGTGTTTGTGTTTGTGGGTTTGTGTTTGTGGGAACTCGCTGCATGCAAATTGGATGCCACTTTACTGCATTGTGATTGCACTTCAAAAGCACTTCATTGGTGGTAAACATAATGTAATGATTGTAACGAGGTTAGCCAGGTAGACCTTATATAATATGAGTTCCCTGATTGGGGCTGTTAATCTGCTCCAACTAGGGAGCTCTGGCTGACAGATATAAACAGGAGTGTCAAGAGTTCGATCACTCTGAGAGTTGTCTCTAAGGAAGCCGAACCAGTGTCAAGTATTATGCACGTGTAAATAAAGGGTGACTTGGTGACGGGATACTGGACTCTGTGGAGTTAGTTCATTACATTCCATAAAGTTAAGCTGTCCTAAGTACCTGATTGGTCATGTGTGCAACCCCCTCACCTCGAACAAAGTTCACCCCAGCAAGCACCACCTGCACAGACTGGTGAAAGAGTTCACCTCTTCACCCGTCCCCACAACCCTTCACTCTCCACAGGGTCTGCCCTTTTTGACTTCTGATTAAACAATTTAGCTTTTAAGAGGTATTGGAAATTCTGGCAAGGGTGAAAATAGATAAGTCCCCTGGGCCTGATGGCATTTATCCTAGGATTCTCTGGGAAGCAAAGGAGGAGATTGCAGAGCCATTGGCCTTGATTTTTGTGTCCTCTTTGTCGACAGGAGTAGTGCCAGAGGACTGGAGGCTAGCAAACGTGGTTCCCTTGTTCAAGAAGGGGAGTAGGGATAATCCTAGTAACTATAGGCCAGTGAGTCTCACTTCTGTTGTGGGCAAAGTCTTAGAGAGAATTGTAAGGGATAGGATTTATGCACATCTGGATAAGAATGATGTGATCAAGGATAGTCAGCATGGTTTTGTGAAGGGCAGGTCGTGCCTCACAAACCTTATTGAATTCTTTGAGAAGGTGACTAAGGAGGTAGATGAGGGGAAAGCGGTAGATGTGGTATATATGGATTTTAGTAAGGCGTTTGATAAGGTCCCCCATGGTAGGCTACTGCAGAAAATACAGAGATATGGCATTGAGGGTGAGTTGGAGGTTTGGATTAGGAATTGGCTCTCTGGAGGAAGACAGAGGGTAGTAGTTGATGGCAAAGGTTCATCTTGGAGTGCCGTCACTAGCGGTGTTCCGCAAGGATCTGTTTTGGGACCATTGCTGTTTGTCATTTTTATAAATGACCTGGAGGAAGGGTTAGAAGGTTGGGTGAGCAAGTTTGCGGATGATACGAAAGTCGGAGGAGTTGTAGACAGTGAGGAAGGATGTGGCAGGTTACAGCGGGATATAGAGAAGCTGCAGAGCTGGGCAGAAAGGTGGCAAATGGAGTTCAATGTAGCTAAGTGTGAAGTGATTCACTTTGGTAAGAGTAATAAAAAGATGGATTACTGGGCTAATGGTAGACTACTTGGTAGTGTGGAAGAGCAGAGGGATCTTGGTGTCCATGTACACAGATCTCTGAAAGTTGCCACCCAGGTAAATAGTGCAGTGAAGAAGGCATATGGCGTACTGGCTTTTATTGGTAGAGGAATTGAGTTCCGGAGTCCTGAGGTCATGCTGCAGTTGTATAAGACTCTGGTGCGGCCGCATCTGGAATATTGTGTGCAGTTTTGGTCGCCATACTATAGGAAGGATGTGGAGGCACTGGAACGGGTGCAGAGGAAGTTTACCAGGATGTTGCCTGGTATGGTAGGAAGATCCTATGAGGAAAGGCTGAGGCACTTGGGGTTGTTTTCATTGGAGAAAAGAAGGTTTAGGGGTGATTTGATAGAGGTGTACAAGATGATTAGGGGTTAGATAGGGTTGACAGTGAGAACCTTTTTCCACGTATGGAGTCAGCTATTACAAGGGGGCATAGCTTTAAATTAAGGGGGTGTAGATATAGGACTGATGTTAGGGGTAGGTTCTTCACTCAGCGAGTCGTAAGTTCATGGAATGCCCTGCCAGTAGCAGTAGTGGACTCTCCGTCTTTATGGGTATTTAAGCGGGCATTGGATAGGTATATGGAGGATAGTGGGTTAGTGTAGGTTAGGTGGGCTTTGATCGGCGCAACATCAAGGGCCAAAGGGCCTGTACTGAGCTGTATTCTTCTATGTTCTATGTTCTATGTTCTAATTGGGCAGTTTTCACCTTTCCAAAATCCGCCAAGCCCCAACCTCTGGAATTTCCTCCCTCATCCACCCCAGCTCTAAGACTATCTTTAGAACCAATTCCATTTTGATCACCCATCTGAATGCCTCTCTATTGGATTTCATGTGCTCCTACAGGGTCTTTTGGGACTAAACGACTATCTCAGGAAAATTGTTGCATCCTGATGACAGCTGTTTGTTAGTGTTGCTCTATTCCTTTTGCCTGATTTAAATGAGGGTTTCTTCCTGTTTTTGGAGGAGCAAGTCTGTGGGGCTGTAAGTGGAGGGAGACCAGTGTTGAGATCTGGAGAGTGTCAGCGGCACTTAAGGTTTTTATTTTTTATTTGGTCATGAAATGTGGGTGTCACTGTAAAGGACAGCATTTATTGCACATCCCTAGTTATTTTGGAGAAGGTGGTGATGAGCTATCTTCTTGAAATGCACAGGCCATAGACTCTTTTACATTTCATTGTCCGAAGTCACATATAGGCCAGACAAGATAAAGACAGCAGATTTCCCTTCCTAAAAGGCGTGAGTGAACCAGATGGAATTTTAACAACAATCAGCACATTGTCACCATTGGCTAGCTTTTAATTCCGGGTTTTTATTCAAATTGAAGCCAAATTTCATCATCTGTCATGATGGGATTCAAACCCACGTCCGCAGAATTTAAAGGACTTTGGATTACTGCTGTAGTTGATAGCACAGTCAATCTGAGCCCTGTTTCCAGAACGCGTTCAAATCAAGGATGACACCACAGCAGGGTTACTGAGGGAGTGCTGCACTGTCGGAGATGCAACATCTCAGATGACATGTTAAAGTGGCTCAACATGGCGGTGTATCAGCCTGGTGTGGTAGCCTTTCAGTTGTACATGGTGGTATTTCAACTCAGTGTGGCCTCAGTATGGCATTCCAGTCTTGAGGTGATTCCCCGAAGTGCAGCGGCTAAGCACTTAATGTTTGCACTTTCAGCTTTGTTTCTTTGTTTTCTACTTAAAACAAAGGAAGTCAGAAGTCACATGACGCCAGATTATAGTCCAACAGGTTTATTTAAAATCACAAGCTTTCACAGCACTGCTCCTTCACCTGACAAAGGAGCAGTGCATCAAAAGCTTGTGATTTTAAATAAACCTGTTGGATTATAACTTGGTGTCAATGACTTTTGACTTTGTCTACCCCAGTTCAA